>NC_056625.2:351250-690000 GCF_002870075.4 Lactuca sativa | reverse complement strand
CCAAGAACACTTGGTGTTCTTGAGTTCACGGCCCAATATGGGTGATCATGGCCCAAGAATCTTGACAAATGATGATGAATCAAGGTTGAAATCAAGAGAGATTCATATGTATTACGAGAAGGAAGGTGTTTCTTATGATTTTAAGGAGAGAGGAGGGTTTTAGGCTGATTATAATTGAGAGATGATGCTTGAGTTCACGGCCAGAAGTGAAGAAATGAGAATAAAATCGATCAAACACACACACACACACACACACACACACACATATATATATATATATATATATATATATATATATATATATATATATATATATATATATATATATATATATATATATATAGGGAGGTGTTTGCGGCTAAAGAGTTCACGGCCATGAATCGAGGGTTCACACGGTCCGAAGAGGTTCACGGTTCCGAAGTCTGATCACAAATCGAAGAGGGTTTGCGGCCATGCGAAGGTTTGTGGTTCTTGGCCAAGAAGGTTCTTGGTTCCTAAGGTTTTCCCTCCTTAACTCAATACACTTTTGAATACAAAGTCCTTACACTTATATCTCATTACTGTAACTTTAATAAGATAATTAAAGAAATAATTTTGACCTTTACTTGATATATATTTGATTTTCGTTGACCAAGTTTGACTTTTGGAAAATAGAAATTACAGGTTGTCACATCATCCCCCTGTTATAGGGAATTTCATACCGAATTAGCTTTCTTAGCAAGACTTCATGGGTTGTGCTCCTCTGATTGGTAGAATATCCACTCGTAGACCTGGGCAGCTTTGCCCTGAAGTTCATAGTAGGATTCATACATGGTCCATCTATCATTACATTGTGTATACAAGTCGTATATAATTAAGATTAATAAGACGGTCAGATGTGCGACTCTGCCCCAGGTGCACAACCAGGAAAGGAATAGGAGATAGGGCGGAAGCACACATTCTTAGTCCGGAGAATCTCAATTATATACTACTCTTGCATATATACTTAGTAGTGATAGGTTAACCGTATTCGTCCTTAGCCTCTATGCTTGAACTTGACCTGTTGGACGAGTGGTAGTTCTGGAAGGTATGCTGGGTATACATTAGTACAATTTTGGAAAGTAAAGTACTCCTCGCTTGAGTACTTCGGGGTCTAGAATATGAGAGAGACGATTCTGAGGTCTGTGTCGGGTTTTCATTACGAGTGACGAGGGTTTCGTTAGTCGGTCGGTTAAGGCGGTGGGTTTTCGTAACACATGAACTTGGTATGGTGAGGGCCATGCCAATCCATGTCGAATGACGACGCTGGACTTTTTATGGATGGCTCGAAGCTGATCCACAAAAAAATAACCCGGTGGTCCAAGAGGAAGAAGACTTTGATGAGAGTTATGAGGAGGAAAACGAAGATGAGATTCAAGAAGACTCTAACTTGGAGCCCGAGGTCTATAATCCACCTCAAGTTTCCCAAAATCCTAACCCTCGACAGGATTTTCAAGGCCCAATGCCTCTGTGGGCAGCAAAATTGGGAAGGTGGAGCCACGAACAGGGACAACCACCTCCTTATAATGGAGACCGAAGTTTCTACAACTTGAGTGAGGGAGGATCAGCTGACAGAATCCTCCCTATCTTGGTTCGCCGTGTTGCTCACAATGCTGAGCAAGGAAGGGCAACCATCAACCAAGTCATGGAAATCCGTGCTAACTCAGGAGTCAACACAGTTTGTCTCCGCCATCTTATCGATGACCAGGGGTTAACAAGGACTCACACCGACGCCTTACAGATAGAACTGAATGCTTGTCAATCCGAAGTTAGGGATCTCCAGCAGAACTAAGTGGCATTGTAAAGGCGTGTATGGGAAATAGAACAACAGCTGGCTGAATCTAGGGAAAAATCTAGTACTAACCAGAACAACACTTCTCGCGAGTAGAACATACTCTACTCTCTCTTTTGGATATAGTTTAAGTATGCTTTTAGACTCTAGTATTATTTTCCTACTTATGTTTAGATCTTGAACTTTCAAGTTTCGTTAGGTCTTTTTGCTGTCAAAGTTTTCTCTATATTGGTATGTTGTAGACCTATTACACAGTCAATTTTCCTGAACTCTATACATCTATAATACCAATGATATTGACAGGCATCTAAATCTCTTGGAAAAATCTCTATGCAAATTCTTTCATCTTTCTAGTGGTAGAACTCTATTACAATCAATTACATGTTGATTTATGGTGATTTAGTTCAAGGAACACTCTCATTATAATCACTATTGAATTCTTACAATTATCTGCATCTTTTAAACTTATAGTTGAAGGATGCCTCCTCGCAAATCGAACATGTGCAATCCGCCAATAACTCCAACTCAACCTCCACCTCCACCTCAATTCGATCATGTAGTTTTTGAAGCTGTAGTGACTGCGGATGTAACGACATCCTTTACTCAAATCAACGCTAGCGGTACTAGCAGGGGTGGAATGGGTATTAACTCTACCCAAGGTGATAGTCATGGACACCATAGCGAGTGTACTTACAAAGACTTCACCAAGTGCAACCCCAAAGCCTTTAATGGTATTGTGGGAATCATTGCTCTGTCCCAATGGTTTGAGAAAATAGAGTCTATCTTTGAGATCTGCTCTGGCACGGAAGGAAGCAAAGTAAAATTTGCCGCCTGAAACATCTCCGACAGAGCCCTTACATGGTGGAATAGCCATGTCAAGTCACTTACTCTTGTAGTGGCTAACTCGATGGGATGGAGACACTGAAAGAACTAATGAGGTGAGAGTACTACCCGAGGGGCGAAGTTCAAAAACTTGAATAAGAACTTTGGAGCCTGACCATGAAAGGCTCGGACATAGTAGCTTACACGAATCAATTTAGTGATCTTGTGGCTCTATGTCCGGGGATGGTTCCAACTGAGGGCAAGAAAATTGAGAGGTACATTTGGGGACTACTACCTCCATTTCAGGGGAATGTTTTATCCTCCAACCCCTCTACATTCGACAGTGCTAAGCGATTGGCACAAAGACTCATCGACCATGGAGTCCGTATGCCAGCAACAACCTCTGTCCCAGAACTTGCCAAAGCAATCGATAACAAGAGAAAGTTTTGGGACAAGAAGAAGAACCAATCAACACAGAAATCTGCCAAGAAACAACAGATTGTGGCTGTTCATGCCGCAACAACTCCTTCTTTCCCTGCACCAGCAAAGCAGTACGCTGGGACTCTGCCGAAATGCAGCAAATGCAACTTCGATCACAATGGACCCTGCCAGGAGATGCATTGTGCTAACTGCAACGGGAAGGGGCACACTGCCTGTTTCTGTAAGGCACCGATAAGACCAATCTCCTAGGTCCCTGGTACAGAAGTAGGCTAGGCCAGCTACGAGTGCTGTGCAGTTGGGCACTTCAAGCGGAACTGCCCAAAGGCGGGGAATACTGGTGAAGTGGGAAGAGTCTTGGCTATTGGCCATGAGGAAGCCGTGGTAGACCCTATGGTGGTTACGGGTACGTTTCTCCTCGATAACTCTTATGCATGCATATTATTTGATAGTGGAGCGGAGAGGAGTTTTGTGAATCAAAAATTTTCACTCTTACTTAAACACCAACCACAAGCACTAAAAGAAACGTTCACTGTAGAATTGGCTAACGGGAAAACTGAGAACACTAACGATATATGCATATGATGTACCCTCTCTCTAGATAGCTATTTATTTCAAATTGACCTCATGCCTGTCTCAATTAAAAGTTTCAGTGTCATTATCAACATGGATTGGTTGAGTCTTCATCGTGCTGACATCCTATGTTTTGAGAAAGCCGTCCGTTTTAATCTGTCGTATAGTGAAACCCTAGTTATCTATGGCGACAAACCAGACATGAACCTTCGAATCATCTTAAGTATTCAAGCTTAGAAGTACTTATGAAAGGAATATGTGACATCCTCAAAATCACGGCCAGAAAAGACCGGTTTAATTTATGCTTTTAAAACAATTTAAGAGTAATCCTTTGATTAAAAGAGTTGCGGAATTTGTTCCCAAAACAAAATATGATAAAATAAAGTTTATCAAAGCATTTCATCAAGAGATGCATTTTCATTATATAACAATATTCGGGATGTCATGTTCCGATAAACAGACCAAAAGCATAAACAACAAAAGATAGACCATACAACAGTTACATATAACAACGGGTCTAATATCAAAAGATCTTGATAAGTCATCCAACTTATGCTCTCGCGCCACTACCTGTAATACAACAAAACTGAGCGGGTCAGGCTTGGGAGCCCGTTGAGCATATAGGGTTTTCAACCCACAATAAATAATTATATTTAATTCCACTAACCAACAATAACCCGATTACCCATTCCCGTTATCCTCACTTTACGTCCCTAAAACAACATCTATCTCAAGGGACCTAATCTAGGATTTTTTGTGACATCCCCAAAATCTCAGCCAGAAAAGACCGATTTTCATTTATGCTTTTAAAATATTTTCAGAGTAAATCCTTTTGATTTGAAAGAGTTGCGGAATTTGTTCCCAAAAACGAAACATGATAAAACAATGTTTACCAAAGCATTTCATAAAAGAAATGTATTTTCATTATAATCAAAACTCGGGGTGTCATGTTCCGATACAGACCAATAAGCATAAACGAATACATTACAAGTCATTCAACAAATAATAACATATGCAGACTTGTAAACAAAACAACTTGATGGTTCATCCATCTCATGGCCTCGCGCCACTTCCTGTAATACAAATAAAACTGAGTGGGTCAGGCTTGGGAGCCTGGTGAGCATATAGGGTTTTCAACCCACAATAAATAATCATATTTAATTTTCACAAACCAACAATAACCCAATTACCCATTCCCGTTATTCTCACTTTATGTCCCTAAAACAACTAACACAAGGGACCTAGTCTAAGAATATTTCATCGGGGCGACAACACATGTTTCGGGGGTACCTCAGCAATATAAGTCAAATAAGGCAACCATGAGGGGGATGGAGTACAACGAATGAACACCCAAGTTCATTAACACCTACAGGTGGCAAACCTGCTAATGTTTCCACAAGACTATCTAGAAAAGTATGTGGTCGTCATCTAAACTCCGCTAGATGACTAAATCAAACAACAACAAGGCCTCTCATCTGTTTATTACACACCAACTATCTACCCATGTTCTACCCAACATATTAGTAGATAAAAATATACATTTTTATACATAGTTTAAAAACCTGTATAGCATGTTTTAATCAACACATATTTCACATAACAAATGAGGCACACAGACAGATAACACATATCTCATAGAGAATAAAGCATATCTATGAGTTAGAAGAAAGTGAATACACATTCACACACATAACCACAAAATTATACACATAATACGTATTCCGTATAAAATACTTCATAATTATGCGTTAGAAGAAAGTAACTACACACTCACACCTATAAACAACAACATGCTTAATACACTCGAACCATACTTGTATTATTATCGTGTTTATGAAAGGTAGTATGCACTCACTTGATCAGAAGATGATCGGATAGCACTACGACTTGCAGAAGTAGTAATCCTCAGCAGATCTGGAAGATCTTCACAAAAATCGAACTTCTCGCGGGCAGAGCTTCGGCTCGGGAACCGCACTTCTCGGGATCTTCGGGATCTCGAGACTTGCTTTGGGGCTTGGGAACAATACCGGGGCTTCGGGATATTTCTGGCATGCAAAACGATGCAAAACGGGAGAGAGAAGAGAGAAAATGAACAAAAGACTCGGCTGCCTTCAGATCCTATTTATAGGAGGCTGGAGCCTCGGAGTACGTGGGGCGTACTACAGTACGCGGCGCGTACAGCTTCCGAAATCGTCATTGCATGCGTCATCCCAGCCACTTGCTACGAGTGTCGACACCTTCGGAGTACGCGGGGCATACACGAGTACGCAGGGCGTACCTCGGATCAGACCGGTGACTCCTTCGGATAATACTTCCGAATTTCCAATTAAATTTAATTACAAAATATTTAATAAACTTCGGAAATTCATATCTTCTTCATACGAACTCCGTTTTCGACGTTCTTTATATCCACGCGAAGGTGAGACTACGCTCTACAACTTTCGTTTAGACTCCGTCGGCTAATTTCGACTTTATTTTTATTATTTATTTTTAATAGGCCGCGACAGAAAAGCTTCGTTATAAATTCATAACTTCTTCGTTTGACGTCCGTTCTCGCCTAACTTTTTATCGCTTCGATACCAACAACGAGACCTTTGATTCTCGTTTAGATTGCTTCGGCTAAAAACCGCTCGATCTCAAATCGAGTAAAACAGGTTGCATACCGCTAAGCCGAAACTTCGATAAATCATAACTTCCTCATACGAAGTCAGATTTGGGCGTTCTATATATATTCGGAAACCTCGTTTCAACTAATACAACATTATTCAAAGATATTAAGTTTATTTTACACTTAAATTTTGACGCTTATTTTTATTCTTAATTAATCAAACCACGTAATTAAGCAATTAAGCACCAAAACACATAATACTCAAATAATACAATCTTATTATTTCAAAACGGGTTACAAAGGTTAACCTAGACTATTACATTGCTAAAAATGGCAAGCCCGGAAACACAGGCGTTAGATTTTTCACCGGGACGGACAGTACATAGTTTAAAACCTGTATGTCATTCTCATTCAATACATATTCCAAACAACAGATGAGACACATATACATAACACGTATTTCATAGAGAATAAATAATATCAATGAGACAGAAGAAAGTGAATATACATTCACACATATAACAACAAAATATACATTTCACACCCCGAAACCGAAGGCGGAAACATTTCGGGGCAGAGGACGTCATGAATATCGCAACCAATGTACATAGTAATCATAGTAAACACAAAACATTACATTACATATGAATAATTACATTTGTCTGAAAGCAAAGTGTTAAAAAGGTTATACATATATCATATGAACAAAAGTTAAGATGAGTCTTTTATACGCTCCGTCCTCTCCAAAAGATCGCGATGTACCTATCTAATATGGACCTGAGAACACAAACAGTTTGAAAATTAGCATAAAGCTGGTGAGTTCATAAGAGGTTTGTTTTCTGAAAATGCACAAGTTTCCTTTGGTTTTCCAAAAAAGTTTGTTATCCAAGAAAATCCCATATTTTCTTATAAGTAAAGTTTAGTTAACTGTTTTGTTACACGATTCTGGTTATGTACAATTGTTATCCCAGGAAAAACCCTTATTTTCCTAAAAGTAAAGTTTAGTTATTGAATCCCAATGTAATGTTTAATTATCTATCATACTTGTTATATTAGCTAGGTATTCTGATATCCTAGTTATGTTACACTTGAATGTATCTAGATGCGTGCCTTCGAATTCGTATTCCTATTCTTAATCATATTCATATTCATATTCGTATTTATATTTCTATTCGTATTCATATTTATATTTGTATTCGAATTCGTATTCGTATTCGTATTCGCATTCGCATTCGTATTCGTATTTCTATTCCTACTCCTATTCCTATTCCTATTCGTGTTTGTATTCATATTCGCATTCGTATTCCTATTCTTATTTCTATTCCTACTCCTATTCCTATTCATATTCGTGTTCGTATTCGTATTCGCATTCGTATTCGTATTCGTATTTGTATTTGTCCTGTTCTTAACTATACTTTCGTATTCGTTCTGTTCCTATTTATACTTTCGTATTCGTTCTGTTCCTAGTTATACTTTCGTATTCATTCTGTTCCTAGCTATACTTTCATATTCGTTCTGTTCCTAGTTATACTTTCGTATTCGTTCTGTTCCTAGTTATACTTTTGTATTCGTTATGGTCCTAGTTATACTTTCGTATTCGTTCTGTTACTAGTTATACTTTCGTATTCGTTCTGTTACTAGTTATACTTTCGTATTCGTTCTGTTACTAGTTATACTTTCGTATTTGTTCTGTTCCTAGTTACACTTTCGTAATATGAAATGATATACAAATGTATCTAATTATATTTTAAATCTTTAATTAGATATGATTATACACTCCAAGACGCGAAAACACTTCAAATCTAGTGTTTGGAGTGACCCGGGTGACATCTAAGGACGTATATGGCTTGGATAATGTGTTTACTCTTCAAGAGTAAACTCCTTATGGAGTTTTTGGCCCTAAGACTAACTCCACATGAGTTCAAGGCCGTGAACTCATGGATGAGGGGTTTTATGGTGCTAAATGGTCAAATATCACTTGGGGAAATTAGCTAGGATCAATTCAAGGGTATAGGGATGAATTAAACCAACATATGGACCATTTAATGGAGTTTATGGCCGTAAACTCCCCCACACACTTTCCTTTGATGTTTTGGTGGTCCTAGGTCATTACAAGTGTTTATAGCTAAATCTACAAGCCATATAATGAATTTAAGGCACCATTTGACTAAGTTATAGGAGTTTACGGCCCAGGAACCCATCCTTGGGGGTTTTACGGCCGTAAGCTCATATGGGAGTGGTTTTCGTTAAGTTTAAGGCCTATAACTTGTTTGTGGTTGCTTCTAGAGTTTAATCCAAGGCTTAGGAGGTGTGTAAGTGGCAATTTAACACCTTAGAAGGAGTTTACTACCCACGAATGGATGTTTACGGCCCAAGCATGTTCTTGGGAAGTAAACTCATGTATACTCCCTAAATGATGAGTTTAAGGTGTTCTAAGTCCAATCCAACAAGTCCTTAAGCGATATCTAAGTTCCAATGGTGGTTTTGAAGGGTTTTTGGGCTCAAAAACCCATTTTATGTGAGTTCACGGCCTAGGACTGTTCTAGGGCCGTAAACTCATGATAATGGTCCTATTTCAAAGATTAACCACGAATTTGAAGGCTAAGGATGTTACACTAGGAGCTAGGATAGTTACCTTGATGATTTGGAGCCTTAATTTGATGATTTTGCACTTAGAGTTTGGATTTGAGGAGAGAGGTTAGAGAGAGAGAGTGAAAAAGCTTCAAATGAGGCTTAAACAACTTTATATGTGGTTAAATTTTGGGACATGGTGGAATTCTACCCGATACTGATGGAACGAACTTCGGGTTGTCACATTATGCCCCCGTTAGAAGGAATTTCGTCCCCAAATTCAAACTTTAGATACAATTTATGGATCCGGAAAGAAATACAGATACTTCTACTTTGTTGGATTTTCGCGCTCTCAAGTGAATTCGGGTCCTTCACTTTTCGGGATACAGCTTCATTTCTTATATTTGATCTTTCGATCTATGGTTTCGATTTGCTCTCCCATTAGGTTCAGACTTTCGTTGACTTGGGTCTCATCAAAGGGATTACTAGGGTTTCATCGGGTAGGTACTTCTTAAGGACAAAGACGTGGAATAGCGGATGGATGCTGCTAAGTTCTGAGGGTAGTCGGAGTTTGTAGGCTACGAAATCGATCCTAATAAGGATTTTGAAAAGCTCTATGTACCTCGGGATACATGCTTCAGAATGTAACATACCTTCTTTCTTATCATTAGCTATCTCGACGATAAACATTTCGTTTACTAGTTGAGGACTATGCTTATGAAGATGATCATATGAATAGCTAACAGTTTATCTTTCTGTACTAGAATTGCAAAGGATTGCAAGCAGAAGGGTTGTCGAAGAGGAATATACCTGTGGCAATGGTGGGATAAGCGGCTGTCTCACCTTGTCCTATAGCTAGGACTCTTCCAGTGTTGCCAGCTGTTGCTGTCTTGGGGCAGTTTCTCTTATAATGCCCGACTTCGCCGCAATCATAGCAGGCCTGACTGATGCCCGCTCCGGAAGCTTGATTTGTTGGTGTTCTGCAACTTCACGCAAGGTGACCCTCTTGACCACAATTATTGCCAAATTTCACACGACAGGGACCGGGGATGTGGTGGTGATAACTGCATTGGCTACACCACGGAAGAATACCGGCATATCCGGTGATAGGTGCTTGTGCTGAGGAACCGATGATAAATACAACAACAGGGGTAGTCGCAGCGTGGACTGCCACTATCTGCTGTTTCTTTGAGAACTCCTGTGAAGGCTGACTTTTCTCCTTCGTCTCCCAATATTTTCTTTTCTCACTACTTCTCTCTATTGGCTCAGGAGTGGTGGCTGCTTCCTCTATGTTCTCACTATGGTCGATCAGGATTTGCGCTAAGCATTTGGCGCTGTCGAATGTATCCGGCTTTGCAGCTAAAACGTTCCCTTTGGTTGGCTGGGTCAACCCCAGATGAACCTCTCAACCTTTTTGCTTTCCGGGGTAACCATCCTCGGACAAAAAAGTGCTAAGTCGTCAAACCTCGAAGTGTAAGCGGCGATATCGAAACCTTTCATCTTCAGGTTCCAGAGTTCATGCTCCAGCTTCTGTATTTCACCTCGAGGGCAGTACTCTGTGCATAGAAGTTCCTTCATGACTTCCCAACCCATAGCATTGGCTACAGGTAGGGTTAGAGATTTAACTCGGCCGTTCCACCAAGTCAGAGCTTTATCAGTGAACGTGCAGGCGGCGAATTTCACCTTGTCGAATTCTGAACAGGCACAGATCTCGAAGATAGTTTCGATTTTCTCTAACCACCTAGTTAGGGCAATGACACCTCCTGTGCCATCGGATAATGTGGGTTTCGCATTCATAAAGTCCTTATAGGAACACTCCTTCCAGTGTCCCTGGCTACCTTCTTGGTTTTGGGGCTGGGGACTGCCTCCTGAACCACCGGGGTTTATTTGAGACATGGCGGCTACCACTGTGGCAGCAACAGCTGCCTGGAATACGACAGGATCAAATTGAGGAGGAGGTGGTGGCGGAGGAGGATTATTGTTGTTCTTTGAGCTGGGTCTCTTTCTTGGAGGCATCTTGATCTATAAAGATCAGGAAAGAGAGGATGGTAAGTCCTCTAAATTGAATCAAGAGATATGATACAAGGGATATCTCATTATGACATATATAGAATTCTATTAAGCGATAAAGCAGGAAAGAGTTATCAAAGCATATAAACTATCGCTAAAGGAATGATTGAGGAACAACTATGGGATAAGGGTTTCTATAACGGATTTGGCTCAAGAAATACTCCCATAGTATTTCATGATTCGCTGCAACGACGGCTCGTTGGTTGGGTATTGGGTAAGTTTTAGGCATGCTGCATACCACAATCACTCCCAAGAACATGTTGGCCGTGTCTCGAATGAATATAGTTGGCCAGGCTATATTGATCCTAGACACGACTACATAACTACCCAGGTTTAACCGTAGCGTACAACACCCGTTTACTTATGTTCTGTTCTACTTGTAGTTACGGATTTTGACGGTTAGGTATACTTGTATACTCTTGAAAATACTTATATTTTAAGGTATACTTTTAGTTCAGAGCACTTAGGCCCTTAGTGTTTATAGTCTTATACCATGTAAGGTTTAGTATACTAGTTCATTATAAACAAGGGCTCTGATACCAATCTGTCACACCCCGAAACCGAAGGCGGAAACGTTCCGGGGCGGAGGACGTCATGAATATCGCAACCAATGTACATAGTAATCATACTAAACACAAAACATTACATTACATATGAATAATTACATTTGTTTGAAAGCAAAGTGTTACAAAGGTTATACATATATCATATGAACAAAAGTTAAGACGAGTCTTCTATACGCTTCGTCCTCTCCAAAAGATCGCGATGTACCTGTCTAATATGGACCTGAGAATACAAGCAGTTTGAATATCAGCATAAAGCTGGTGAGTTCATAAGAGGTTTGTTTTCTAAAAATGCACAAGTTTCCTTTGGTTTTCCGAAAAATTTGTTATCCAAGAAAATCCCATATTTTCAAGTAAAGTTTAGTTAACTGTTTTGTTACACGATTCTGGTTATGTACAATTGTTATCCCAGGAAAAACCCTTATTTTCCTAAAAGTAAAGTTTAGTTATTGAATCCCAATGTAATGTTTAATTATCTATCATATTTTTTATATTAGCTAGGTATTCTGATATCCCAGTTATGTTACACTTGAATGTATCTAGATGCGTGCCTTCGAATTCGTATTCCTATTCTTAATCATATTCATATTCATATTCGTATTTATATTTGTATTCGTATTCATATTTATATTTGTATTCCAATTCGTATTCGTATTCGCATTCGCATTCGCATTCGCATTCGCATTTGTATTCGTATTTCTATTCCTACTCCTATTCCTATTCCTATTCGTGTTCGTATTCGTATTCGCATTCGCATTCAGATTCGTATTCCTATTCTTATTTCTATTCCTATTCCTATTCCTATTCGTATTCGTGTTCGTATTCGTATTTGCATTCGTATTCGTATTTGTATTTGTCCTGTTCCTAGTTATACTTTCGTATTCGTATTTGTATTTGTCCTGTTCCTAGTTATACTTTTGTATTCGTTCTGTTCCTAGTTATACTTTCGTATTCGTTCTGTTCCTAGTTATACTTTCGTATTCATTCTTTTCCTAGTTATACTTTTGTAATCGTTCTGTTCCTAGTTATACTTTCGTATTCGTTCTGTTCCTAGTTATACTTTCGTATTCGTTATGGTCCTAGTTATACTTTCGTATTCGTTCTTTTACTAGTTATACTTTCGTATTCGTTCTATTACTAGTTATACTTTCGTATTCGTTCTGTTACTAGTTATACTTTCGTATTCGTTCTGTTCCTAGTTACACTTTCGTATTCGTTCTGTTCCTAGTTATACTTTCATATTCATTCTGTTCTTAGTTATACTTTCGTATTCGTTCTGTTCTTAGTTATACTTTCGTATTCGTATTAATCCTAATTGATGACTAGTATGAATTATTCGTAAATATAATATAGATTATAACACTTTATCAAGAAATCTATGATTAATCTGAAAGCTAACTCTGCAATTCGAATTATTTGTTAACACAATTTTCGATATTAAAAACATACAGAATATAAACATTTGACTGAAATAATAAGTTTAAGTACAAGATTTCCTTGTACTTTTGCTTGTATTCCCCCCTGAAAACATTTGAAAAACATTGAAAAAGGGTAGGGGTATGAACTCACCGGTAGAGAAGCGTGTCGGATTGGATGTTAAGTGTCGGTTCGGGGCTTGATAACACATGAGGTTCCTATGTAATATGAAATGATATACAAATGTATCTAATTAGATTTTAAATCGCTAATTAGATATGGTTATACATTCCAAGACGCGAAAACACTTCAAATCGAGTGTTTGGAGTGACCCGGGTGACATCTAAGGACGTATATGGCTTGGATAATGTGTTTACTCTTCAAGAGTAAACTCCTTATGGAGTTTTCGGCCCTAAGACTAACTCCACATGAGTTGGCCGTGAACTCATGGATGAGGGGTTTTATGGTGCTAAATGGTCAAATATCACTTGGGGAAATTAGCTAGGATCAATTCAAGCGTATAGGGATGAATTAAACCAACATATGGACCATTTAATGGAGTTTATGGCCTTAAACTCCCCCCGCACTTTCCTTTGATGTTTTGGTGGTCCTAGGTCATTACAAGTGTTTATAGCTAAATCTACAAGCCATAGAATGAATTTAAGGCACCATTTGACTAAGTTATAGGAGTTTACGGCCCAAGAACCCATCCTTGGGGGTTTTACGTCCGTAAGCTCCTATGGGAGTGGTTTTCGTTATGTTTAAGGCCTCTAACTTGTTTGTGGTTCCTTCTAGACTTTAATCCAAGGCTTAGGAGGTGTGTATGTGGCAATTTAATACCTTAGAAGGAGTTTACTACCCATGAATGGGTGTTTACGGCCCAAGCATGTTTTGGGCAGTAAACTCATGTTTACTCCCTAAATGATGAGTTTAAGGTGTTCTAAGTCCAACCCAACAAGTCCTTAAGCGATATCTAAGTTCCAATGGTGGTTTGGAAGGGTTTTCTGGCTCCAAAACCCATTTTATGTGGGTTCACGGCCTAGGACTGTTCTAGGGCCGTAAACTCATGATAATGGTCCTATTTCAAAGATTAACCACGAATTTGAAGGCTAAGGATGTTACACTAGGAGCTAGGATAGTTACCTTGATGATTTGGAGCCTTAATTTGATGGTTTTGGACTTAGAGTTTGGATTTGAGGAGAGAGGTTAGAGAGAGAGTGAAAAAGCTTCAAATGAGGCTTAAAGAACTTTATATATGGTTAATGTTTGGGACACGATGGAATTCTACCCGATACTGATGTTAAGCGAGGCTTTTGGTTGTACCCGATTAAGTTGTCGTAACCCGATATGGTCGAAACTAAATTTTTTCTAATTGTTAGATTGGGGTGTTTTCTTGAGTTTCTAATGGGATTGGATACTAATTAAGTCATAATAGAAGTCACGAAATAAATTACTTAATTTAAAAATGTAAACGGAAATGATTCGAAAAAGATGAATTTTATGGACAGAAACGGGTTACGGCGATGGAACGAACTTCGGGTTGTCACAATACAAATGACACATATTTCATATAAAATACTTCATAATTATGCGTTAGAAGAAGGTAACTACACACTCACTTGATCAGAAGATGATCGGACAACACTACGACTTGTAGAAGTAGTATTCTTCGGTAGATCTGGAAGATCTTCACAAAATTGGCTTTTCGTGGGCAGAGCTTCGGATCGGGAATTACACTCCTTGGGATCTTCGGGGTTTCGGGACTTGCTTCGGGGCTCGGGAATGATACCGGGGCTTCGGGATATTTCTTGCATGCAAAACAGGGTAAAAACGAGTGAGAGAGAAGAGTTTGAGCAAAAGAAATCGGCTGCCATCGACTTCTATTTATAGGGTGCTGAAACTCGATTTACGCTGGGCGTAATTCTTGGTATGCTGGGCGTACTAAGAGTTATGTTGGAAATACGCGACGTCATTGCATGCTTATACACTCGAGTGACGTCATTTCATGCGTAGCTGAGGCGGTTCCGGGTACGCTGGGCGTACTCCAAAATTACGTTGGGCGTACTCGATTAAGCAGACTTCAAACTTGCGTAACTTTCGCATACGAGCTTTTTTTTGACGTTCTTTATATCCACGCTTAGGTGAGACTAACCTCTACAACTTTCATTTAGACTCCATCGCCTGATTTTGACTTTATTTTTATTATTTATATTTAGTAGGCCGGGACAGGAAAACTCCGTTATAAATTCATAACTTCTTCATCCGGCGTCCGTTTTCGTCTGTCTTTTCACCATTGCACTACTATAAACGAGATCTTCGATTCTCGTTTAGATTGTTTTGACCAACAATCACTCGATCTCGAATTCGAGTTTCGGGCTGCATACTGCTAAGCTGAAACTTAGAAAAATCATAACTTCCTCATACGAAGTCAGATTTGGACATTCTTTTTATGCACGCTCTCGGTTTAACGAACTCTACAACATTCGTTTAGATCACTAGGGATAAATATCACTCTATCTTAATTTTGTATTTTACGCCATTCAACGCCGTGCCGGTTCTGTCGCAAAACTTCGACAGATCATAACTTCTTCGTTATAACTCGGATTTCGGCATTCTTTATATATTCAGAAACCTCGTTTCAGCTACTACAACATTATCCATAGATATTGAGCTTATCTAACATTTTATTTTGATGCTTATTTTTATCCTTAATTTATTTAAGTCACACAGTTAAGCACAAAACAAATAATACTCAAATAATACACTTCTATTATTTCAAAACGGGTTACAAAGGTTAATGTAGAATATTATATCAACATTAATGGCAAGCCCATAAACACAGACATTACAATTCTATCCACCTTAGAATGATTCTGTCCCCAGAATCACACATCAACAAACAAATGCGGGTAGCGACTCATCATGTCACTCACCGTCTCCCAGGTGAGATTTGGCCCATTAGCGTGTTTCCATCGGACAAGCACTAACTCGGCCATCTTGCATCGCAACTGCTTAGTCTTTCAGTCAACGATTGCCTCTGGTTCATCAATCAACCTTTTGTTCTCATCGATTCTCAACTCCGAAAGTGGAATCATGTCGGGAACTTCTCCCGTGAACTTCCTCAAATAACAGACATGGAAAGTGTTATGAATTCCGTTCAGTTCTTCTGGTAGTTCGAGCTTGTAAGCTTGGTTCCCAATCCTCTGAAGAACTTTAAACGGTCCAATAAACCTTGGACTTAATTTTCCCCTTTTACCAAATCTTATATGTCCCTTCCACGGCGAGACTTTAAGCAAAACCGAATCTCCAACTTCAAAAGTCATCGGTCTTCTTTTCTTGTCAGCATAGCTCTTTTGACGATCCTGAACTGCTAACATTCTTTCCCTAATTATTTTCAACTTTTCAGTAGTTTGATGGACTATCTCTGGTCCCCTAAACTGCTTTTCCCCATCCTCAAGCCAAAAAAATGGCGTACGGCACTTCTGTCCATACAAAGCTTGATAAGGTGCAATCTTAATTCTCGAGTGGAAACTATTATTGTAGGAAAATTCTACCAAAGGTAAATGTTCATCGCAATTACCTTGGAATTCCAGGGTACATGCTCTCAGCATATCTTCAAGTGTTCGTATCATTCGTTCGCTCTCACCATCAGTCTGTGGCTGGTAAGCTGTACTTAAACACAACTTGGTACCCAATTCCTCTTGTAGACTTTTCCAAAATCATGAGGTGAAACGGCTGTCACGATCTGACACAATCATTCACGGAACACCGTGAAGCCTCATAATTTCCTTCACGTAAGAATTCGCAAGCTTATCCATAGACCATTTTTCATTGGCTGCTATGAAATGCGCACTCTTAGTGAAGCGATCAACAACCACCCAAAGCATGTCGTGACCATTCTTTGTTCTGGGTAGTTTAGTGACAAAATCCATAGCAATGTCTTCCCATTTACCCATAGGCACAGGTAAAGGTTCTAAACTCCTGTATGGTTTTTGATGTTGTATATTGACTCTCGCACAAGTCACACACTCGGCAACATACTTTGCAACATCAAGCTTCATCGTTGGCCACCAGTAGTAGGGTTTCAGGTCCCTATACATTTTAGTGCTACCGGGATGAATCGAGTACATGGTCTTATGAGCTTCTTCCATCAGAAGATCTCTAACTCCTCCTGTCTTAGGTATCCAAATTCGATCTTGGAACACCTTCAGTCCATGACTGTTTATATCGAACACCAACGTTTTTCCCAAACGTTCTTCCTTTCGGTCATTATTCTCAGAAGCGTCCTCTGGAGGTTTCTTTATACTTTCCACTATGGTTGAGACAACTTCAATTCTCAACGCTCTTGGCCTCTTTCTTTCAAGATTGACTTTCCGACTAAGAGCATCAGTAACAACATTTGCTTTACCGGGGTGGTAAAGTATCTCACAGTCGTAGTCCTTGAGTAATTCTAGCCAACGTCGTTGCCTCATATTCAATTCTTTCTGATTAAAGAGATACTGGAGACTCTTATGATCAGTGAAAAGTTTGCACTTCGTGCCATAGAGATAATGCCTCCATATCTTTAGAGCGAAAACTACCGCCGCCAACATCAAGTCATGAGTCGGGTAGTTCCTTTCATGCTCTTTCAATTGTCGAGACGAATATGTGATCACCTTTTCCCTTTGGGTCAAAACACAACCCAACATAACACCTGATGCATCGTTCTAAACAGCGAAGTCTTCAACTCCATTGGGTAAAGAAAGTATCGGTGCCTCTCATAGTTTCTTCTTTATCTTCTCGAATGCTTCTTTATGCTTATCACTCCAAGCATAAGTAGCTCCTTTGTGGGTCAAAGCTGTCAATGGAATAGCAATCGAAGAAAAGCTTTGGATAAACCTTCGGTAATATCCGGCTAATCCCAAAAAGCTTCGGGTCTCCATGGGACTTTTCGGTTGTTCCCACTTCATTACAACTTCAATCTTTGCTGGATCAACCATTATCCCTTCTTGGTTGACCACGTGACCCGAATCCAAAAATCACATTTGGAGAACTTAGCATATAGCTTCTCCTTCTTCAAGACTTCTAACACTTCTCGCAAGTGTCTGCCATGCTCCTCTTGGCTTTTCGAATAAAGCAGAATGTGATCTATGAACACTATCACAGATTTATCTAGGAGCGGATTACAAACCCTGTTCATTAAATCCATGAATGTTGCTGGAGCATTGGTTTGTCCAAACGACATAACCAAAAACTCGTAGTCTCCATATCGTGTTCTGAATGCAGTCTTCTCTATACCATGCTCTCTTACTTTCAGCTGATGATATCTTGACCTTAGGTCGATCTTTGAAAAATAACTTGAACCTTGTAGTTGATCGAATAGGTCATCAATCCTCGACAATAGATATCTATTCTTTATTGTTGCCTTGTTCAGCTCTCTATAATCGATGCAAATTCTTATACTTCCATCTTTCTTCTTCACGAATAACACTGGAGCTCCCTAGGGTGATGAACTTGGTCTAATGAAACCTTTGTCCAATAACTCCTGAAGTTGCATCATCAGATCCTTTATCTCCGTCAGTGCTAATCGGTAAGGTGCTTTTGCTATTAGCGTCGTCCCTGGTAACAAGTCTATTCTAAACTCCACTTGTCTATCAGGCGGTAATCCGGGAAATACTTCCAGATAATCACATACGACAAGAATGCTCTGCATCTCCTTTTTCTCCTTCTTAGCATCGATCACGAATGCTAGATACGATGTACATCCTTTGGCCAAACACTTTCTGGCTTTCATCAATGAAATGATTCCAGAATTTACTCTGCGTTTATCTCGATACACCATAAACGACTCTTTCCCAGGCAGGTTTACTTTGACTATCTTCTTCTTACACAATATCCTGGCGTCATTGGTGCTAAGCCAATCCATTCCAAGCACGATGTTGAAACCGTTAAGTTCGATAGGCAATAATTCCTCTTGAAACTTATTCCCATTCAAATCAATTAAGATGTTTTTCATACGATGGCTAACAGGTACAAACGTTCCACTAGCAACTTCGACTAATAAAGCATTATCTAGTCTATTGATTGGCAAAGCTAGTTTTCTACCAAATTCATGCGAAATAAAGGAGTAGTTGGCTCCAGAATCAAATAAAATTTGGGCAGGCAATTCGTTAATTAGAAAGGTACCTGAAGCGATATCAGCTTCATCTTTAGCGGCTTCCAGTGTCATCTGGAAGGCTCTCGCCTTCGGCTTTGGCGGAATGTTGGGTCTTGCTGCCTCCTTCTTTTTCGGGCAGTCCCTAGACATGTGTCCCTCCTCACCACAACCATAGCAAACTTTCTTGGTGAGAGTGCATTTGTTGGCATAGTGCCCTGGCTTTCCACATTTGAACCATTTGGCCACTACCTCACATTTTCCATGATGCTTCTTCTTACATTTGTCGCACCAGTTCGCTTCGCCTCCTCATCCTCTCGAACTAGACTTCGAGAACTTGTTTTTCTTATCGGACCCTGAAGGTCCATCGAAATTCCTCTTTTCACCAACCTCTATCCTTTCCAGACCCTTTTCCTTCTGCTGGGCCTCCACATTCTTAGCCGCTCGAACAACTGTTTTCAGAGTGGTTGCCATCTTGACTGTCGGACCAAAGTCGGCAGACAGTCCATTAGTGAACCTCTCAATCTTGGAGAGTTCCGTTGGCACTAGGTACAGAAATAACTTCATTTTCTCAGTGAATGCAGTAGCATAGTCATCTATGCTCATCCTTCCCTTCTTCAAGTTTTGGAACTCATTGTTCAGATCAATCAGATCTATCTCTGAACAGTACTGCACCCTTAGTTGTTCCAAGAACTCCTCCCATAACATTTTCAGGGATTCTCCTCGTGGCATAGTATTTGCCAACAACTTCCACCAACTCAAGACTCCGGTCTTCAGTTGTCTAACTGCAAAGAAAGTATTCTATTTGTTGCTACAGTTGAAAATTTCAAATACCATCTCCATTTCGGAGATCCAATCCATAATCTCAACAGGCTTTGGGCTTCCAGAAAGACTTGGCGGCTTGGCGCCCAAGAAATTCTTGTACATTTGCCCATGATTGTTGTTTCTCCTTTCCAGGTTTTTCCTTCATTCTCCTTGAGTCCCATCTTGACTCATAATGCAACTATAGTTCCCTTCCTCCGATTGCTCGGGAATCAGTTCGGGTTCCTCAATAGGTATGATTGGCTCGTCCCTATTTTCATGTAACATCTGTCAAATTTCTTCCCTTTGTTCGGCTAACGTAGCCCGAACCATGGCTTGCACCCCAACCATTGTTATTGGTTATGGTGCTGCTGCTACAACAGGTGTTTTCTCAATCACTGGTGGTTGATTCTTGTTTTCGTCCACGTTTCCAATGCCACTCCTGGTTCTTACCATTTTTGATCTACACACCGAATAAGGTGAAATCAGATCCTCATCCATAATAGATAATTAAATCATCCTTATCACTCTGAAATGTTTACAAGCTAGTTCTAATGTCGTAACCATACGCTTAGAATCCTACACACATAAGGTTTCCAGATCCGGTCGGTAACAGACCATAAATCCGAACAAATAATATCATATATGGTAACATATAACATTTAGCACATAAAAGCATTTTAGGCAACTTTCCTAAAATAAACTAGTGCTCGTGTCTAAAATATAACAAACACACATCTAACAACCTTCACTTAGCATTCTAAGTTTAAGTCTAGAAATCCTACAAATTCCTAGTTCGCTTAAACTAATGCTTTGATACCAACTGTGAAATCCCCAAAATGACGGCCAAAAAGACCAGTTTAATTTATGCTTTTAAAACAATTTTAGAGTAATCCTTTGATTAAAAGAGTTGCGGAATTTGTTCCCAAAACAAAATATGATAATATAAATTTTATCAAAGCATTTCATCAAGAGATTCATTTTCATTATATAACAATATTCGGGATGTCATGTTCCGATAAACAGACCAAAAGCATAAACAACAAAAGATAGACCATACAACAGTTACATATAACAACTAGTCTAATATCAAAAGATCTTGATAAGTCATCCAACTTATGCTCTCGTGTCACTACCTGTAATACAACAAAACTAAGCGGGTCAGGCTTGGGAGCCCGGTGAGCATATAGGGTTTTCAACCCACAATAAATAATTATATTTAATTCAACCAACCAACAATAACCCGATTACCCATTCCTGTTATCCTCACTTTACGTCCCTAAAACAACATCTATCTCAAGGGACCTAATCTAGGATTTTTCATCGGGACGGACAGTACTGCAAGGGGTTTCCTCAACAATAGATGTCCTAAAGGCAACCATGAGGGGGATAGAGTACACCGGTGAACACATCGTTCACAACACCTATAGGTTATGAGCCTGCTAGTGTTCCACATGACTATATTGAAAGGGTTTGTGGTCATTATCCATACTCCGCTGAATAACTAGATCAATAACAACAACATCGAGGCCTCTCATCTATTTATCACACATCAATTATCTACTCATGTTCTACCCAACATATTAGTAGATAAAAATATATATTTTTATACATAGTTTAAAACCTGTATATCATTCTCATTCAATATATATTCCAAACTAAAGATGAGACACACACACACACATATATATATATATATATATATATATATATATATATATATATATATATATATAAAACGTATTTCATAGTGAATAAATAATATCTATGAGATAGAAGAAAGTGAATATACAATCACACATATAACAACAAAATATACACATAACACGTATTTCATATAAAATACTTCATAATTATGTGTTAGAAGAAGGTAACTACACACTCACTTGATCATAAGATGATTGGACATCACTATGACTTGTGGAAGTAGTATTCTTCGGTAGATCTGGAAGATCTTCACAAAATTGGATTTTCGCAAGCAGGGCTTCGGCTCGGGAATTTCACTCCTCGGGATCTTCGGGGTTTCGGGACTTGCTTTAGGGCTCGGGAATGATACCGGGGCTTCGGGATATTTCTTGCATGCAAAACAGGGTAAAAACGAGTGAGAGAGAAGAGTTTGAGCAAAAGGAATCGGCTGCCATCAACATCTATATATAGGGTGCTGAAACTCGATTTACGCTGGGCATACTCAGTACGATGGGTGTACTAAGCCTTATGCTGGGCGTACGCGACGTCATTGCATGCCTAAACACTCGAGTGACGTCATTTCATGCGTAGCTGAGGCGGTTCCGGGTACGCTGGGCGTACTCCAAAATTACACTGGGCGTACTCGATTAAGCAGACTTCAAACTTGCGTAACTTTCGCATACGAGCTTCGTTTTTGACGTTATTTATATCCACGCTTAGGTGAGACTAATCTCTACAACTTTCATTTAGACTCCATTGGATGATTTTGACTTTATTTTTATTATTTATATTTAGTAGGTCGGGACAGGAAAACTCCGTTATAAATTCATAACCTCTTCATCCCGCGTCCATTTTCATCTGTCTTTTCACCATTGCACTACTATCAACGAGATCTTCGATTCTCGTTTAGATTGTTTCGACCAACAATCACTCGATCTCGAATTCGAGTTTCGACTTAGAGTTTGGATTTGAGGAGAGAGGTTAGAGAGAGAGAGAGTGAAAAAGCTTCAAATGAGGCTTAAACAACTTTATATATGGTTAAAGTTTGGGACACGATGGAATTCTACCCGATACTGATGTTAAGCGAGGCTTTTGGTCGCACCCGATTAAGTTGTCGTAACCCGATATGGTCGAAACTAAAATTTTTCTAATTGTTAGATTGGGGTGTTTTCTTGAGTTTCTAATGGGTTTGGATACTAATTAAGTCATAATAGAAGTCTCGAAATAAATGACTTAATTTAAAAATGTAAACGGAAATGATTCGAAAAAGATGAATTTTATGGACGGAAACGGGTTACGGCGATGGAACGAACTTCGGGTTGTCACAATACACATAACACATATTTCATATAAAATACTTCATAATTATGCGTTAGAAGAAGGTAACTACACACTCACTTGATCAGAAGATGATCGGACAACACTACGACTTGTAGAAGTAGTATTCTTCGGTAGATCTGGAAGATCTTCACAAAATTGGCTTTTCGCGGGCAGAGCTTCGGCTCGGGAATTGCACTCCTCAGGATCTTCGGGGTCTCGGGACTTGCTTCGGGGCTCGGGAATGATACCGGGGCTTCGGGATATTTCTTGGATGCAAAACAGGGTAAAAACAAGTGAGAGAGAAGAGTTTGAGCAAAAGAAATCGGCTGCCATCGACATCTATTTATAGGGTGCTGAAACTCGATTTACGCTGGGCGTAATTCTTGGTATGCTGGGCGTACTAAGACTTATGTTGGAAATACGCGACGTCATTGCATGCGTATACACTCGAGTGACGTCATTTCATGCGTAGCTGAGGCGGTTCCGGGTACGCTGGACGTACTTCAAAATTACGTTGGGCGTACTCGATTAAGCAGACTTCAAACTTGCGTAACTTTCGCATACGAGCTTTGTTTTCGACGTTCTTTATATACAAGCTTAGGTGAGACTAACCTCTACAACTTTCATTTAGACTCCATCGGCTGATTTTGACTTTATTTTTATTATTTATATTTAGTAGGCCGGGACAGGAAAACTCCGTTATAAATTCATAACTTCTTCATCCGGCGTCTGTTTTCGTCTGTGTTTTCACCATTGCACTACTATCAACGAGATCTTCGATTCTCGTTTAGATTGTTTTGACCAAAAATCACTCGATCTCGAATTCGAGTTTCGGGCTGCATACTGCTAAGTTGAAACTTAGAAAAATCATAACTTCCTCATACGAAGTCAGATTTGAGCATTCTTTTATTGCACGCTCTCGGTTTAACGAACTCTACAACATTCTTTTAGATCACTAGGGCTAAATATCACTCTATCTTAATTTCGTATTTTACGCCATTCAGCGCCGTGCCGGTTCTGTCGTGAAACTTTGACAGATCATAACTTCTTCGTTATAACTCGGATTTCGGAATTCTTTATATATTCGGAAACCTCATTTCAACTACTACAACATTATCCATAGATATTGAGCTTATCTGATTTTATTTTGACGCTTACTTTTATCCTTAATTTATTTAAGTCACACAGTTAAGCACAAAACACATAATACTCAAATAATACACTTATATTATTTCAAAACGGGTTACAAAGGTTAACCTAGACTATTATATCAACATTAATGACAAGCCCAGAAACACAGGCATTATAGAATATCGTGTGTTCCTTGCTCTCGTGGTTGATGTGAACCAAAAGGTGAATGACATAATGAACATCCCTGAGGTCTGTGACTTTTTCGACATCTTTCCTAAAGAAGTTCCAGGATTACCTCCACAATGACAAGTCGATTTAAGAATTGACTTAATTCCAGGAGCTACTCCTATAGTCAAATCGCCTTACCGACTAGCACCAGCTGAGATGCAGGAACTATCCGGCTAATTGAATGAACTTCTCAACAAGGGATTTGTTAGACCAAGCTTCTCACCCTGGGGAGCACTGGTCTTGTTCATAAAGAAGAAAGACGGATCGTTCCATATGTGCATCGACTACAGAGAGCTAAACAAACTTCCCATTAAGAACTGATACCCTCTACCATGTATAGACGACTTGTTCAACTAACTTCAAGGAGCGAGCTACTTTTCAAAGGTTGACTTAAGATCTGGGTATCACCAGCTATGATTGTTAGAGGAAGATGTTCCCAAGATAGCCTTCCGAACTCGTTATGGTCACTACGAGTTCGTAGTGATGCCTTTCAGATTAACCAATGCGCCTGCGGTGTTCATGGAGTTGATGAACCAGGTGTGCCATCCTCACTTAGATCGGTTCGTTATTGTATTCATCGATGACATACTTATCTACTCTCGCAGTAAGGAGGAACGTAGTCAACACGTACGACAAATCTTGGAAATACTACGAGTAGAGAAACTTTATGCGAAGTTCTCTAAATGCGAATTTTGGTTTCGAAGAATCTAATTCTTGTGTCACGTGGTTAGCGAAGAGGGAATTCACGTGGACCCTTCCAAAATCAAGGCCATCGAGAATTGGTCGGAACCAAGGACGCCTACAGAAATCCGTCAAATTCTAGGCCTCGCCGACTATTATCGTAGATTCATACAGAACTTCTCAAGAATCGCGAAACCCCTTACTACATTGACGCAGAAAGGTGTGTCATTTGACTGGGAAGAGAAACATGAAAAGGCACTCCAAACGCTTAATCAAGCCTTGTGCAACGCACCGATACTATCCCTCCCAGAAGGAATAAAAGATTTCATGGTATACTGCAATGCATCCAACCAAGGGCTTGGTCGTGTTCTTATGCAACGAAGAAAGGTCATCGACTATGCCTCAAGACAGCTTAAGACACACGAAGTCAACTACACTACACATGATCTTGATTTGGGAGCGGTGGTATTTGTCTGAAGATCTGGAGACACTACCTGTATAGTACGAAAATCAATATCTTTACATACCACAAAATCCTTCTACACATATTCGACCAGAAGGAGCTCAACATGAGACAACGATGGTGGGTCGAGTTACTAAATGACTATGAATGCGAAATTCATTATCATCTCGGTAAAGCCAACGTAGTAGCTGACACCCTAAGTCGAAAAGAATACTCAGGTCATAGAGTCAATGCATTGACTATGACAATCCATTCACATCTGTCCACACAAATTAAGGGGCTCAATTGGAAGCCTTGAAACCTGAAAATGTGGCAGGTGAATCCTCTAGAGGGATAGATAAGAACTTAGAAGTCAAGGGTGAAAGAGCCTTATACATCATGGATCGGATCTGGACAGCGAAGCTCAGTGGTTTCAGAGATGTTTTCATGAATGAGGCGCACAATAATCGATACTCCATTCATCACCTTCGTGGGGAAGTGTCTTACTTGCGCCAAGGTTAAGGTCGAATACCAAAAACCCTCAGGTTTAATACATCAATCGGAGATACCTGAGTGGAAGTGGGAGCGGATTACAATGGATTTCATAACCAACTTGCCCAAGTCAATGGGTGGTCTCGATACCATTTGGGTGATCGTTGACAAGTTAACTAAGTACTCATACTTCCTGCCAATCAAAGAAACTGACAAGATGGATAAACTGACAAGAACATACATTAGGGAGATTGTACGAATGCATGGTGTTCCCATATTTATCATCTCTGATAGAGACAATAGATTCACTTCGAGATTCTGGCAGTCGCTACAAAAGTCCCTAGGAACTAGGCTGGACAAGAGTACAGCCTACCACCCACAAACTGATGGACAAAGTGAGCAGACGATACAAATGTTGGAAGACATGTCGAGAGCTTGTGTGATCGACTTTGGTAAAGCATGGGATATCCATTTGCCATTGGTCGAGTTTTCATACAACAACAACTACCATTCTAGTATCAAGGTTGCTCCATTTGAAGCCCTTATTGGCCGGAAGTGTAGATCCCCTCTGTGTTGGGATGAGGTGGGTGACACATAACTAGATAAAGGACATGTTCCTGACATCACTCTCATGGGTCTGGAAATCATTCGAGAAAGTACAGAGAAGATCGTTCAAATTCGTGAACGATTGAAAGCCTCTATAGACCGACAGAGTAGCTATGCTGACAAAAGACGGAAACCTTTGGAATTTTAGGTTGGTGGCGTTGTTCTATTGAAGGTCTCACCCTAGAAGGGCTTGATACGCTTTGAAAAGCATGGTAAGCTAAATCCAAGGTACACAGGGCCTTTCGAGATTCTCGCAAGAATCGGCCAAGTAGCTTACAAACTCAAGCTACCTCAAGAACTTAGCAACGTACACCCTACATTCCACGTTTGAAACCTAAAGAAGTGCCTATCTGATGAGACTCTTGTTATCCCTCTCAATGAAATCGAGATCAATGAGAGCCTCAACTTTGTGGAAGAACTCGTAGAAATCATGGATATGGAAGTCAAACAAACCAAACAAAGCCGTACCCGATAATGAAGGTTCGCTGGAACGCAAAGCGAGGACCTGAATTCACTTGGGAGCGGGAGGATCAAATGAAAAATAAGTATCATCATCTTTTCCCTTAGTCCATGTGTATTTCTTAATCCTAATTTCGGGACGAAATTTCCCTTAACACGGGGATAATGTTACAACCCGTAATTTCTATCTTGTAAAAGTCAAACTTGGTTAACTAAAGTCAAACATATCAATCAAAGGTCAAACTTATTACTTTTATTATCTTAATATAGTTACGGTAATGAATTTATAGATGCATAAACCTAGCATTTTTAGGTGTTGTGTGTTTTGGAGGGATAGCATTTAGGACCGAGAACCCTCGCATGGGCCGCAAACCCTTCAGCCGCAAACGAGTCTTCGAACCGTGAACCTCCCTCGGACCGCAAACGAGCCTTCGGGCCGCAAACTCTACCTATATATATTAGTGCTGACTAAGTTTTGTCTCACTTATACTCTTCTGACCGTAAACTCGAGCCTTCTCTCTCAAGATCTTCAACCACAAACACTTTTCTCCCTCAAATATCATCCTATCTCTTTTAGATCTCCTTAGAACTGGCTTAGATCTTCAAGTGTTCTTCATTTCTTCAAGATCCTTGGGTCGTGAACTCTTGAATCATCATCATTTGTCAAGAACATCAAGCCATGAAATCAAGATCATCAAGATCTTTGGGCCGTGAACACTTGCATCATCTTTATTTCACCAAGAAAAACAAGAACACACATTGAGTACCAGCCGTAAACAATTGAATCTTCTAGGGCTGTGAACCCTTTGCGGCCGTGAACACCGAGGCTGGCTGTGAACTCCAAGCAGATTCTTGATTTAAGTTCTAACACTTCTTTTGTATGTGTTCCTTACATCATAGGTTGTTTCCTTTACACCTTAGAGGTTATATTCACTAATTGTGTACATATATGCTATATGAAATGCATTTTAGGACTTGTTTTGTCTCGGGATCTAACTCGGGGAACTTATCATCCTATATCGAACATTCAATCGAATCACTCACCTAAGGTGAGTTCATACCCCTACAAATTACAGTTTTAAATACTTTTAAATGCTTTTTAGGGGGAGAATACAAGTAGAACACAATATAATTGTGTTAACAACTTACATGTGAAAACGCCGAACAAAAGGATTTCTTACTCAAACACTTGTTAAAACCATTTTAAACTCTTTTAAACTATTCTTAGATTTCTGTTTTTATCAAAATCATATTCGTATATCCATTTATGTTTAAGTATGCTTTAACGGACTTAGGATTATTGCTAAATACCGTGACTCCTATTCCTTGTTTGGTTGTGGGCTTAGGGTAGGATCACTAGTCCGACTGTCAGCTAAATCGTAGTTATACTTATTAAATACATAGATGAATATTAAACCCCATTTTTAAGGAACATACTTAACTTATTTGCTTATGTTGAACAATTGAGTCCTTTCCAACAAATCAGTAACAGTTCAAGCAAACATACTAATAAACTATAATAGGTATGGTTTAGAGGATCACTAGATACTGTTTATAGAACAAAGAAACATACATGAGTCAATACATACATACTATTACTATTTATTACAAAGTATACTATTCATTTACAAGAACAAGAAGGGACATACATACTATAACAAGAACAAGATAACTAAATGTGAGATACTATTTCATGGCATAACAATATTCTTGTTGTGTCACCTTTTGTAACCAGAGTCTCTTGGAGGGAGAGCGTGAGTTTGTGTATAGATTTATATGAGATTGACCATCGTACACCTTGCTGCTAGTTACAGTGGGACCTGCAGGTCTACCGGTGACAAATGTCATACCATTTTCGATGTCTAAAGAATGTCGTGTTTTATACTAGTCAATCGAGTATGGTTATAACCTAATCACATTTTAACCTTAATTAACAATTTGGTTTTTAAGGTAGTTAGTGCATCAGTAGGGTATTTTATACAACACTACTGTAAATCTTAATTTTCCATTACATTCATATGGTGATAATTTCACATGAGAAATGCAGACTATTTTTCGAGTAAAGATGGTTACCTATATGGAAAAACATACATTTATACTATTTCAAGTACAAACATACATTTTACACTATTTTCAAAAGAACAGAACATACAAACAGTTGAGTCTTGGTAGAAGACAACTTTTCATTTAAAGCAGAAAATATAGGATTTTCTGGGAAAGATACAAACAGTTTTACAAGACAAATTCAAACATTTTCATGAAACAAATGCAAACTCGACACAAAAATACATATGAACTCACCAACTTAAATGTTGATACTCTCTTTCAAAATAACTTGTAGTCTCAGGTCACAAGTAGACAGGTACACTGGACCAGGTTTTGAGAAGACGGAGCATATTCAAGGCTCGTCTTTTATTTTTGTTATACTTACATTTTTGGTGACATACAACTATTCACAGAACACACTTGTATTAATTATATTATTAATGCAATGGATGTTGTTCCTTGTTGTACTATTGTTCATTGTTATGATACTGTATATGAGGTCCTCTACCCCCAAACGTTTCCGCCATTCTCGATTTGGGGGTGTGACAGTATAGATTCATTTTTAAACTCTTTAAACAAAAATACAATTTTTGCAAACTATTTTAATACCATTAGGGTATAAATCTTGAATTACCCAGGACAACCGTATTACAAATTTTCGATTTAAACTTACCCAATTATTTATAACACAAAACTTTCCATTTCGGTAAAACACAAACATATAAAATATAATGGGTGTAGTTTATGGAACTTACATATTACTTTTCAAAGATCAAATTTCAATAGGGAAAATAAAATACAATTTATAAGAGATACAGTTTGTGGATCATGTATACTGATGGGTTTTATGCATAAGAAACATTCCTATGTGCTCATACAAACCCTAATGCTTGGATCTAGGTTTCTCTATTGAACATGCTTTGATTATAATACTTACAAACCCTAATCTAGCATAGTAATAACAAAAATAACATGTAGAATCAGATCTAGATGTTTTCCTCTTCAAAAGTTGGCTTAGATCTTCTTTTCTTCTTCTCTTGAGCTTAGAGTCACAAATGCAACTCCTCTAATGGTTCACAAACCCCACAAGCAAGAAGGCAATATGAGAGAGGGAGAGAGAGGCTAGAAATAAGCCTATGGCTCTCTTGGAATCAAGTGGTAGCCGAATTCAATGCCCTAGGGGTCATATTTATACTTACAGGTTACTAGGGTTTCAGTCTAAACCCTAATGGATAGCTTAGCCACTAAGCAGGCCAAGGAACCTTCTGGAATAAGGCCTTGGACGAAAATATGATGGATACCCATCATAATTTCGTTCCCCCTTAAGCCCATTAGGTTTCCTTAACCCAAAACTCAACTATCATACATTTGACAGTTTATACCCCTTTATTCAATTAATCTCTTTTGGTCACCAAATTAATTCCTAATTAATTTATGACCAATACTAATTAAATAAATATGATTTCTCCTTTAATATATTATTCTTATAATATATTAATAAATCATAATACTCTCTCTTTCTCCTTAAATTACCTTGTCAAGTTGCTTTGGAGAAGGCAACCCAAAAGGACCATGCACAACCGGGTCAAGTACATACCAAATATAGTTACGGGCTTAGACACTATTCCAACAGTCTCCCACTTGGATAAGTCTAGTAACTATATCTCACATACGACTTCAGAATCCGATTAGCAATCGTAGCTCTTATACTTCGCTGTCAACTCTGATCAACTTGTCCTTTAGATAAGGGATCGTATAATCCTCTTTTCTGGATATCATGCTGACAATGCTTATTGTCCAACAGGAGTTCCTTGATGTCCGATTTGTTTGACATAGAATTTAGTTGAAAACATCAACTTCATTCTGACCGGGCCCGACATATAAGTCAAACCAAATCATCAAGTGGCCAATATATCACTTTTATTCTCATAGAATAAAAGGAATAGATCAACTTCGACTCATATGCATCTATTATTTACTAATGGATCACACACAATAATGCATTTTATAACATCAAGTTACTGATGCGTTTACACATTATCAATGTATAACCAACCAGCAAACAACAACCATATCTCTAAGTTTTAAGACTATATGATATTATCGTTTTGCGATCACTTAAGGTAAAACACAACGAAGTGATACAACAAACTCGGGTTTATTCTAATGCTTAATTCATATTCATAAGCACTCATGAATTTTGCAGCAAACTTTTTCTATGTCCAAAACCTTTTAGACAATCTACAAACAATTCATGACAGTCTTCATTTATATCTACTTCCAAAATATGACCGACTGCGGACCCCTTTTGAATAATCCTATCATTCAGGAAGTCAAAACATGAAAAATGGAAACAATAGATAAATAACCAACACAAGATAGTAGCTTTACTCATAAATAACACAATTTTATTTATTCATCAAATGTCAAGTACAAATTATCTATTACACGTTTCCTATCTAATCCAAAGTTATATCATCCTTCAGCCCAATGCTCCTAGCGTGCTGCAAGTGTTTGACCCTACTCAGTCCCTTCGTAACGGGATCTGCTGGGTTTTCTTCTGATGATATCCTCTTCACAACGAGGAGTCACTCTTCTACACGATGTCTGATAAAATGGTATTTTCTTTCAATATGTCGAGATCTACCATGATCTCTTGGTTCCTTGGTCAAGGCAACCGCTCCTTCATTATCACAGAAAATTTCCATCGACTCTTTTATGGATGGCACAACTCCAAGGTCTCCAATGAATTTCTTCAACCATATAGCCTCCTTTGACGCTTCGATCGCTGCAATATACTCTAATTCGCACGTTGAATCAGCTACGGTCTCTTGCTTGGAAGTTTTCCAAGTCACTGCTCCTCCATTTAGGGTAAAGAACTAGCCCAACTGTGATCGGAAGTTATCCCGATCGTCTGAAAACTAGCGTCACTGTAACCTCGTACCCTTAAGTCATTACTCCCACCGAGGACTAGAAACCATTCCTTGGTCCTCCGAAGGTACTTAAGAATATTCTTAACTGCAATCCAATGAGCTCTACCAGGATTCCCTTGATATCTGCTGACCATGCTCAAAGCGAAGGCCACATCGGGGCGAGTACAAGTCATAGCGTACATGATAGAGCCTACTGCGGAAGTTTAAGGTACTCGACTCATATCAGCTATCCCTGCCTCTGTACTCAGGCTCTGAGTCTTACTCAGCTTGGTATTGCTTTGGATTGGCAACTCCCCTTTCTTGGAATTTTCCATACTAAAATGCTTTAGTACCTTTTCCAAGTATGTATCCTGACTGAGTCCTATCAGTCTCTTTTCCATGTTTCTTACTATTCTTATCCCCATAATATAAGCAGCCTCTCCGAGGTCCTTCATAGCGAAACATTTCCTAAGCCAGGACTTGACCTCCTGCAAGGTTGGGACATCGTTTGCTATGAGTAGTATGTCGTCGACATACAATACAAGGAAGCTCACTATACTCCCGCTGACTTTGACATACACACAAGATTCATCCTCGCTTCGCAGAAAGCCAAACTCTTTAACCTTCTCGTCAAAACAAAGATTCCATCTGCGAGATGCTTATTTCAATCCATAAATGGATTTCTCAAGCTTGCATACTCTATTTGGATGCTTCGCATCGACAAAACCGTCTGGCTGATTCATGTAGACATCCTTAGCCAACTTTCCATTAAGGAAAGCGGTTTTTACGTCCATCTGCCGTATTTCATAATCATGAAATGCAGCTATTGCAAGCATTACCCTAATAGACTTTATCTTCGCAAATGGTGAGAAGGTCTCATCATAGTCAACTCCAGGAGTTTGAGTAAAGCCCTTTGCAACCAATCGTGCTTTATAGGTATGCACTTTCCCATCCATGTCCATCTTCTTCTTGAAGATCCACTTGCACCCGACTGTCTTACGACCCGGTACATTATCAACCAAATTCCAAACTTGGTTGTCGTACATGGACTGAATCTCGCAGACTCTGGGCCTGCCATGGCTTCCTTATGGCTGCTAGGTACATCCAAATTTACTAGTGTACTATCACTAATAAATGTATCCCCTTCAGTAGTAATATGAAAACCATAAAACTGGGGTGGAACACTACCCCTTGTGGAACATCGAAGAGGTAAGGACTCGTCACAGGTTCAACAGGAGTTTCCTCCTCAAGTTGAGTGCCAGTGTCAAAGGTTCCTTGATCGTTTTGATCTTGAATCACTTCAAGTTCAATTTGCCTCCCACTATCTTCTTGGCTTATCAATTCCTTTTCTCGGAAAACTCCTCTTCTAGCAACGAAGACAACATTATCACTCGGTCTGTTGAAAGGGTAGCCAAAAGACTTCTGCGGATAGCCGATGAAATAACACTTCTCACTACGAGGTTCTAGCTTGTCGTGAGTCTCTCGTCTTACGAAAGCCTCGCAACCCGAAACCTTGATATGTGCCAACGAGGGAGCCTTCCCTGTCCACATCTCATGAGGAGTCTTGTAAAACTTCTTGGTGGGAACTAAGTTAAGTATATGGGCGGCAGTCTCTAAGGCATACCCCCAGAAAGCTATTGGTAATGAAGTCCGAACCATGTCCAACAAGGTCCGATTACGTCTCTCAGCCACACATTCAATTGTGGCGTCCTCGGAGGCGTCAATTGCGAAACGATTCCGCATTCTTTTAGATAGTCGTGAAACTCAAGACTTAGGTACTCTCCTCCTCAGTCTGACCGAAGCATCTTGATTTTCCTACCCAACTGATTCTCCACTTCATTCTTAAACTCTTTGAACTTTTCAAAGGTTTCTGACTTTTGCTTGATTAAGTAGATATATCCATATCTGCTATAATCATCTGTAAAAGTCACGTAGAAGCGGCAAGCATCCCTTATGGTGGATCTAAAGGGCCCACACACATCGGTGTGTATGAGATCCAATAAACTCTCACCCCTTTCACAAGTGCCAGTAAAGGGTGACTTGGTCATCTTCCCAAGTAAACAAGATTCACAAGTGTCATTGTCCCTAAGTTCAAATGACTCCAACACTCCATCCTTTTGGAGTTGGGCTATGCGTTTCTTGTTGACATGGCCAAGGCGACAATGCCACCAGCATGCTTTGTCTAAACTAGTAGACAAATCAATATTCAAAATATTATTTACTAAATTATCAACAATCATCACAGATTCATAAATCCCATTACAAGGTAATCCATTGAAATAAAAGACACCATTCAAATAAACGTTAATAGAACCATTACTATTATCAAAAGAATATCTTAAACCTTGTCTAAACAACCCATGAACTGAAATAATGTTTCTTGCCATATCTGGCGAATAACAACAATTATCTAAATCTATCCCTAACCCATTGCTTAACACTAAAGAATAAACACTGACTTTGGTCATAGGCGACGATCTTCTGTTTCCCATAATCAGGTTCATCTTCCCATGTTCCATCTCCCTACTTCTTTTTAGGCCCTGCATATCAGAACAAATGTGGTAACCACACCCTGTATCAAGAACCCATGATGTTATAACCCAAAACCAAGAACGGCGGAAACGTTCTGGGGCGGAGGACGTCATGTACAGTATCACAACAATGAAAAGTAGTAAACAAGCAACAACATCATCCATTGCATTAATAATATAATTATTATACAAGTGTCCTGTCAAATTTTGACAAACACTAAAGCATAAATCAAAATGAAAGATGAGTATTGAACAAGCTCCATCTTCCTTTCTCCTTGCATCGGTATCTGTCTATGATGACCTGAGGATACAAGTAATTTTGAAAGCGAGTATCAGCTTTGAAGCTGGTGAGATCATAAGTATTTTAGTGTCTTAATTTGTATGTAAGAATTTTTAAGTTTATGAACGGTAAGTATGGAAAATGTATATGAATTGTAAGTATTGAAAATGTTTGTAAAACAACTGTAAACATTTGAAAAACTCTAGAAATCCCTATGATTCCTACTATTATATAAGGGTGTCTTCTACCAAGACCTAAATGTTCTCAATGTAGTCTTCTACCAAGACCTAACTGTTCTATATGTTCGTTTCTTGTAAACGTGTGTAATTTTCCAAAGGGTAACTATCATTATCAAAATATAGCTTTTATATTAAATGTTTAAGTGAGAAGATCACTAAATATATGCAAGGGAAAATAAATGTAGTACTGTAGTGTTGTATTATAGGAACTACTGCTGTACTAACTACCTTAAACCGGATTTATATTAAGGCATCATGTGATTAATTGCACTATACTATCGACTGGTAACAACGACATATGAATGGTCGTAAAACGGAATGACGTTTGGCACCCGCAGACCTGCAGGTCCGGCTGTAGCTAGCAGCAAGGTGTAGGATAGTCAATCCGGTATAGATCTATACAAAAACTCACGCTCACCCTCCAAGAGAATTCTGGCTACAAATCGGGCCATGACATTTAAGGCATGCTCCGATACAGTGGATCACAATTTTATTAACGTATTAATGTTAGTGTAATGTAATGAACTGTTGTAGCTGTAATGTACGTGCTCTCTACCTAGCAAGTATAGTAATGTAATCGTTCTAGTATCGTTGTATATGTTCTCTTTCTAGTATAGTTGTATATGTTCTTATAGTAGTAAGTATTGACTCATGAATGAACTGACTCATAGTATGATATCGCGTTCTAGTATCTTCCTAAACTACCCATATGGTAGTTTACTAGTAATGTAATTGGTACGTATGAACATGGGTGTATACCCTTGCTACCCAAGGGAAAAGGATGAACTGGAAGGACCTTTATGACTATATATGTACATATGTTATATAACTAATATTTAAACGACCTTCGGACGAGTACCCGATATCCCACCAGACCACATCTCAAGCGCGAAAAGGAAATAGGGTGGATAACCTTCCTAAGTCTTTTAAACATTTCTTATATAACTATACATATAGAGGCATGCAATTTATAATATAAAAACATAAATAAGTTTTGTAAACCTTTGAACATAATCATTATCTAAGAAAAGATCGACTTGATGTCGATCTATAAAACGGTTTGTAGGCATGGGTTTGATAAAACAGTTTAAGTATAAGGAAACATTTGTTTGAAACACAATTGTAAATAAGTTTGAAATAAAACATACAGAGTAAAATGTACAGTGTAATAAGGAGTTTTAAAACATATAAAATGTTTATGAACATCATTTGAAGGAAACCGTTTGGTAAAACAGCTAATGAGTGGTAAATCATTTAAATGCTGCTTATTAATCACATGTGATTGATATAATAAGTAGCATGATTCTACTTGTATCCCCCCATAAAACATTTAAAATAGTTAAAACATTGATTAAGGGGTATGAACTCACCTGCAGTAAGTGACTGGAATTGAACGGACTGTTATCGTAAGGAAGGATCGGACAAGTGCTTGGTGTAAACTGAAAACTTTAGACACACACAATGATCCTAAATACATATGAAGACATATGTATATAAATAATTAGTGATTAAAACACTAATTATACAAGTATAAGCATTTTAATGCGAGGAAAACACCTTTGGTCAAGTGCTAGGAGGCAAATGGGTTGCAACAAAGGAGTGCAATGCCTCTAATCGGAGTTTATGGTCAAATGACCATATGTCTTGGAGTTTACGGCCAAGGGGAGTAAACTCCTGGCCGTAAACTCTCAACAAAGTCCCTAAATGAAGTCTAACAATTATACAACTCATGTGGTGAATTGCTTCAAGGCTTAAACAAGTGTTTGGGCTTCCTATTAACTCCTTTGAGGAGTTCACGGCCCTGGGACCATATTCCCTTGGAGTTTACGGCCGTAAACTCCCTTGGGAGGGTGTTTATGGTGTTTTCAAGTCTCTAATATTTCAAGGTTATGATCTATGTTGGGTTCTAGGCATAAGGAAGGAGTTAGGGTGTCATTTGACCCCTTTATAGGGGTTTACGGCCCAAGAACTTATCTTGGCCGTAAACTCCTTAATACTTGTGATTCCTTATGTTTTCTAGGCTTTAAACACTTTAGGGTACATGTCTAAAATCAAGTCTAAGCCTTAGGTAGTGTTTGTGGCATCAAAACACCCCTAACTAGAGTTTTCGGCCCATGAACCAATTGGCCATGTATTTGCGGCCGTGAACACCCCTAGGTGTTGGTATTTTGATTGTTTTGTGTATTAGACACATCAAGGTAATGTGCTATGCTAGTCTCTTGGCTAAATGAAGGCATTTAGGGCATTTTGGCACTTAAACATGGAGTTCACGACCCAAGAAGCTCCTTGGCCCTGAACTCACTTTTATCATTGATTTTAATTGATTTTGGTGTCCTAAATATGTAATGAAGGCTTCTAGTTTGAGTTCTAAGGCTTTGAGGGTCATTGGGACACTTTTGGCCCTTAAAATGGAGTTTACTCCCCAAGTGTTCTTGGGTGGTAAACTCCCAAATCTTGGTGTCTTGTTCGCATTTTGATGTTTTCTAGTCACATACACTAGCATACAAGTCTAAGGTAGTTACAATTCACGGGGAAAGGACTAGGTAGCATTTAAGCCACTTATCGGAGTTTACTCTCCAAGAACGTTCTTGGGCGGTAAACTCCCGAATCTCACAGATTTGATATGTAATTGGTGTTTCTAAACACAATCTAAGCTATATAACATAATTAGATCGAAGTACTCACAATTTGGGATAAAAACCCGAAGATCCGTGAGAGAGAATTTTGACTTTTCTCTAAATGGAATTCAACTAATGAACCAATTTGGTTCAGAATTCTATTTATAGTCCTGAGATATTTTTGGCAGAAAATATTTTTATTCCTGAAACGAACTCTAATGACCTAGAGTATTGGAATAACAGTGTTGCACAAAACCCCAGTGCCATCCACTCTCCTAATATCTCCTTAAGTGTAAAATCCTGAAAACTGCCAAACTTATACTCGAAATCTGAGTTTTCACTGTAACTGTTCTACATCTACTGGCTTCAAATGGTTTGTACAGAATGGAAATTTCGGGTTGTCACATCATCCCCCTGTTGAAGGGAATTTCGTCCCGAAATTAGAATTTAGGTAAGGAAGTAGGTACGAATGATCAAGTTGTGAGGAGTAAACTTCCTAATCGATTGGTTCTAGCGCTCTTGAGTGAAAATCAGGTTCTCGGTTGGAATGCCAACGAACCTTCACTAACTGGCGACGGCGTTGCTTCGTCCGCTTGACCTATCGGTCGAGGGTCACTACGGTTCTAATATGAAAGCGATGATCTCGACGAGTGGACTTACAAGAGTCCTAACGGAAAGGTATGGTTTCAAGATCGAGATGCTAAGAGTAGAATCTACGCTACTGAGTTCGAGGGGTAGGTCTAGTTTGTGCGAGGCACGGGACCGATTCTAATAAGAATCTCGGAGGTCCTAACTATATTGGCTTTAGCTTTTCACGCGATACGAAGCGTATTAAGCCATTCCCAGAGTGAGTTCTCCTAAAGAACTTGGTCACTCACTTGGAATCTCCAAGGTTTCTTTTTCTTTGTTTAACTTCCCAGTCAAGGGCCACCTCTTGTTGGGTCCTGGTCGTAAAGGTTTCTGTAACTTGCGAGGAGTTCTGAATGAACTATGACAGTAGGTCTGTAAGACCTAGAATTTTGGCGAATGACTGTCGATGTCTCTGGTGTCGACAAATTCTCAGCGGTTTGACAAATTGTAAGAGTACTCAAAATTTCCCACATCACTAACAGCGTGTCATAGAAATTTAACTCTTCAATTTCAAAACTCGTGCCTAGAGAACTTCGCGAAAGGTACCTCTGAAGGTAATGTTTCCAGGGGTTCCTTCTTACTACGAGTGTAGATAAGTAAGTCATTATATGGAGAAATGACGAACTGATCCAAGTAAGAAAGACGTACCCTATTCATTTAGCTCATGAAAACTGTGACGTATTGGTCCTATCCGAGGGGTTTCACTACGGACTCGAAGTGTCCGCATCGAGTTCGGAAGGTAGTCTTCCGGACGTCCTTCCCTAACACTCGAACTAGTGATATTCGGATCTAAGATCCATTTATGAAAGTAATTCTTTCTTTGCGTTTGCTCAACCATTACATCTATGAGAGACAGAGATAACGATTTCTAATGAAATTTTTTTACAGAATCCTCGATATCCGAGGCACATACGATGCAATCCATCGATCTCTGGGAGAATAAGACTGGGATTCTCCAGGGTGAGAAGCTTAGTCTTCTAATTCTCTTTCTGTGTAGTTCGCTAAGTTGTCCGGGCTGTTCTTGTGTCTTCGTAGATGTTTAAGCTGTAGGGAGATCCGTTTACGGGAGTCGTACTGGGTTCTAAGTTTGTTCACATGATGATGTGATTACTCGTAGTCTTATGCAGTTCTCCGTCCTGAAGTTCATATTAGAATTCATACATGGTTTCAAAATCACAATCTCGTGTATACGAGTCGTATATAATTAAGATTCAAAAGGTAGTCGAATAACTGATTCTTCTTTAAGCTCACATCCCATCGAGGAAAAAGAAGTTAAAGTGGAATCATCAATTGTAAAACTGTAGAACCTTGATTATATATCACCCTTATGTATACATTCCTCAGTGATAGATCAATCGTATGAATCCTTGGATTGAACTTGACGTACTGAACGAGTGGTACTTCGGGGATTTCTTCGGAAAGAAAATAATTAAGAGGTACTCCTGGCATGAGTACTTCGGTGTTCTGATATGACGGCTTCGCTGGAAAAGTGATCTAGAAGAAAGAGATGTACATATGAAGCTGTTTTTGCGAGGATCAAATCGAATAGAGTCATATGATAATGTCGGAATCATACTGAAACTTAAAGACATTGGATTTGACCATAAGACGTTTACAGACAAAACACAACCATGCAACCATGAACAGAGTTACAGTACTTTCGATTTACCACAAGACTATTGTTGTGAATAAGATATACTACAAAAGACAAGTATACGCAACACGAGAATCCCTATACAGATAGGATCTCGCAAAAGGTAAGACTCTAGTTGCACTAGTTCTGGATAGTTTATAAGTCTGTTACAATAACACGCCTAAGTTACATTAACGAGGGTTCCGACGTAGGCTCTCCTACAGCTGTGATCCTGAGAATCTTCCCATCAGCACCCGAGTTCTTTGCTATTGGGCAATCTTTCTTGAAGTGTCCAATTTCACCGCATTGGTGACATATCTTGACAGCACCAATATTGGTGGTGGAAGTGAGGTGTTTAGCCAGTGTTACGTGGACACGAGTGCCTTCCTCATTACTCCACCTTGGAAATTGCTTCCTAAAGCGTTCGGATTTATAACTACTCTCGTGTGCAGGGTTAGTCCCGATGAAAGGGACTTGAGTGATGGGTCGTGCCGGTGCTCCACAGCCACGAGCATGGTGCCCTATGTTTAGGCAATTGCAACATTGCATCTCATGGCAAGCCCCATGATGATGGAAACTACACTTATCACACTTCGGGAGTTTTCCCTCGTATGGCCTACTCAGTACGGGAAAGGCAGGGGTTTCCACTTGCTGCTGTTGTATAGTCAGCCATTGGGATAGCTTGCGTTCTTTCCGGGCTTGATGCTTTCGTTTCTTGTTCTCTGCTTTTCGGCTTTGCGAGCCTGTGACTGTTACTATTTGGCGACTTCCTGGATGGATACCACGATTGGAAACTTCAATCCCATCAGCAGCATTGACTGTGCTGATAGCGCTACGGTGCACAAGGACCGTGGTTACGGCAGCCACCACGGCAGCTGTAACTGCTGTTTGAAAGGTAGCGGCGTCCATAGGAAAAGCGGAGGTTTTGCTGTTCGACTGATTGCTTCCGGATGACGACATGATTCTGTAACACGAAAGATAAGGGTTTTGTGAGCGATTTTGGTTGACCCTTGATGTACTTAGATTGTTCATGTAAAGAGTACGGCTATGTTCTTGAAAGTTTGACCTACATCCCTATGATGCAGTCCTAGTACGGAATGGAAGTATGATTGCGAAGGTTTGACCTACATCCTTATGATGCAGTCCTAGTAATGAGTAGAAATAAGTTCGTAGAATGGTCTCAAGACGTTTGTCGTTCAAGCCGAGGTATCGTGGGTTGGTGAAATACAAGACCCAACCGCTGAAAGAGACTTGGAAATGTCTCCGGATCTAACTTGCTATAGTCCAATGACTTGTCTAAAGCAGGTTTCAGATAGACTCTAATGAAAGTTTGATGAGAATACTTGAATAAAGGAAATGACACAGAAGTTAGCCGGCTGTCAATATCTTTCATATTCACGACGTAAAGGTTCGGGAAAATGACCTTGTAAAGGTCTTACATCATATCTAGAGAAGATAGTTCTTGATAGCGTAAAGACCTAACCAAAGTACTTACGGTACAAGATAATTTCATAGAAAATGCCACATCGGTCATAGACAGAAAAACTCGATTCCTTTTTATAAGGAAAAATATAAAGTAAAGGGTCTACTACTGGCGACGGTCATCCCTCTGCTGAACTCTCAGTTCAGCCAATTGACGTTCCATGTCAAGTAGGTGTCTTTCGTACACCCGCTGGCGTACTCGGAGCTCTAAGACTTCGGCTCATGATTCAGCCAGCGCTTGCAGCAGGGTTTCATGGTTTCTCTCTGATCTCTCGCGAGCATCTTCTAGACGAATGGTGCGGAGGGTATGCATTCTCGCATCGACGACAACTTTGGTAATCTGATGTAGGGCTGTCCTGCCTTAAATCTCATTTCGGGGCACTCTGCAGACCAAGATTGGCAAGGTTCTGACTGCTGACCCCCATTGCTCAGGTCGTAAAAGCTTTGGTCGCCAATAAATGGCATGGGCTGATCTTGTCCTTGGCTCCATGTTTCCAAGCATCCCACCCTCTTAGGCGTCGGGCCATGAAAAGCCGGACAAGGGTTAGGAATTGGAAAGGGAGCTGCTCGGGGTAGGTTCTCAACCTCTGGTTCAGAGTTAGCATCATATGAAAGGACTTCATCATGGTGATCATTCAAACGGATAGGATGATCATTCTCTGGTTCTTCTCCAAACCATCCAGCTATGACTTCGTTCGGAAGATACTGGTTGCCGTGAGGATGGAGTCCAGCTATGTTTTCTATGCGAGAATTTAGGGTAAGAAAATAATTATTAGACGAACTATCTAGATAATTATTTAGAAAACCTTCATTAGTTACATCGCTATTTGTGAAGTGCATACCAGCTATGTGTAATCTAAACAGGATAGACCTTTGAATAAGTGACCTTAACTCCGTATTCACACAGAATAGGGGTGAAGTAAAATTTCCACAGATTCTAAGTCTATAACATCCTAATTACATATAGCCTTAGTGTATCCACTTAGCAACTATCAACTTAGAAATGAAGATCCCGTTTTAGTTCTCAAGTATAAAGTACTTATAGTAACACCAAATACTCCTATAGTATTTTAATTTTAATGTTATGTTCTATTGTTCTCATTGTGGTAGGGTTGGTAAGATTTTAGCATTGTTGCCACCACACAATTAAACTTAGGCACATACTAGTCAACCCTCGGATAATATAGGTGATCAGGCTATATCTTCCCAGTTTTGACCATATGCCTCTAAGCCCACTTGTGATGCCTAACAATCGTAATTCTTTTGTACTGTCCTAGTGACACTGATTTTAGTATGAATGCAACACGTATACTTACTTAAATATTTTATTATTTAAAGTATAAACTCTTGGTCAGAGTATTTTAATCCCTTATGTATTTATAGTTAGTATATCTTTTATGGGTTGATATACTTAATTCACTATAAACAATGCTCTGATACCAATATGTCACACCCCAAAACCAAGAATGGCGGAAACGTTCTGGGGCGGAGGACGTCATGTACAATATCACAACAATGAAAAGTAGTAAACAAGCAACAACATCATCCATTGCATTAATAATACAATTATTATACAAGTGTCCTGTCAAATTTTGATAAACACTAAAGCATAAATCAAAATGAAAGATGAGTCTTGAACAAGCTCCATCTTCCTTTCTCCTTGCATCGGTACCTGTCTATGATGACCTGAGGATACAAGTAATTTTGAAAGCGAGTATCAGCTTTGAAGCTGGTGAGATCATAAGTATTTTAGTGTCTTAATTTGTATGTAAGAATTTGTAAGTTTATGAACGGTAAGTATGGAAAATGTATATGAATTGTAAGTATTGAAAATGTTTGTAAAACAACTGTAAACTTTTGAAAAACTCTAGAAATCCCTATGATTCCTACTATTATATAAGGGTGTCTTCTACCAAGACCTAAATGTTCTCAATGTAGTCTTATACCAAGACCTAACTGTTCTATATGTTCGTTTCTTGTAAACGTGTGTAATTTTCCAAAGGGTAACTATCATTATCAAAATATAGTTTTTATATTAAATGTTTAAGTGAGAAGATCACTAAATATATGCAAGGGAAAATAAATGTAGTACTGAAGTGTTGTATTATAGGAACTACTGCTGTACTAACTACCTTAAACCGGATTTATATTAAGGCATCATGTGATTACTTGCACCATACTATCGACTGGTAACAACGACATATGAATGGTCGTAAAACGGAATGACGTTTGGCACCTGCAGACCTGCAGGTCCGGCTGTAGCTAGCAGTATGGTGTAGGATAGTCAATCCAGTATAGATCTATACGCAAACTCATGCTCTCCCTCCAAGAGAATTCTGGCTACAACTCGGGCCATGACATTTAAGGCATGCTCTGATACAGTGGATCACAATTTTATTAACGTATTAATGTAAGTGTAATGTAATGAACTGTTCTAGCTATAATGTACGTGCTCTCTACCTAGCAAGTATAGTAATGTAATCGTTCTAGTATCGTTGTATATGTTCTCTTTCTAGTATAGTTGTATATGTTCTTATAGTAGTAAGTATTGACTCATGAACCAATTGGCCATGTGTTTGCGGCCGTGAACACCCCTAGGTGTTGGTATTTTGATTGTTTTGGGTATTAGACACATCAAGGTAATGTGCTATGCTAGTCTCTTGGCTAAATGAAGGCATTTAGGGCATTTTGGGACTTAAACATGGAGTTCACGGCCCAAGAAGCTCCTTGGCCGTGAACTCACTTTTATCATTGATTTTAATTGATTTTGGTGTCCTAAATATGTAATGAAGGCTTCTAGTTTGAGTTCTAAGGCTTTGAGGGTCATTGGGACACTTTTAGCCCTTAAAATGGAGTTTACTCCCCAAGTGTTCTTGGGCAGTAAACTCCCAAATCTTGGTGTCTTGTTCCGATTTTGATGTTTTCTAGTCACATACACACTAGCATACAAGTCTAAGGTAGTTACAATTCACGGGGAAAGGACTAGGTAGCATTTAAGCCACTTATCGGAGTTTACTCTCCAAGAACGTTCTTGGGCGGTAAACTCCCGAATCTCACAGATTTGATATGTAATTGGTGTTTCTAAACACAATCTAAGCTATATAACATAATTAGATCGAAGTACTCACAATTTGGGATAAAAACCCGAAGATCCGTGAGAGAGAATTTTGACTTTTCTCTAAATGGAATTCAACTAATGAACCAATTTGGTTCAGAATTCTATTTATAGTCCTGAGATATTTTTGGCAGAAAATATTTTTATTCCTGAAACGAACTCTAATGACCTAGAGTATTGGAATAACAGTGTTGCACAAAACCCCAGTGCCATCCACTCTCCTAATATCTCCTTAAGTGTAAAATCCTAAAAACTGCCAAACTTATACTCGAAATCTGAGTTTTCACTGTAACTGTTCTACATCTATTGGCTTCAAATGGTTTGTACAGAATGGAAATTTTGGGCTGTCACACATGAAGTAGCAAATGATGAGTTATTAGATTTAATAGAATACATACCTGCAAAGGTGGGCTTAATCTTCCTATCTCTTATGTCCTGTAGATATTGTGGGTAGCTTCGCTTCCAGTGGCCCTTTTGGTGGAAATAGAAGCACTCTGCTTCTTTAGGATCGGAAGATGGTTTAGTAGGGCCTGCTTTGGTTCCACTTGAGGATGAACCATCACGGGGTTTCCCCTTATGGTGGCTCTTACATGGAGCCTTCCTCTTTTTGCCCTTTCCTTGACCTATTTCCATCACAGGAGCGGCCACAGCTGGGGATGGTGCAACGGATTTGTCTTTGATGTTGCTCTCAGCAGTCCTCAAGAGTCCTTGGTGCTTGCTCAAGGAGACCTCCTCTTTGTTCATGTGGTAGGTCATCCTAAACTGATTGTAGCAGGAGGGCAAGGAGTGGAGGATTATGTCGATAACCAAATCCTCATCAAACTTAACATTAAGTTTGAGAAGATGATCAACATACCTTTGCATTATCTGCAAATGAGAGGTTAGGGATTCTCCACTCCCCATCTTAGCGGTGATCATGTTAGTAATGATCTCATAGCGCTCTTTCCTCGTGGTCTGGTGATATCTGTCCAACAAATCCTGATGCATTTCATACGGATACATGTCCTCATAGGACTTTTGGAGTTCGAGGTTCATGGTGGCCAGCATGATGCAGTGAACTTTCATGGCATCACGCTCATGGGCCTTAAAGGCGGCCAATTCTTCAGGAGTAGCAACATCTGGGATGGTCTTCTCAAGCTTTTCATCGAGGACATATTCTTTGTCCTTGTAGCGTGTGATCATGCGAATACACCTCATCCACTGGTTGAAGTTTGAACCATCAAATGTCACTTTCTGACACAAGTTCATCAACGAGAATGGCCCAGAAGCGTTGTTGTTGTTGTTGTTGTTGTTTGCAGACATCTGAAAAAGATAGGAACAAAGTTTGATTAGAAATGAATCCCTAATTAAACACCCAAATGAGAAATTAGGGCTAGGATCCAACAACATTATTCACAACTTAGAAAGGGATGCCGTACTCTAAAAGTAAGTAATTTGAAGGTAAGTGAATGATGATTCACTAATTCTCACCATGAAAAACGAAAAAGGCAATTTAGGTTTAAAATGTATTGAAAACTCCTAGATCTTTGAGATTCATTGAACTTTTCAATGGCATGTTTAAATCTTGATATGCATTTCAAATTTGCGACTGGGATACCGAGGATCGCAAACAAATTTGTGAATAACCATGCGAATCAACATGGTGCACTCAATGTCTCTATCACCTAATCAATGTGCCGGTAAACTACACACGCTCCATTGATCTATGACAAACATCGAGTCACCCTTCGCTACCAATGTCATCCCCAAATTGATGTGCCAGTTAACCACACGTGCTCCATCAACGGTTGACAAGGGTATGAAGTGTAATTCCATGGATTAGCATCATTTTCACATTTTACCCTAAAGTAACTAGGAATGGGAATTTATAAAACATGTAGTTACTTTATATTTAACATTATACTTTTAATGAGGAGAGGGTTGCTCTATCCTACCCGTTCTGCTAACGACCCTCCACCAGTCAAGCAAGCGGTAGGTGTGAGTGTACACCCATTAAGCGCCATTTTATTGGCAGCAACCTTATACCCACCTTATAGACCGGCTTCGTGAATGAGGCCTACTAACGGTAAGACTAGCATTTTAAGTTATATATATATATATATATATATATATATATATATATATATATATATATATATATATATATATATATATATATATATATATTAATTAAACTTGTAATAATATATAATAGTATAGGGTTGAATTTTAAACTCGTAAAATTCTAAGGGTTTGAAATTTAAATTACTCAAAATTAAACTTTTAATCATAAATTCAAATTTCAAAACTTGAGGGCAAGTATTGAACTTTTCAAAACACAAGGGATCAAATAACAAATAATTCAAATTAACCAATTAATTTCATAATTATCTATATTTGACCTAATCTTTTTTTAATCATTAGATAATTACCAAATAACTTTAAATAATCCATATTTATCATATAAACAACCAATATTTAAAAGATTTGAAATTATGTACTGTTTTGGCAAGGATAATCACTTAATTAAGATAAAAATTCAGATTTTGTCTTCATAAAACAATTTAAGCATCAAATCCAAGTCAAAACAGCAACTAAATCCCGAAATACCCTCTGCCTGACGCACAGACTCGCCGAGTCAGACCTGGACTCGCCGAGTCCAGATACTGACACGCCGAGTTGAGTCGGGCAGAGGCCAAAAACTCGATTTTTAGCAAACAAAATAGTTAAGCATCACATACAACTGAAACCAATCAAAGCTCTGATACCACTGATGAGTTTTATGCATAAGAAACATTCCTATGTGCTCATACAAACCCTAATGCTTGGATCTAGGTTTCTCTATTGAACATGCTTTGATTCCAAGACTTACAAACCCTAATCTAGCATAGTAATAACAAAAATAACATGTAGAATCAGATCTAGATGTTTACCTCTTCAAAAGTTGGCTTAGATCTTCTTTTCTTCTTCTCTTGAGCTTAGAGTCACAAATGCAACTCCTCTAATAGTTCACAAACCCCACAAGCAAGAAGGCAATATGAGAGAGGGAGAGAGAGGCTAGAAATCAGCCTAGGGTTCTCTTGGAATCAAGTGGTAGCCGAATTCAATGCCCTAGGGGTCATATTTATACTTACAGGTTACTAGGGTTTCAGTCTAAACTCTAATGGACAACTTAGCCACTAAGCAGCCCAAGGAACCTTCTGGAATAAGGCCTTGGACGAAAATATGATGGATGCCCATCATAATTTCGTTCCCCCTTAAGCCCATTAGGTTTCCTTAACCCAAAACTCAACTATCATACATTTGACAGTTTATACCCCTTTATTCAATTAATCTCTTTTGGTCACCAAATTAATTCCTAATTAATTTATGACCAATACTAATTAAATAAATATGATTTCTCCTTTAATATATTATTCTTATAATATATTAATAAATCTTAATACTACCTCTTTCTCCTTAAATTACCTTGTCAAGTTGCTTTGGAGAAGGCAACCCAAAAGGAGCATGCACAACCGGGTCAAGTACATACCAAATATAGTTACGGGCTTAGACACTATTCCAACATATACTACTTTACATATTCAGGATAACTTATGGATAACAAACCTATAAACTATATTCAATATAGTTTATTTGAAAAGCTTACAGTTTATTTATTTCAAAGTAACTTTTCATTATTGTACACGTAACCGTTAATATAGCATTTGTAAGACTTACTTCAAGTACTCATCCAAGTACCAACCAAGTTCTGAAATTATAAACAGAGTCTCCTGGAGGGAGAGCGTGACACTTATGTATAGATCTATATGAGACTGACAATCCCGCACCAGAGCTGCTTGCAACAGCTAGGCCGACAGGGCTATGGTGACAAATGTCGTACCGATAACGGCACCTGAAGAAGGTCGTGTTCAGGCTATCTTAGGTCATCAAGCATGGTTATGATAAATAAAAACTTGGTATTGAACAATAAGATTAGTGTATGAATAAGTAAACATCTTCATATAGTCTTATTAGATAAGAAAACTACTATACAATATTTTACAAGTACAAATACAGAATACGAAGTCAGTAGTACTGAAACATACTTTTCATGGTTTCATATGGATTAAAACTATAGCATACCATATCAGAGTACAATAACTTTCACACATTTTGAGTACAACATATTACAATAGAAAATATAGGATTTTATGGGAAAAACCTGTTTACATTTTCAAAGAACCACGACAGATTTCAATTACAAACATGCTTATGAACTCACCAACTTAATTGTTGACACCTTTTCAAAACTATTTGTATTCTCAGGAAATCAGTAGACAAGTACTTCCACAGATTTTTGAGAAGACGGAGCTTCATTGACTCATGTCTTTTAACTTTTTGGTGTCATGTATTCAATGACTTGAATACATATGTAAAGACTTATACTTTTTCAATACATGGTTGTTGTACTTTGATTACTATTACGCATTTGTTGTGATATTGTACATGATGTCATCCGCCCCCAAACGCTTCCGCCGTTTCGGTTTGGGGGTGTGACAGATTGGTATCAAAGCATTATTTATAGTGAACTAAGTATATCAAATCATAAAAAGATATGCAACTATAAATGCTATGGGGCTTAAGTGCTCTGAATAAAGTATACTTTTTAAAATCTAACTATTTTATAAGGAGTATAGTAACACGCATACATACAAGAAACGGTATCATAGTGGAAACTACACAAAAGTATTGAGATGTTGAACACTGTAGTTATGTAATCATATCTGGGATAAATATAGCTTGATCAACTATATTTATTTGAGATATGACCAACATGTTTTTGGGAGTAATCGTGGTGTTGCAACAAGTCTAAAACATACCAAACCTATATACTAGAAGAACTCTAGAACCAAACGTAAATTTAAATACTATAGGAGTATTTATAACACGATAACACCATCTCTAAATTTATTGACAACTCTTACACCCGTATTCTCGCATAGATAGCATGGCTGGATTTCATCTACTGGGGGATCCGTACTACCCCAATCAGGGGAATGGAGGATGGCTCGAAGAGGAACCAGAAGATGACCCTGTGGTTCCAATAGAGGAAGACTTCGAGGAAGAGGATATTCAGGAAGAATCTGACTTGGAAGCAGACATCTATGATCCACCTCAAGTTGCCCAAAATCCAAATCCTCGATAGAATTTCCAAGGTACGACACCACAATGGGCAGTAAACTTAGAGGGGTGGAGTCGTGAACAAGGTCATCACCTTCCCTATAATGGAGACCGAAGCTTCTACAACCTTGATGAAGCAGGATCAGCAGACAGAGCCCTCCATGTGTTAGCACGTCAAGTTTCTCGTAACGATGAACAAGCAAGAGCAGCCATCCACCGAGTCGTAGAGGTTGGTGCTACCACATTAGTTAACACGGTTCGCCTCCATCAGTTGAGCGAAGACCAAGAGTTAACTAGAAATCACACCGAGTCCCTGCAAAGAGAACTAACTGCCAATCGATTCGATATTAAAGAACTTCGGCAACGCCAATCAACATTAGAAAGGCGTGTGTTAGAAACAGAACACCAGTTGGCCACATCCAGGGCTGAAACTAGTACAAAGCAGAACAACACTCCCCGTGAGTAGAGCATACCCTACTCACTATTTTGGATATAGATTAGGCCTAAGTATAGACTCTAGTGTTATTTTTCATGTATATGGTAAGACCTCGAAATGTCATTTTCGAAAGGTCAGTATGTTGTCAAAGTTTTCTCGTTAAGTTGGTATGTTGTAGACCTACTTCAGGGTCAAATTTTCCAAACTCTATACATATAATATACCAATGAAATTGACATGCATTCTCTTTTCTTTGGAAAATATCTATCAAAATTCTTGATGATATTTTACAAGTTATTACTTGTGGTAGACTCTATTTCATACTCTTTGTAGAATACATATTGAACCAGTGTCTATTGGTTCAAAGTCTCTTGATTTATAATCACTATTAAGTTCTTACCATCATTTTTCATCATTGAAAACTTTGTAGAAAAGGATGTCGCCATGTAAATCAAATAGGCATTTCAACAAAAATCCACCTGTTCCACTACCACCACCACCACTCCACAGTATGATGCTGCTGTCTTTCAAGCAGTAGTAACCGCCGCCGTGGCTGCTGCCATGATGCAAATTAAGGCCAGTGGTACTAGTGGAGCTGGTAGTGGTGCCCATAACTCTAATCATGGGGAAAGTCTTGGACACCCTCGGGAGTGTTGATATAAAGATTTCACGAATGCAAAACCCAAATTCTTTGATGGCACCGGAGGTCTCATTACTCTGACATGCTGGTTCGAGAAAACCAAATTAGTGTTTGAAATTTGTGCTTGCCCTGAAGCAAGAAAAGTAAAGTTTTTGCAACATGTACCATCATAGACAGAGCTCTTTCCTGGTGGAACGACTATGTCAAATCATTATCTATCCCAGTCGGCAATGCTATGGACTGGGAAGATTTAAAAGTACTAATGCTGGCAACATATTGTCCCAGTGGCGAATTACAAACGTTAGAGCAGGAACTCTGGAGTCTGACGATGAAGGACTATGATATTGCTGCTTATACTGCCTGATTCAGTGACCTGGCTCTATTATGTCCCGAGATGGTCACCCCAGAGAGTAAAAAGGTAGAGAGGTATATTTGGGGATTAACTCCCCCTACTTAAGGAAACATTATACCCGCCAATCCACTTACATTCAACAATGCTAAGCATCTGGATCAGACACTTGTAGGCCATGGATTTCATCAAGGCTCCTTGCCAGTTGTTCTTGAAAAGCCCAAAGAAGGAGGCAACAAAAAGAAGTTCTGGAAAATGTGGCAATACATACTACTATAGTTCCTGCTGTTGTTCCCACTCTTACACCTATAACCATTTCTGCTACTCTAGGAACTGCGAGTCGTTATACTGGAACTTTTCCAAAGGGAAATAAATGCAACTTCCATAACACGGGAGTTTCCAGGGAAATGCACTGCAGAAACTATAACAAGAAGGGGGCATACTGCTCGCTTCTGTAAAGCACCAGCACAACCCATGTCTCAAGTCCCTGCGGTGGGAGTAAGCCAAGCTTGTTATGAGTGTCGCGAAATTGGGCACTTCAACAGAAACTGCCCAAAGATAAAGAATGTTGGTGGTGTGGGGCGAATCTTGGCAATTGGACATGAAGAAGCGATGGCAGATCCTAACGTAGTTGCTGGTACGTTTCTTCTCAACAATTCTTACGAATGCATTCTTTTCGATAGTGGTGCGGAGAAAATCTTCGTGAGCTATAAATTAAAACATCTACTAAAAGAAAATCCTCAATCATTAAATGATACATTCACAGTAGAGATGGAAAACATAAAGAACGAGAGCACAAATGACATATACATAGGATGCTCTTACTCTAAACAACCATTCATTTCAAATTGACCTAATGCCGCTCTCAATTAAAAGTTTTGACATTATAATTGGCATGGATTGGTTAAGTCTTCATCGTGCTGATATCCTATGCTTTGAAAGAGCCATTCATATTAATCTGCCAAATAATGAATCTCTTGTTATATATGGCGACAAATCCGATGCAAATCTTCAAATCATTTCTAGCGTCAAGCCCAAGAAGTATCTTCACAAAGATTACTGTGCCTTCTTAGCCCATGTGGTAGATAAGACACAAGAAGTAAAAAGCATCAAGGATATCTCTGAAGTCTGTGATTTTCCTGATGTTTTCCCTGAAGATCTCTCATGAGTTCCTCTTGAACGTTAAGTTGAGTTCCAAATCGACTTGATTCCTAGAGCTACCCCTGTAGCTAAATCCCCGTATGGTCTAGCACCATCAGAATGCAAGAACTATCTAGCCAGTTAAATGAACTTCTTAGCAAAGGTTTCATTAGACCAAGCTTCTCATCTTGGGGAGCACCGGTTTTGTTCTTAAAGAAGAAGGATAGATCGTTTTGCATGTGTATAGACTACCGGGAATTAAATAAACTTACTATAAAAAACCGATACTGTTTACCTCGAATCGATGACCTTTTTGATCAACTTCAAGGTGGCGGTTTCTTCTCCAAGATTGACCTGAGATCAAGATACCATCAGTTACGAGTCCAGGAGGCTGATATTCCAAAGACTGCTTTTAGAACTCGCTACGGTCACTACGAATTCGAAGTGATTCCCTTTGGTTTAACAAACGCACCTACAATATTCATGGACTTGATGAACCGCGTGTGTCGACCTTACTTAGACAAGTTTGTTATAGTTTTCTTTGACAATATACTAGTCTATTCCTGAAGTAAGGAAGAACACAACAAACATTTACGACAAGTCTTGGAAACCTTAAGAGCAGAGAAATTATATGTGAAGCTCTCAAAATGTGAATTCTGGATTCGAAAGGTGGAATTCCTAGGTCATGTAGTTAGCAAGGAAGGGATACATGTTGATCCCTCCAATATCAAAGTTATCGAAAACTGGGTGACCCCACGAACCCCAACATAGATTCATCAGTTTCTAGGTCTCGCTGGCTACTATAAGATATTTATTCAAAACTTCTCAAAGATCGCAAAGCCACTCACCACCCTGACTCAGAACGGTGTAACCTTCAATTGGGAGGAGAAACAAGAAATTGATTTCCAGACACTAAAGCAAGCCCTCTACAGCGCACTGATTTTGTCCCTCCCGGAAGGGACGGAAGATTTTGTAGTTTATTGTGATGCGTCCAAGAAAGGGCTAGATTGCGTTATTATGCAACGAGGAAATGTTATATCCTACGCCTCGAGACAACTTAAGAACAACGAAGTCAACTATACCACACTTGACCTCGATCTGGGAGTAGTTTTTTTGCTCTAAAGATATGGAGGCATTACCTATACGTTACAAAATGCACAGTCTTTACTGATCACAAAAGCCTCCAGCACATATTCGATCAGAAGGAACTTAATATGAGACAAAGACAATGGGTGGAACTACTCAATGATTACAAATGTAAAATTTGTTATCATCCTGGTAAATCCAATGTAGTAGCAGATGCCCTTAGTCGGAAAGAGTACTCGGGCCGCCGATTAATGTCTCTAACTATGAAAATCTGTTTGCACCTATCCACACAGATCAAGGCGACTCAACTCGAAGCCTTGAAACCTGAGAACGTGACGGGTGAAGCATTAAGGGGAATGGAAAAGAACTCGGAAATCAAGGGTGATGGAGTTCGTTATTTCATGAATCGGATTTGGACACCGAAGTTTGATGGCTACAAAGATGTTGTCATGAATGAAGCCCATAAAACTCGATAGTCTGTTCACTCGGTTTCAAACAAGATGTATCTGGACCTTAAGAAACTCTATTGGTGGCCAAACATGAAAGTTGAAATTGCTACCTATGTAGGCAAGTGCCTAACTTGCGCCAAAGTCAAGGTAGAATATCAAAAGCCCTCATGTTTACTACAACTACCAGAAATACCTGAGTGGAAGTGGAAGCGGATTACAATGGACTTCATAACCAAGTTAGCCAGGACAACGGGTGGTCATGACACCATTTGGGTTATCGTCGACAGATTAACCAAATCTGCACACTTCCTACCAATAAAAGAAACTGATAAGATGGAGAAGTTAACAAGGATGTAAATTAAAGAAATAGTACGATTGCATTGTATGCCAATATCTATTATCTCTGATTGAGATAGTAGATTTACCTCGCGGTTTTGGCAATCACTGCAACAGTCCTTGGGAACCAATCTGTACATGAGTACAGCATACCATCCTCAGACTGATGGGCAAAGCGAGAGAACCATACAAATGCTAGAAGTTATATATATATATATATATATATATATATATATTATATAATTAGGATTCAACAGACTTAGAATTGATAATTTGGCTCCATTTTCTGTTCCTTGTTTGGTTGTGGGCTTGGGGTAGAATTATTTATTCGATTGTTTGTTTAATCATAATTATATAAATATTATATTTATATAAGTATAGCTTCATTTTTAAACTTGTTAAACAAAAATACAATTTTTGCAAACTATTTTAATACCATTTGGGTATAAATCTTGAATTACCTGGGACAACCATATTATAGATTTTCGATTTAAACTTACCCAATTATTTACAATACAAAAGTTTCCATTTCGGTAAAACACAAACATATAAACTATAATCGGTATTATTTATGGAACTTGCATATTACTTTTCAAAGATCAGATTTCAATAAGGAAAATAAACATACAAATTATAAGAGATACAATTTGTGGATCATGTATATTACTTTACATATTCAGGATAACTTATGGATAAAAAACCTATAAACTATATTTAATATAGTTTATGAGAAAAGCTTACCATTTATTTATTTCAAAGTAACTTTTCATTATTCTACAAGTAACTGCCAATATCGCATTTGTGAGACTTAGTTCAAGTACTTATCCAAGTACCAACCAAGTCCTGAAATTATAACCAAAGTCTCCTAGAGGGAGAGTGTGATACTTGTGTATAGATCTAGACGGGACTGACAATCCCATACTAGAGCTGCTTGCAACAGTTAGGCCAACAGGCCTGTGGTGACAAATGTTGTACTGATAGCGGCGCCTGAAGAACGTCGTGTTCAGGCCATCTTAGGTCATCAAGCATGGTTATGATAAATCACAACTTGGTATTGAACAATACGATTAGTGTATGAATAAGTAAACATCTTCATATAGTCTTATTAAATAATAAAACTATAATACAATATTTTACAAGTACAAATACATAATACCAAATCAGTACAGAGAAACATACTTTTCATGGTTTCATATGGATTAAAACTATATCACACTATATCAGAGTACAATTACTTTCACACATTTTGAGTACAACATATTACAACATAAAATATAGATTTTTCTTGGAAAAACATGTTTACATTTTCAAAGTACAACGACAGATTTGAATTACCAACATGCTTATGAACTCACCAACTTAATTGTTGACACATTTTCAAAACTATTTGTATTCTCAGGAAATCAGTAGACAGGTACACCCTCAGATTTTTGAGAAGACGGAGCTTCCTTGACTCATGTCTTTTAACTTTTTGGTGTCATGTATACAATGAATTGAACACATATGTAAAAACTTATACTTTTTCAATATATGGTTGTACTTTTATTACTATTATGCAATTGTTGTGATATTGTACATGACGTCATCCGCCCCCGAACGTTTCCGCCATTCTGGTTTGGGGGTGTGACAATGTTATACACCGGTTTTCAGAAATTATAGTGACTAAAATAGAAACAAGTTCAATGACCAATGATAGTTGAAATAAAATATAATGACCAAGTGAAATGATCCTAAAAAAATTCAAGAAATAAAAAGAACTTAAACTGTTTTTATAAAACAACATTCTTTTAAGAAAGTATCATATATATGAAAAGACTTATACATGGTTGTCTACCAAATATGATTGCCATAAAAATATTTTGCGATCATTCAAACTTGTTTACACTTTGATAATTTTTTTTAAATGATAATGTTCAATAAAATAAATTATTTAAACCCTTATAACATTAATAATATTTATTGTGTCAAAAAGATGATTAATCGAAGAAGAATGCATATTGGAAAAAAAATAAAACATAATGGGATATGATATTTTTTGTTGGTGAATTGTTTCACTAAATGTATTTAAGTGTAATGGATTGACTTGTTGACCAAAATCAATCTTGATGAATATTAAACAAGTAAGGAAGGTGTGGAGTACATACTTGTTTAAGTTTATTCAAGATTTTAAGTAAGGGCTAAATGATTTCAGAATTGGTTTGAAATCTGAACAAAAGTAATTTCAGAATGAACTGATATTAGAACCGGGATTGATCTCAGAGTAGATTTGTATCGAACAAAAATAGATCTCGGAATATAGTTGATATCGGACCGAAATTGATCTCGGAACGAAATTGATCTTGGATCTGAAAGTGTCAATCATGATCTCATAATTTCCAAGTGCTTTGAATCGTAAATCACCAACCGAAATAGAACCATATATCCAACAAAAATTAAAGTATCCTTGTGATCATGGCTAGCAATTCTGTGAAGGATATGACAATCCAGTTTTATAAATTGAACAAGTTTAAAGGTCAAGATTTTCGTAGATGGAGAAACAAGATGCATTTTCTCCTCACCACCCTGAAAGTGGTGTATGTTTTGAGTACACCCGTGCCAAAATTTGATGAAGATGAACTTTAGAGGCAAAAAGAAGAAGATTAAAGTGGGACAATGATGACTACATCTGTCATGGTCATATTCTCATTGGTCTGTCTGAATCTTTGTTTGATATCTATCATATTGTTGAAATTGCAAAAGAACTGTGGGATTCACTTGAATCCAAGTATACGACTGAAGATGCTTCAAGTAAGAAGTTTCTTGTCAGTAGCTTTATGGGTTACAAGATGTCTGAGTCCAAGTCTGTTATGGAACAATTCCATGAAATGTTAAGGATCTTGGGACATTTTGCTCAAAACAATCTGAAAATGGATGAAGCGATTTATGTGGATGTTATTATTGAAAAACTTCCCTCTTCCTGGATAGATTTTAAACACGATAAAAAAGAAAATAAAGAGGAATTAACTTTGACTCAACTTGGAATCCATTTACGGATTGAAGAGTCATTAAGGACTCATGAACTTGATAATAATCTGAAAGGCAAGAATCAAGTTGGTTCCTCTTCTGTGAACATGGTTGAAATAGAAAGTTTAAAGAGTTCCAAGACGTCTAAGGGAAATAGGAAGTTCAAAGGAAAGGATGATAAGTCTTAAAAAAAGAAAGAAAAAGTGGTTTGCTGGAATTGTAACAACCCGAGTCACTTTAAGAAATATTTTTGTCTTTGTAAAGTGAATAAGGATGGTACTAGACCAAGTGGATCCAAGGATCCAGAAAAGAAACAAGGTTAGTTTTATGTTTTCATGCAAAATTCTAAATATGATTAGAATTATATTTCTATGATTTCTGAAGCATTTTATGTTTAGGATGGTGGTGTTGCATGGTGGGTTGATTCAGGAGCAACAAGTCATATTTGTAAAGATCTTCGTTGGTTCAAGTAATGTCAACTAATAGAAGGGTTTAGGATTTGTTTTGCTTTACTTTACTTATGGAAAGTGTTTGTGTGTGAACAATGTTTTATATCTTCTAGGGATTCATAAGAATCTCGTGTCTAAAATTGTTGTGAATAATTATGGTTACAAACAAGTATTAGAAAGTGACAAGTATATCTTGTCAAGACAGGGTTCTTTTATGGGTTTCATTTATGTATGGAATGGAATGATTAGACTTAATATAAATTATTCAAGTTATGATAATTCTGTTTGCATGGATTCTTCTAGTTACTTTTGATAAATCAGATTTACGACATGCTAGACTATGATTCATTACAAGAGATTAAAAGACATGTCAAAAATGATTTTAATTCCTACTTTTGATATGAATAACGAAAAATGTAAAAAACATGCATGTTAACTAAAATCACATGACAACCTTTGAAGGATTTTGTTAGGGAAAGCAAGGTGTTGGAACTTATGCATTGTGATTTATGTGATTTCCATGCAACACCTTCCCTTGGAAACATAAAGTATGTTGTTACTTTTATTGATGATGCATCTAGATATTGTTATGTCTATTTGGTACATTCAAAATATGAATATCTGGATAAATTTAAGATTTATAAACAAGAGGTTTAAATTCATAAAAATGAATCAATAAAAGTTTTACGTACTGATAGAGGTGGTGAGTATTATGATCCAGTTTATTTTGAATCAACTGGAATAATATATCAAATCACAGCTCCTTATACACGACAACAAAATGGTGTTCCTTAAAGGAAAAAATAGGAATTTGAAAGAAATGGTTAACTCCATATTGTCCTATTCAAGTTTAAGTAAAGGCTTATGGGTGAAGCAATGTTGACAACGTGTTATATTTTGAATAGAACTCCAAACAAAGGAGTAAGAATACTCCTTATGAAATTTGGTGTAAAAAGGTACCAAATTTGAGTTATCTCAAAGTTTGGGGTTGTAGAGTAGTTGTAAGGCTCACTGAACCCAAACAGAAAACATTGGGTGAAAGAGGTATTGATTGTATCTTCATTGGATATGTTGAGCATTCCAAAGCTTATAGATTCTATCTTTTAGAATCTAATGAATCTGTGTCTGTGAACACTGTTATTGAGTCTAGAGATGCTATCTTTGATGAAGAAAGATTTACATCTATTCCGAGACTAAGGGACATGATTCAGTAATCTTCTAGTAAGAGTACAACTTAAGCTAAAGATGTTTCTGGTGGTAGAAGTTCTGTTCCAGAACTTAGAAGGAGTACTAGAGCTAGAAAATCTAAATCTTTTGGATATGATTCTCAACTATATTTAGTTGAAGGAACAAGGGATGAGACTGTGTCTCAACATCAATATTATTTTAATACTGAGGAGGATCCAAATACTTCTAATGAAGCTTTGGCTTCTAGGGATGCTCATTTATGGAAAAAAGCAATTCAGGGTGAGATTGATTATATCATGCATAACAATACTTGGGTATTCTCTAATTTACCACTTCGTTGTAAGGCATTAGAATGTAAGTGGATCCTAAAAAGAAAGATGAAGGTAGATGGCTCAATTGATAAGAATAAATCCAAATTGGATATCCAAGACTTTAGGCAAAAAGAAGGCATTTATATCTTTGATAATTATGCTCATGTTGCTAGAATTTCAACTATATGAGTAATGTTAGCTCTTACAGCTATACATAATCTTGTGATTCACCAAATGGATGTGAAAACTGCATTCTTGAATGGTGAATTGGATGGGGAAATTTATATGAAACAACCTGAAGGGTTTGTGATGCTAGGAAATGAACTCAAAGTGTGCAAGTTGAAGAAATCGTTATATGGTTTGAAACAAGCTCCAAAATAATTGCATCAAAAGTTTGATGATGTTGCCTTGTCTAATGGTTTTGGATTAAACCAATATGACCAGTATGTCTATAGCGAATTTGATACTTCTGGTAAAGGAGTTATAAATTGTTTATATGTTGATGATATGTTGCTTTTTGGTACAAATTTCGAATAGGTTAACAAAACCAAGAAATTATTGTCATCTAGTTTTGAAATGAAAGACATGGGGGGAGGCAGAGGTAATCCTTGGTATAATAATTAAACAAGGAAACAATGCAATTTTAATTCTTCAATCTCATTACATTGAGAAGATTTTGAAAAGTTTAGCTTTAAGAATTGTTCTTCTATTAGCACTCTTATAGATCCTACACCTAATATATTCAATGTCTGAAATTGAATACTCAAGGGCTATTGGTTGTCTGATGTATGTCGGAAGGCTTAGTAGATATACTACTAATCCTAGTTCACATCATTGGCAAGCTATGAGTAGATTATTTAAGTACTTGAAATGGACTATGAATTATGGTTTAATTTAAAGTGGAATCCTTCTGTTTTAAAAGGATATTACCAGATGGACTAAAAACTTAGAGGTGATGGGTTTTGGTCATAAGAACATCCTATGTGCTCATATAAACCCTAATGTTTGGATCTAGGTTTCTCTATTGTACATGCATGCTATCCTAGACTATAAACCCTAATTCTAGCTTTCAAGTAATCATATTAACATGAGAATAGGTTTAAGATATTACCTTGATTGTTATGTAGCAGTAACAATCCCAATTCCTCCTTGTATTGACTTTAGAAAGCTTAGAGTCACAAATATCACTCCGCTAATGGTTCACAAACACCAAGAGCAAGAGGATGAAGATGAGAGAGGATGGAGGCTGCCCTAAAAAGTGTGAAACCCTAGAAGGATGCTTAGCCACGTTTTTGGGTCATAAAGGATGTATATATAGTTAGGCTATTAGGGTTATCTAACAAGGAAACCCTAATTTGGATGCTTAAGCCCTAAGCAACCCATGGACTCCTTTCCTTAAGGCCTTGGACAATTTCTTATGGGTTTCCCCCATAGAATTCGTCCACTCCTTAATATAAGACAATCCATAGCCCAAATTGCAATTATCTTATAATTACAATTCTAGTCCCTTAAGTTTAATTAATCTCTTTTAGTCACAAAACTAATTACCAATTAATTATTGACTAATATTAATTAAACAATATGATTTCTCCTTTAATATATTATTCTCATAATTTATTAATAAATCATATTTAATCCTTTCTCTCCATAATTTATCCTATCAAGTTGCTTTGGTGAAGGCAACCCAAAAGGACCATGCACCATCGGGTCAAGTATATACCAAAATAGTTATGGACTTAGACACTAATCCAACAGTCTCCCACTTGGATAAGTCTAATAACTATTATGCGTATGACTTTAGATCCTGATATGCAATCGTAGCTTTCCAAAGCCGCTGTCAACTCTGATCCTATCAGATACGCGTGTCCTTTAGATAAGGGATCATACATTCCTCCATTCTAGATATCGTATAAGACATGATTTCTAATCATTCCTTTTGTACTATTTCTCGATTTCCGATTTATGACGACTGACTAATTGAACAAATCAAATTAGCCCTAGCCCGGCCGAGCATTTACGTTTGTCATCACTAAATCATCGAGGGGCCCAAAGATATCGCTTTTATCCTACTTTGGATAAAAGGAACAGATAAACTTTGATTCAATGCTCGCTTGCACTTACTCACCGAATCACACACAACAATATGTTTTATGACACCAAGTTACTGGTGCATTTACATATTATCAATGTGCAACCGATTTGCAAGATACAACTCACACATCTCGGTTTCAAGAATATAAGATGTTATCGTCTCACTAATTACTTGTTATACAATTCATGGAGTGATCCAAGTGAGCGTGGGTTTAATCCAATGCTCAAATCATATTCATAAGCACTGATGAACGTTGCAGCAAACATTTGCTTATGTCTAATACTCTTAAGACAATCCACACACCAATTCATGCCAGTCTTTCTTCATACCTACTTCCAACATATGAACGACTGTGGCCCCTTCGAATAATTTGACTGTTCTTAACCAATTAAATTATTCAGGAAGTCAAAACATGCAAAGTGAAACACAAGGATAATATTAATCCCATATGGCCTCAAACCTTTGAGTATAAATAAAACACCTTTTATTTATCACCATATCGGTTACTCATTATTTGTTGTTTCGGGTAATCAACTTCTTACTTGAATTATTACACTTGTCTCACGCTCTTATCATGCACACAATGTTTACCTATGGTTCTTACTTTGTGAAATAGATCAAATGAACACATTTCCAATCATACTCATTTCACAACTCCAAATCCTTTTTCATAAGTGAAAGAATATCAAATTCTTGCCACTTATAGAATATGCTAGATTCTAACATTTTATGCAATGATCCTTTTCATAATGTCATAGCACAAAAGTCACAAAGACTGTTGCCAATGATATTACAAAGTCCTCTATCGGAGATTGTTACAACACAATTCCTTAGATATGATGTCTCTCACTCAAGTACATTCCTTTGAACATCCTTTTGCATAAAATTTTCTAATCTAGACATAGATTTTCAATATCCAACTCCCAATATGGAAACGTTTCCATATTTTCCATATGACAACTCATTCTTAATAGAATCTTATCCATTCATAATAATGTCGATATGGTCCATTCAATACTACACTTCCAACCACTCCCAAGCGACCAATCCTCGGCGAACTTTGGATTGTCCTTTGATAGTTGTTTAATTATCTTAGTCAAAACCGATTCTTGTCCTTTTCCCTCTTAATGCGCTAGACATTTGAAAATTTTAGAATGGTCGAATATTATAGCATTTGCAATCATTCCTTTACACGAAGTGTATGGGACATGATGCATAATGTCTTACATAAAGATTCGATACTTTATCAATCTTCTGCCATAATATTTTATGTGCTATGTTCTCAAAATTCGAACTATGAAGAGGAATGCCGTAATCATAATCGAAATTTGTGAACACACTATGTTTCCTTGACTAAATTATTAACATTCCACAACCTAAGCCTTTAGATTTGAAATGAAGCATAATATTCTCTCCCTTAATTGTAGCAAAACAACTATTCAACCATTGCGACTTTGCAAAGTATAACTATTGTTTTCTATAATTAATATTGCTAACTTGCAATACTTTCCATAATAATCATACAATCATAATATTTATGCTCCCACTATCATGGTTATTATTATAAAACATAACACTTATGCTCCCACTAGCTTTGACATGTATTCTGAAATAGCTTAACTTTTAGAAAAACAATACTTATCGAATTTCTTAAGTTCATGTTTCTAATACCTAATGCTTAGATAATCCTTTATCGAAGCTTATACACCTTTCCCTTAGATAGCTCATATGTGTGTCTAAACAATTCAGACTAATTGCCAAATCTCACAATTCGAATCATGGAAAGGGATACCGTAACCATAATCGAATTCGAGAATTCAATTTTCACACTCACTATCTCTTTAAAATCTCTCTTAGTGAAAGCATTTCATCACAGTCATTTTCATGAAGGAGGGAATCTTATGACACTTGCAATACTTTCCATAATAATCATACAATCATAACATTTATGCTCCCACTATCATGATTATTATTATAAAACATAACACTTATGCTCCCACTAGCTTTGACATGTATTCTGAAACAGCTTAACTTTCAGAAAAACAACACTTATCGAATTTCTTAAGCTCATGTTTCTAATACCTAATGCTTTGATAACCCTTTATCGAAGCTTATACACCTTTCCCTTAGATAGCTCATATGTGTGTCTAAACAATTCAGACTAATTGCCAAATCTCACAATTCGAATCATGGAAAGGGATACCGTAACCATAATCGAATTTGAGAATTCAATTTTCACAGTCACTATCTCTTTAAAATCTCTCTTAGTGAAAGCATTTCATCACAGTCATTTTCATGAAGGAGGGAATCTTATGACACTTAGATTTTAATGGTGTATGTGTTCCTATCCATGTGAATTTGTCAAAACTAAGGTTTACGACAAATTCAAACTCATATGGACCGAACTTTCTTAATCTTGATTTCTTGCCTTATGGTAGCACGGCTGCCCACCATGTCTTCCAAGTAGTTAAGCAGCTCACCTTTTCCTATCAATGTACTTTTCATTGATCAAGTTCCTTGCCTTTTATGCATTCAAATGAGAACTCATAGGGCTCACATGCATAATTAACTTAATTGGAATGGCACAGAAACAATATAGTGTCAACATGATAGGTTGTAAACCTCAACTCGTGTGCTAGTGATGATCAATAAGGTCTATTTTGATTTGTTCTTGAAACTTTTCAAGACCATTAAAACTCCCACTGACTCCTCGACATACAAGATTCTCTTGTCAATAAACATTTCTTGACAAATATTCAAGAGTTAGTGTAGTTTTTATCAAAACACTTCATAAATAGGTCCTAGTTGGTCTTTGTTTTATCCAAGACATCACAACTTTCCTCATTTGATGAATTTTATAAACCTTCTTAATACTTATCACTCAATGTCACAATCTTAGCTCTAAGACTTGTTTTGGAACGAAGTATGATTGACTTCTTGATTTATCCATTTCTTCAATTCTTGATTCCTCTTCTTAGACATACAATTGTACTAAGACTCACTTAGAGGATCAATTGAGATATGGTTCTTAGTCATTAAGACCTATCATAAAGCATAAAAGGTACTCCCCTTTCTTCTTAGAATGGAGAAACTTTTATTTTTCTGCCTACTTGATTCTTCTTATTCGTTCTGCTATTGATTTAAACCTTTTTCAATCAATTCGGAATTACACTTAATCTTATAAGTATAATCATATTTACTAAACCTTTAGTAAATCATGACGAATATCTTTGTTACTCTTATGGTGGACTTTGATCAACACACAACTTTGTGTACTCGATCTCCTAGCCCTTCACTTGACACTTTGTCAATGATTTAGTCTAATTTTCAAATATGAAATTTCTCATTCATCGTGCAACCAAGTTGCATGATTCCAAGTTTCTGTCCAATTGAAACTTGGGCGATGAGAAACTCTCCCTATTTGGTAAATTCTCGACATTTCCACAAATAACATAATTAAGAATCGATTCCATTATTGCTAATATTAGAAACATTCAAACATCAATTTTTCATACATGCCATTGCAAGGATAAATAAATAGTATAAAATCAAAATTTATTTTATTGCGGAAAAAATTGTCCTTACAATGCAATTCATTGAAAAACTATGCTAATACATCTTTCTTAGCAGTCTAATTCTAACTCTAAGTAGCAGCTCGAGAATCTAATCTTCAAGTAATGCGATCGAAATCCATTCCTTCACGGTTAGATTCTACTCACTTCTTCCCTTAAGCTTCCTCTCCTTTCTTCGATCCTACAAAACATCAATTGTAATCTTATCACATTATGTATTAAGAATCTAGAATAGGAGCTTAAAAGAGTTAGTAAATGGATTTTACCTAAAGTAGAGACATACGTTTTGACTCTCCCATCTCTTAGATCTCTTAGGTAAATAGGGCAGCTTCGTCTCCAATGCCCTTCTCTTGGCAATAAAAGCAAATTGACTCTTTTGGAATAGGACATGGAACTACTTCATACATTGCCTTTCTCTTATGATCAAACTTTTCGATCATAGCATGTCTTTCGTTGCCATTGTCTATATCCATAGAGGTCTTAAAGTTAGATTTACCAATCAACTTTGCTTTTCTATTGCGCCAAACCATTGCTGATTCAGCAGCAATAAGCATATAGGTGAGATCTATAAGGGTCACGTCGTAGCTCATCATATAGTACTCTCTTACGAAATCACTATATGAGTTAGGAAGTGACTGAAGAACCCAATCAATAGCCATCTTCTCATAGACAACGGATCCCAACATTCTTAACCTATCAATGTGTGACTTGATACCAATCTGTCACACCCCGAAAACCGAAGGCGGAAACATTTCCGGGGTTGACTCCACGTTGAGTATCAAATCCAATGTACATAGTAAGTAAAGTAAAACAACCATTACATTACATATAGAAAAGTTTTACATTTGTTTCAAAAGAAAAAGTTATACAAGTGATACATAGAATATATGTACAACACGAAACGAGTCTTCTGAGAACTCCGTTTTCGTACAAAAGGATCTTCGGGTACCTGTCTAACATGGACCTGAGAATACAAGCGGTTTGAAAATCAGCATAAAGCTGGTGAGTTCATAAGCGGTTAGTTTTTTTTTTGAAAATGTACGAGCTCCTTTGGTTTCCTGAAAAAGTGGTTATCCAAGAAAATCCCATATTTTGTTAAAAGTTGGTTACCAAATCCAAAATGTAATGTAACAGATGAACATTGAAAACCTGATTGTTCTTGTGAATTGTAAAGTTTAGTTATCTAACTTGTTACACTTTTCTGGTTATGTACTACTGTTACTCAGGAAAATCCTATATTTTCCTACATGTGTGTGTGAACTGTTACTGATTCTGTGTGTACGAACTGTTACCGATTCCGATTATGTTCAATGTTGTCCCCAGGTAAACCGCATGTTTTCCTGAATTTGTGTGTGTGCTAACTGTTACCGATTCCGATTATGTTCAATGTTATCCCCAGGAAAACCCCATGTTTTCCTGAATTTGTGTGTCTCCTGAAAGTCCGATTATCCTTAGATGTACATTAGTTTTATTACGTACATAAAACTAATAAATAAGTGTAAAGTGTTAATAATCTTGATTGCGAGTCCTTAACCATACTCAGACTAGATACGACTTGGGCCAAGGCCAATATCCTTTTTATGACTTTTGTCACCCTTGAACCTTTCGGTTCGGCTGTAGCTAGCAGCTAGGTGTGGGATTGTCAGTCCCGTATAGATCTATACACTCAAGTCACGTTCTCTCTCCTGGAGATTCTGGTTACAGGGTTAGTCCTCCACTCTCTCGTGCCAAGGAAGTGTTACAGAGGACGTGTCTCCAATCTTTAAGATTACTCTTTACTTCTCGCCTAGGGAAGTAGTATCTACGACTAACTAAGTTCTAATGTGCCTGTCCTTTACACTCGAGCCTAGGTGTATTATTAAGGACGTTACATATGATTTATGTGTTATAATGGTGTTTGTCTTTCACACTTGAGCCTAGGTGTATTGCTAAGGGCATACAGATGTTTTATGTTTTTCTGATGGTGTCTATCTTTTACACTCAAACCTAAGTGTTTTATTACAAACATTACAATGTTTTATGCTTTCTATCAATATAATTGTGAACAATCAAATGTGAAGTATACAACATAACAGTGTATAATAAGAATTGAAAATCGGTTTTAAACAAACAACTCTGCAAGTTAAAATAGTTTGTTAAAAGGAATTTTCAATTGTTAAAAATGTACAATTTATGAAACCATTTAACTGAAATAATGAGTTTAAGTACAAGATATTCTTGTACTCTTGCTTGTATTCCCCCCTGAAAACATTGAAAAATCATTGAAAAAGAGTAGGGGTATGAACTCACCGGTTGAGAAACGCGATGTTCCGGATGCTAAGTGTCGATTCAAGGTTTGATAACACGCGAGGTTCCTATGTAATACGAAATGATATACAAATATATCTAATTAGATTTATAAACTCTAATTAGATATGATATTACACTCCAATGAGCGAAAACACTTCAAAACAAGTGTTTGGAGTGACCCGGGTGACATCTACGGACGTGTATTGATGCGTGGGACTTGGGAATTGAGTTTACTCTTCAAGAGTAGACTTTTTAGGGAGTTTACGACCATAAACACCTCATCCATATGAGTTCACGGCCGTGAACTCATGGAGGTTGATTTTGGATGCAAAATGGCTTCATAACACTCGGGAATAATTGCTAGACTTGGGTTTTTGGCTTTGGAATGGATTATAACACACATAGGGACCATTTATTGGAGTTTACGGCTATAAAGATGGAGTTTACGGCCATAAACTCCCCCCTCACATCCAATACTTAAAGTTTTGGTCCTAAATTAATCACACATGATTCTAATGATTTTTCCTAAGCCTTGTATAAATTTTTGGGGGATTTTGGCAAGTTTTTAGGAGTTTACGGCCCATGAACACCCTCATGGCTGTGAACTCTTATGAAAGGGTGATTTTATATGTTTTAAGGTCTAATACTTGTTTGTAAACACTTTTAGAATTTATCCCAAAGCTTTAGGTGTGTTACAGTGGTATTTTAACACATTTAGAGGAGTTTACTCTCCAAGAATAATGAGTTTACGGCCCAAGCATGTTCTTGGGCAGTAAACTCAAGTTTACTCCTCTAAATTGATGTTCAAGGTGTTCCAAGGCCAAATCCATAATTCTACAAGTCGTATCTAAGCCTTGTTGGTGTTTTGGAAGGGTTTAAGGGCTTAAAAACCCCTTTAATATGTGTTTACTGTCCATGATATGGAGTTTACGGCCCAAGCTTGTTCTTGGGCAGTAAACTCATGTTTACTCTTCAAAAATTATGATTAGGGTGTTCTAAGTCCGAATTGGTAAGCCATATAGTCAAATCTAAGTCCCAAAATTGTTTAGAAGGGGTTTAAAGGCATAAAAAACCCTCTTATTATGAGTTTACGGCCCAATCATGCTCCTTGGCCGTAAACTCATGTTTGAGGTCCAAAATCACAGTTTAAGTTCGGATTTGAAGACTAATGAGGCTGTACAACAAGTTAGGGAAGGTACCTTGGTGATTAGAAGCCTTAAATTTGAGATTTGGACCCTTAAACTTGAATTTAGGAGACAGGTTAGAGAGAGAGTTGTGAGATGAAGCAAAAGCTTCAAATGGATGCTTGGATCACTTTAAATAGTGTCCAAGTTCGGGACACGGTGGAATTCTACCCGATACCGGCGTTAGACGGGGCTTTTGGTCGCACCCGATCAAGTTGCCGTAACTCGATATGGTCGATTTTAGAAATGTCCCGATTACTAATATGGGGTGTTAGAATGAGTTATAAAGGTATCAGATACCCATTACGTCATAATATAAATTACACATTAATGAGTTAATTAATTGACGGAAATCGGGAACGAAATTAGAAACGGCGATTGGGTTATCAAAATGGGTTATGAAAAGGGTTACAAGCAGTTATACGAATTTCGGGTTGTTACACTTCATCCCTAGGACGTGTGCACACACTGACTTTCCTTCTTTATGTTTACTTGCCAAAAGGGCTTGAGTGAGTTTGAACTTTTCAAGCCTTTGAATTTGTGGGTTAGGGAGAATAATTGGAGGAGGTGGAGGAAGTGAAGCATGATCTCTCGTTCCTCGATCGAATCGTGGAATATCATCCTCAAGTGGAAAGCTTGTTCCACGGGATTTGGGAAGACCATAGTTGTCGAAATTTGACATCTACAAAATGGGAGAAAAACGAATTCAAGTTAGTTGATAGATTGAGTCCTTAGTAAATTACCCAAATGAAATACTAAGGAACCCAATCCAATATTCCACAACTCGGGAGAAGGATGCCGTAACCCTAATTGCAGAATATTTGAAGGTAAGTGAATGACGATTCACTAATTTCCACCACGAAAAACGAAAAAGAAATTTAAGTTTTAAATCTATGAAAACTCCTAGATCCTTTGAGATTCATTGGACTTTCAATGGCATGTTTAAATCTTGATATGCCCCTCTAGTTTGTGACTGGGATGCCGAGGATCACAAAGCAGGTGTGAATAACCATGCAAACTTACATGGTGCCCTTACATGTTACAGTCACCTATTCGATGTGCCGGTAAACCGCACACGCTCCACCAAACTATGAAAAACATTGAGTCACCCTTTGCTACCTTTGCTTAGAACCATTTAGTGTGCCGGTAAAACACACACGCTCCACTAACGTCTTCGCAAGGGCACAAAGTGTAATTTCATGGAATTGCATCAATTCACTTTTGCCTAAGTAACTAAGATTGGGAATTTGTAAAACATTTAGTTACTTTTATACTTCATTATACTTATAATAGAAGGTTTTGTCCTATCCTACCCGTTCGACTAACGACCCTCCACTAGTCAAGAGTGCGGTGGGTAAGAGTGGATACCCATTCAATCGCCATTTGATAGGCAATTTCCTTATACACCCCTTATAGACCAGCTTCGTGAATGTGGCCTACTAACGGTAAGACTGACTGTTACTCATACATATATATAATGTTAGACTTTTAATGTTATATATAGTATAGGGTGTATTTTACACTTTTAAAATACTAGGTGGTCAAATTTAACAATTATACTTTTAATTCAATTAAATTGTAAACCAAAACTTTATGGATTTATTAAACCTCTTTTAATTATACACCTTAATTAGTTAATAAAATCATAAGGGTGTGATTTGAATCTTTTCAAAACATGACTAGGGTTTTAGAATTTAACATTCCTAAATTAAACTTTTAATCAACTTTTAAATTCCAAAACTCGAGGGCTAGTTTTGAAACATTTCAAAAAACTCAGGGTTTAGAATCTAAATATACATCAAAATTAAAATTTTAATCAAAATTTAAATTTCAAAACTTGAGGGCAAGTTTTGAAACCTTTTCAAAACATTAGGGTTTCAACTATTTAAATTTCAAAACTAAACTTTTGAGTTTAAATTTAAAGTATTAAATCTAAAGGGATTAATTTGAAACTATTCCAAACTTTGTAAAGAATATTCTAGATCACATAATTCAAATAAGGCAATTAACTATAATTGGTGGTTATCTAATTAGATCTAGTTCAAATTCTTGCTAGATAATGATCAAATAATTTCCATAAGTTAACATATATCAAATAAGGTAACAATTATCTAATTAGATGACCAAAATCTTTTATTTTGACAAGGATAATCATAAGGGATTAACAAAATTCGAATTTTATTAAGTTTAAACAATTATGGCAATTATCCTAAGTCAAAATAGGTAAAAATCCCGAAAATCCGCCTGTCTGACAGCTAAACTCGCCGAGTCCCCTTATGGACTCGCCGAGTAGGGGCCTACTCGCCGAGTCCACAATGGGACTCGCCGAGTTCATCAGGCAGGAGGCAAAAAAATGATTTTTTCAAGCATGATCAAATTAGCAAGGCATCAATACAATAGAAACCAACCTGGCTCTGATACCACTGATGGGTTTTGGTCATAAGAACATCCTATGTGCTCATATAAATCCTAATGTTTGGATCTAGGTTTCTCTATTGTACATGCATGCTATCCAAGACTATAAACCCTAATTCTAGCATTCAAGTAATCATATTAACATGAGAATAGGTTTAAGATATTACCTTGATTGTTATGTAGCAGTAACAATCCCAATTCCTCCTTGTATTGACTTTAGAAAGCTTAGAGTCACAAATGTCACTCCTCTAATGGTTCACAAACACCAAGAGAAAGAGGATGAAGATGAGAGAGGAAGGAGGCTGCCCTAAAACGTGTGAAACCCTAGAAGGATGCTTAGCCACGTTTTTGGGTCATAAGGGATGTATATATAGTTAGGCTATTAGGGTTATCTAACAAGGAAACCCTAATTTGGATGCTTAAGCCCTAAGCAACCCACAGACTCCTTTCCTTAAGGCCTTGGACAATTTCTTATGGGTTTCCCCATAGAATTTGTCCACTCCTTAATATAAGACAATCCATAGCCCAAATTGCAATTATCTTATAATTACAATTCTAGTCCCTTAAGTTTAATTAATCTCTTTTAGTCACAAAACTAATTACCAATTAATTATTGACTAATATTAATTAAACAATATGATTTCTCCTTTAATATATTATTCTCATAATTTATTAATAAATCATATTTAATCCTTTCTCTCCATAATTTATCCTATCAAGTTGCTTTGGTGAAGGCAACCCAAAAGGACCATGCACCATCGGGTCAAGTATATACCAAAATAGTTATGGACTTAGACACTAATCCAACAAGAGGAACACACATCTATAAGTGGTTGGGTGTTTCTTATTAGAGGAGGAGCCATTTTCTATGTATCCAAGAAACATAAATGTATTGCCAACTCAACCATGGAATCTGAGTTTGTAGCTTCAGCTGTTGTTGGTAGAGAAGCTAAGTGGCTAAGGAATTTGATTTGTGAAATTCCATATGGCACAAACCGATATCTACCAATTCTATCAGATGTGATAATGCAACAACCTTGGCTAAGGCTTACAGTCAAGTTCATAATGGAAGTCTAGACATTTATGTAACTCCCCGATTCTCATGTATTGCTTAAATAAGATTTATCGGGTTAAGCTCTACTTGACGAGTTGGTTGGCCTACTCGTCGAGTAGCAGCTGGATGAGATCACGTTTTAAGTGACCTACTCGATGAGTCCATGTTGGGACTCGGCGATTAGGAGCTGGCAGTGGGAACCCTAAATCCTGGGGTTTGCACCTCTATTTAAAGGAGCCTTATCCTCCTTTGGTCTCTTTATAGTCTTTGAGAGCCCCTTAAAACCCTAATCCGTGTGTGTGTGCCTTGGTGTGGTGTTTGAAGCTTGGAAAAGAGAATCTTGGAGGAAGAAAGCTAAGAGTGCAAAGGAAATTGAAGAAAGGAAGGAGTAAGAAGCAGGATTTACCTCAAATAGCATCCTTTAGAGGTATCAAAGTGCCATCCTTACTTCCCTTTTGTTGAGTTTCTAGGGTTTTTATGGATTTTCAAGTTGGTATGATGAGCTATGGGCTAGATCTGAAGTTGTAACTTTAGATCTGGACCCTCCTTGAATTCTAGAAGCATAAAGTCACAGTTTTGGTTGTGATTAAGGTCCCTCTTGAGCATGAAGTTCCATTAAGAACTTAAAATAGGGATTTAGAGCCTTTATAGCCATGCATGCACATAAAGTTTGCAACTTTACGTGATAAGCATGCCCTAGAAGCTTGGATCTATGAGTTGGAACCGTTGCATGGCTCAATACAATCCTGTGTGAAAAAAGGACTAAATGGACTCGACGAGTCGCAAGGTTGACTCGGCGAGTCACATGAAGATGGCCGATGACTCGACGAGTTGGATGAACAACTCGGCGAGTCCGATGATGATCACCATCAGACTCGACGAGTTGAAGAACAACTCGGTGAGTCGGATGAGTTTTCTCTTGGATGTGTATGAGGGTGTATTCGTCGAGTTGCAAGGAGGGCACTCGACGGGTGGCCTTAAAGCTTGATCGAGAATCAAAGGAACTCGACGAGTCACTTCGATGACTCGGCGAGTTGGAATGTACTTCAGGGAAATCGGCGTGTATCCAAGGGTACTCGGCGAGTTAAGGTTAACATGGACTGTTGACCTTGACTGATGGCTTTGAATTTGACCAGGGGTTGACTAGTGGGTTGTGGAGTACCTTATAAGGTTAAGGACTTATGGGTATGATGTACTATGATGATAGGTGGTGGAGCCTGTGTCAAGTGATCTGAGAGTTGGAGTTTACCTTTCGTGTTGACATCTGCGAGGTGAGTTATCCTCACTATATCGATAGGGTCTACAACACCAAGGCCGAACCTTTAGTTGTTATTGTTATGGTTTGCTACATGTGGTTATGATCTGTTAGATCGGATTCAGGGTAGGCAGCATGTTATGCTTTTATGACCCATAGGGATTGGTATGTTAGTGACCTGCTAGGTCGGTACTCTAGTTACAAGAGAACTCTATGATTGATGATCAATGTGACATATATGTTTGATGTTTGTATATGCTTGTATATGATAGTATGCACACATGGTTATTTGCTTGTGGCTGGGTTGAGGCGGTCCTACTTTGTGCTGAAGGCCAATATACCCTATGAGCGGTCCGGGGAGACTGTAGGCCCACATGGCGGACCAGTCATGCCGAAGGTTCGTGATAGATTCAGATAGACTGTAGGCCCGGTAGGGCGGTCCGGTCAGGCCGATGACCCAGTATGCATGTTGATTGATTGATTATTGCTGATATGGTATTGTCAGTGTGGTATTGGTATTTTGGGGGTAGCTCACTAAGCCTTCGGGCTTACAGTTTTCAGTTTATTGTTTTAGGTACTTCTGGAGGTCATTGAAAGACGAATGCATGACCGTAACTCTCCTCATCCTTATGATATGATTTTTGGGACACTCTGATGGGAAATGATTTGAAAACATTTTGTAAACAATGCTATTTGGTTTTTATTTATGATTGAAAAAGTTTAAATTTGGCGTAACATTTATGGGTATTACAATTTAGGTGTTAGAGATAACATGATTTGTAAGCTTATCATGACTGGTGTGATATCCATTGAGTTTGTAAATACTCATTTGGATTTATCCTATCATCTAACGAAAGGTTTAGCTAGAGATCTTGTGAATAAGGAGGCTGTAGGGATGGGTTAAAAGTCCACCTAAAATCTTCTATATTAAGATACTCGATTCCCATCTAATGCAATATTAGTTGTTGAATTCAATGTGGAAAGCCTAATATTTAAAGATTGGCACACATTATTTTTCATCATCGCAAAGTATGTATTAAGTATTGCAAGTAAAGGAGGTTGAAATTTTATTTCTTAATATTTCTTTGAAAAATTGTATTTGCAGGTGCAAGAACAAAAGAACTACTTATATAAGCGTGAAGTTTAGCTGCTTCAAGAAGTTAGGACTTGACTTTGATATGCTTATTGAGGAGTTGTTTGGGTCTATTAAGACCACGATGGTTGAGTATTTTGATGAGCGATATGCAGCTCTAGCAGAGACAGCTGCCGCCGCAGCCACTTCGGCTGTAACTGCAGCAGGGGTTGGAGGAGGAAGCCAACAGGGCTTTCCAGTACCGGGACTTCGATAATACGAAGCCCTCAACGTGTGATGGTACACTGGATGCGATTAGTGCTATGAGGTGGTTATCTGCCGTGGAGGGCTGTTTCTTCACGTGCTCATGTCCTGCCGACCAAAAGGTCAGGTTTGCCCTGAATCTGCTGAGGCTTGGAGCAAAGGACTGGTGGAGGCTGACGACTGGGTCATATACTAATGATCAGCGGGCTACTATTACTTGGGAGCAGTTCATAGATATTTTCCGCACCCACTATGTTCCACGCGTTGAGCGGGAGCGGCTTGCACATGAGTTTTTGACGTTGAGACAGGATGGGAGTCTGTGATGGAGATTACCCGTATGTTCACGAAGGGGGCTATGTTTTGCCCGGAGTTTGCTTCAGAGCAATCTCAGATGACTCGTTATCTGAGTATGCTCAAGACCGAGATTCGACAGTTTGTGTCTACACAGTGATGTGATACCCTCTTGGATCTTCAGGAAGCTGTGAGGCGGTAAGAGTTAGAGATAGAGCTGCAGCTGAAAGAGCAGTGTCAGGCACCGACACAGTCTCAGCCGGCACCTAAGCGGTCTAAGACCGCTGATACATGACCTGGGGGTCAGCAGAGCCGCACTTGTGGAAAGTGTGGTAGGGTTCATTCGGGAGTTTGTAGAGCAGGAGGTGGGTTCCATAAATGTGGCAAGGAGGGGCACTATGCCAGGAACTGCCGTCAGTCCGCCCCTCCTGCAGATATGAGGATTTGTTACCATTGTCATCAGGTTGGTCATGTGAAGAGCAACTGTCCGCAGCTCACCTCCAAGTCGGTGCAGGGCTCCGCGCCCGCTACTGTGAGGATTGGAGATGGGAGGCCAGTCAAGGTGGAGCCTACGAAGGCCCAGTGTCACGCCTTCCAGCTCACGGCCGAGGAGGCCAAGTCAGCACCAGATGTGGTTGCTGGTACGTTTCTATTCTCTGTATCAGTTATTGTATTTGTGTTATGCTTATTGATTGTATCTGTGATTAGGTACGTTTTTAGTGAATTCTTTGCCCGCTTTGGTATTATTTGACTCACGGGCGAGTCGGTCGTTTGTATCTCAGACCTTCTCTAGAGGGTTCAGTGTGCCGATAGATGATCTTGAGTGTCCATTGTGAGTTTCGATCGCCAACAAGCATGGGGTTTCTGCTTCTTCGGTCTACCGGGGATGCGAGTTGGAGATTTTTGGGGTGTCCTTCCCGATAGATCTGATTCCTATCCCCATGGGGGATGTATGCGTGATTTTAGGGATGGATTGGCTTAGCCGTTTTGGAGCCATGATCGACTGTGAGGGACAAGGGGTGGTGGTTTGAACCCCAAGTGGGGGACAACTTGTAGTATACTGTGAGGGCACCAGGTTGGGATCAGGATTTTGTTCGGCAGCCAGGGCTCGACAGTATATTCAGCACGGACGTGCCGGTTATTTGGCGTATGTTGTTGATACACAGGTTAGAGAGCAACTCTCGGTTTCTGAGGTCCCGGTGGTGAGGGTGTTTGCTGATGTGTTTCCGGAGGAGTTACCCGGAGTGCCTCCGGAGAGATAGGTTGAGTTCAGGATTGACCTAGTGCCAGGTGCGGCCCCTATCGCTAAGGTTCCATACCGACTGGATCCGCCAGAGATGCAGGAGTTGTCATCTCAATTGCAGGAACTGCTGGGTAAGCAGTTTATTCGTCTGAGTAGTTCACCATGGGGACCACCGATCCTTTTCGTCAGGAAGAAGGACGGTTTGCACAGGATGTACATTGACTATAGGGAGCTGAACAATTTAATGGTGAAGAACCGTTATCCACTTCCGAGGATAGATGATCTTTTTGATCAGCTGCAGGGTGCATCTTGGTTTTCCAAGATTGATTTGAGATCAGGATATCACCAGGTCCCGGTGGTCAGGTTGTTGACCCGTTACAGAATTTTCCTACAACAACAACTATCATTCCAGTATTGGCACCCTGCCTTTCGAGCTATTGTATGGGCAGAAGTGCAGGACCCCAGTATGCTGGGGTGAGGTTGGGCACAGGGTGATGGGTCGGACTGAGGTAGTTGTGCAAACTACCGAGATGATACAACAGATTAGACAGCGACTGCAGATCGCTCAGAGCCAACATAAAAGTTATGCCGACCGACGCCGATCTGAGCTGGAATTTCAAGTGGGTGACATGGTTCTTCTGAAGGTCTCACCCTGTAAGTGTGTGATCCGCTTCAGGAAGAGGGGAAAATTGGGTCCCCGGTTCATTGGGCCGTTCAGGATTGTTGCCAGGGTTGGCAGGGTGGCTTATAAGCTAGAGCTTCCAGAGGAGCTTAGCCGGATCCATAGCACATTTCAAGTTTCGCAATTGCAAAAATGCATTGTGGACTAGGAGGCAGTGGTATCGTTGGATGGCATTCAGGTCGATGAGCGCCTGAACTATATGGAGAGGCTTGTGGCTATTTTGGAAAGGAAGAAGAAGATTCTTCGGAACAAGGAGATACTTTTAGTAAAGGTACAGTGGGAACATCAGAATGGATCCGAGTGGACATGGGAGCCGGAGGCGGAGATGCGCGAGCATTACCCGACATTGTTTTTTCCAGTGGACTTCGAGAACGAAGTCTAGTTCAAGTGGGGGAGAGTTGTAACACCTCGATTCTTAGGTATTACTTAAATAAGATTTATCAGGTTAAGCTCTACTCGACGAGTTGGTTGGCCTACTTGTGATAACCCAAGAGTTTCCATTCTGTAAAACCATCCACAGCAAGTGAAGTCAAATCCGTTCTGCTAACTTTCAAACTCTTGAAATAAGTTTAAGCATTTCAGGATTTACACTTAAGGAGATATCAGGAGAGAGGTTGCACTAGGGTAGTGTGCAACTCTATTTTTCCAAATCCATTTGATATTAGAATTCAATCCTTGAAAAAAATATTTTCTGCCAAAAACCCCAGGGGTATATATATGGTTCTTGGCCATATTTATTCATTAGTTGCATTTCTAGCTAGAGAAAATCTGATTTCTCTCTCAAGGTTCTTATCCTGATCACCCCCAACTGTATGTACTTCAACCTAGAGTGTATATAAGTGTGTTATATGCCTTAATAACATGAAAATCAAGCCAAAACACCAAGGAAATGGTGTTCACGACCCAAGATCTTCTTGGACCATGATCACTAATTTTGAGGGCCAAAGTGTGCCCAATGTCCCTCCAAGCCTTGGAACTAAACACCATGACATGTTTAGACCACAAAATCATTAAGAAACAAAGGCTAGAAGTGAGTTCACGGCCAAGGAAGTTCTTGGGCCGTGAACTCTATTTTAGGGTGCCAAAATGCCCTAAATGACTTCCATAAGCCAAGAGACAAGCATAGCACTTTACCTTGATGTGTCTAGGACCCAAAGCAACCAAAATACCAACACCCATAGGTGTTTACGGCCGCAAGCTAATGACCAAATGGTCCATGGGCCGTAAACTCAAGATAGAGGTGTTTTGATGCCACAAACACTTCCTAAGGCTTAGGCTTGAATTTAGAATGCTTCCTTATGACCTTTAGGACCCTCATAAGCATAAATGGCCATGAGTTTACGATAGTAAACTCATTTGGGCTGTGAACTCCTCTTAAACTCCAAAGAATGTGGTCTTTCTCATCATAGGTTAGAGCAAATGTCCCTAAATCATTCCCTAGCCTTCAAACATGCATTGCCACATGAGTAGCCATGAGTTTACGGCCGTAAAATCCCTTAGGCTATGAACTCATGGTAGTAAACTCATGTAAGTGCCTTTATACCTTCCTATGTTGAATCACATGTGATTCCAACACTTGGTCAAGGTGTTTCCTAGTCCCGGAAGGTGTTTTTCATTTCATATAGTTGTTGTAAACACTATATTCATGTCAATATATGTCCTTATATGTCATTTAGGACTTATTGTGTCTCGGAACTTCATTCGTGGAACTTCTCATCCGTATACCCGTTTGAATCACCCACATCAGGTGAGTTCATACCCGGTAATGAATCTTTTAAACTATTTTAACTGTTTTAAGGGGGGGGGGGGATACAAGTTGAACACAATGATAATTGTTTAATGCTTGTCATAAACATCTTTCATGCAAAATGTTACATATGTCATTTATAAGTCGTCATTACATTTCAAAACTCTTTTAAAGGTTGTGTTACTTTATAGTTGTACAGAACTCCGTTTTTAAAGTATAAGCATAACTTGGTAGACAAATGAGTCTTGTCATTTTCAGTACAGTTAGAACATTAGTAAACTATTATAGGTATACTTTAGGAGAATTCTATTCATTACTTCTAGTACAATGAAGCACACAAAGAAACAATACTAGAACAGAACAAACAGTGAAGAGAATCAAACAACACCAGAACAGAACATAACAACAAGTTAATTTGCTATAGCATGACAACAGACAGACAGGATCTAATTATACAAATGAATCGCTAACGCATTAGTGATAGTTATATTGGGTATACATGATCATATAACTTTAATGTGAATTACATAGCTTGCATGGATTTGCTAGGGTCGCGTTGGGTTCCCTCAATCTCTTTACATGAGAGCGTTTAGTAGGGGTTCTAGCTTTCACATTATGACCGTAATAAAACAAATATGTATTTAGGTTAATAGTACCTCCACATGTCATTTTAAACGACATTAAAGTACTCACTTCTCCCATTACTCTCATAAAGTGTCGGTAACACTTGAAGGTTAATCTATTTTCTATTAGAGATAGTTATAAACTAGGGAGAATATACTTTACATTTGACAAAGAAACAGTAGAGTCTTGGTAGAAGACTACTTTCAGAACAGTAGAGTCTTGGTAGAAGACTACTTTCAGAACAGTAGAGTCTTGGTAGAAGACTACTTTCAGAACAGTAAAGTCTTGGTAGAAGGCTACTTCCAAAACAGTCGAGTCTTGGTAGAAGGCTACTTTCAAAAGTTAGGACCATGATGCTAACTTTATGATTCCTTAATGTATATACTATAGGATATATATATATATATATATATATATATATATATATATATATATATATATATATATATATATATATGCTAAGTGGATTCTGACAGCTAATAGGATGTGTGCTCTTCGCTGTACGTCCTGTTCCTGTTGGATGTGGGCTTGCACCGAGGTCACCCAATCTATTATCTACCTGAATCTATATATATTTATGCTTAGTATACATTAAGTCATCATAAGGGTACCAAGTATGGAGCAGGTCATAGGACACAGGGTCAATGCACAGTTTTTCTAGTACAAAACTTACGTTTCAAAGTCAGTACGTTTGGTATACAAAACTAGCGATTTCCCAGTTAAGGGCTCATTTTATTAAGCCAGTACAGTTTTAAAGACTTTAAGTGAGTTAACTCTATAACACCTTAGTTTATACACCATGTTTATATATAGAACTTATATCCGATAGATAGCTAAATGTGTGTTTTCCCCCGACGTCCTGTTCCCGTTGGATGTGGGCTTAGGGCAGATTCCCCCAATTAACTATCTACCCGATATCAGATTATATATAGCAGTATAAACAAAGCTATTATAAAAGTAATCACCATAGTCAATATTTTACTATAAGAAATATAGGTTTTCTTAAAAGAACTCTCCATTAGATATAAAGGAACCATTACAAATAACTCCATGAGTAACAAGTGAATACACCAAGGTTATATATGACAACGATCTAACAACCAATGGAATGTGTGCTATCCGCCTTACTTACTGTACCCCGTTGGGTTGTGAGATGAGGGCAGATGCGCACAATCGATTGTTTATTTACTCCAAGTATATATAAGTTGTACCCACTTAGTACGCATAGAAAGGCTTGTAGTGTCATTTTACTTAACTTCCATTAAAGTAGGAAATATATGATTTTCTAGAGGAACAGACAAAATTTTCAATATAGAACTTACAGCTTACATCACTTTACATATACATTTTCAACAACACTTTACAGCTTACTCACATCACTAAAATCTTATGAACTCACCAGCTTAATTGCTGATCAACTCTTTCAAATAACTTGTATTCTCAGGAGACTATTAGACAGGTGCTCGTGCTGGGACTTCAGAAGATGGAGCATTATAGCTTCAAGTCTTGTTTTGCTATTTGTTTATGACTTCTATGTTTTGTGAACACATACATTATAAACACTTTCTTTCTAAATGAAATGGTTGTTCATTACTTGCTTACCATATACATATCTCGTGATACTTGAGATGACGTCCTCCACCCCCGAACATTTCCGCGGTTCTGGTTTTAGGGTGTGACAGATTGGTATCAGAGCATTGTTTATAGTGAACTAAGTATATCAACCGATAAAAGATACACATCTATAAATACAATGGGGCTTAAGTGCTCTGGATAATGATATATTTAGAGTATAACTACAAGTTATAAGAAAATATACCTACTTGCTCATACATGTACATAATAGAACTAAGGTCACGAGGAAATCAGAACTAAAAGTATTTAAAGGTTGGGCACTGTCGTCAACCCGAACAGTTATGTAATCATAGCTAGGATCAATATAGCCTGATCAACTATATTCATTCGAGATGTGACCAACATGTGTTTGGGAATGATGTGGTGTTGCAACATGATTAAAACTTACCAGAACATCAGTCAAGAGAACGCCAGAACAAGTACAATACGTTAGGATACTATATGAGTATTTTAGTCCATGTACATAACTTATGTGATAACTTAAAAGACCATTGCGGATATGTCTATAATCTTACAGGGTATATTCATAAAGTTTTATATATAATCAAGATTTTATAGACATAGAATCTGTGACCGACGCTTCGCTATCCATTCCTTTTAAGGAAGTAGTGTTGAGGTGGGATCGATTATTCAAAGTTCTATTTGATCTTCAATTATATACAATACAAACTGGTGTACCTTGTAAAATTATAGGAGGATTCCGTAAGGATCACCCCATAAAGTTACCTTAAAGCTCATAGGTTCTTTAGTCACTTTCATTCTCACACGACAAGCCCAGATAAACGTAACCACTTCCTCATAGTAGACAACAGAAGAGTTCAGGAGGAACAAGGACAAATTCATGAGAAGATTTCAAGGAAAGATCAGGAGAAGTAACCAAAACGTCTTATGCGTCATACTAATAAATATTAATTAGGTTAATTTATCGAGCGAGTGGAAACACTGCTCACATTACATGTGTTAGAATTATTTTCTTACATGCAGCTGGTAACAGTTATTCAGGAAACAGATATTCATTCGAGGATAGTTATTTCAAATTCATAGAGTTTATTTGGTATAGACTCATTTATGAATTGTTCCTAGAACCCTGTGGAAGTCAGGACCCGATACATCCAGAACTAGGATAACCTTGTCTTTTTAGTTTTCGGCTTGCGTTCGTTGCTATAGACTTATACGTCTCATCTTTGTTTTCTAGTAGCAAAGATGCCTCCTCGCAGATCACCTAGACACACTACTCCGATAACTCCCATACCTTCTCCACAAATCGAGGCAGCAACTCTGAACGCTGCAGTGGACGTGGCTGTGGCAACAACCATGGCACAATATCACCCCATCAGTACAAGTGGAGGTGAAACGCCTACTGATTTTACTCAAGGTGAGGTCCCTGTGTGCCAGGGAGAGTTCTCCTACAAGGAATTCAGCAGATGCCAACCACTGTCCTTTAAAGGGACCGAAGGAGTCATTGCCCTCCTGCAATGGTTCGAGAAAACAGAGTCGATTTTCGAAATTTGTTTATGCCTAGAAGGAAGCAAAGTGAAGTTTGCTGCATGCACCTTCAATGGCAAGGCCCTAACATGGTGGAACAGCCATGTTAGGTCACTGACCCTATCAGTGGCAAACTCCATAGGTTAGGAAAACCTAAAAGAGTTAATGCGGGAAGAATATTGCCTGTTAGGCGAGATTCAAAAGCAGGAACAAGAGCCATGGGATCTCACTATGGTAGGCTCAGACATAGTGACCTACACGGACCAGTTCAGCGAATTAGCAGCTCTATGCCCCGAGATGATTACCTCGGAGAGCGAGAAGATAGAAAGTTACATTTGAGGCCTGACTGCTCCAACCCAAGGAAATGTGTTGTCTTCTAACCTAGCCACGTTCGCTAGTGCTAAACGCTTGGCTCAACGACTCATCGATCATGGAGTCCGCCACAACGTAAAAGTACCTATTCCCGAGTCATCAAGGGAAGAGGACTATAATCAGGAGTTGGAGAACAAGAGAAAGAAGAACGAAAAACACAAGACACCCTGCAAGAGCAACAAGCGAGTACTATGTACGCCGCAACGACGCCTACTGTTTCAGCACCTGCCAGTCGTTATGCTGGAAACCTCCCGAAGTTTGGGAAATGTAACTTTCACCACACTGGAGTGTGCCGAGAAATGCAGTATCTAAACTGCCACAGAAAGAGGCACACAGTCCGTTACTGCATGGCACCGGCTCAACCAATCTCCCAAGTCCTCGGAGCTGAAGAAAACCAAGCCTGTTATGGCTGTGGTGAGAATGGACACATTCAGAGGGACTGCCCAATAATGAAGAACTCAGGAGCAGATGGACGTATTCTGATGATCACCGCAGGAGAATCTACCCCGGAGTCGTCGTCGAGTAGTGGTACGTTTTCAAAATAGTAGCTACAATTAAAAATTAATTTATATTCATATAAGATTAAAATGTTGGGGATGACACTTAAAAGAAACTATAACAACTCACATGTTGAAATAGGTCGTAAAATTCAAGAGAAATAAAAGATCCCTTAGAGAAGCTATTATGACTCACCATATACATCAGGGTTGTGCACAACTGAGATGTTGCAGACTTAGAGTGAGTGACTCCGCTTAGGTCCCCTTTCCTTATTTGGTTGAGGATTTGAGGCAGACATGCTCAGCCGACTGCCTGGCTCATCTTAAGTATTCACAACTTGTATATGACGGGCGATGGTAGTGGTACCATGGGGGATCATGGTATAAAAGTATCCTTTCAGTAAGTAAAGCACTTTTATTTGTATGTATGCGCACATAGCGGTACAATACATAGGAGTGCTAATTGCAAAATAGAAAACAAGAAACTCGAGATCAGTTACAAGGAGTACATTGTTGAACATACTAGGAGCACAGTACCAATCATACTAGGGATACATCGTCGTTTAGCAGACGTTTCTTTCATTTGACCAAAACTTTGTTCGATATAGAGTCCGTTGTTTTTCTTTCGTCATGAGTTGGCGTTGTCCTCACCATACTGAGTTCATATATTTCTATCGCCTCGATCAGCAAGTTCTCGAAACTTTCGTCATTCGTATCGAAGGTCCGACCTAAACCTAAACTTTATCTTTCACATTCTAAACCCCCGAAGTACTCGTGCGAAGAGTACTTTGTCCTCTGAAGCCTTATCGTCAGACGTCCGCAGACCGTCACGAAATACCACTCGTCCAACAGACCAATGTTCGAGCACAGAGGCTATGGACGAATACAACTCGCCTATTATTTTTGAATGTATACGCAAGGGTGGTATATGAGAATGATTACGCAGATCTAGTATGTGTATTTCCGCCCTATCTCCTGTTTTCCCATTGGTGTTGGACCAGGGGCAGAGTCGCACATCCGACAGTCCTACTAATCTTAATCATATATGGCTTGTATACACGAGGTAATGATAGATGGACCAAGTATGAATCCTATCAAGAACACCAGGGCAAAGTTGCCAGGTCTACGAGTGAGTATTTTACAAAGCAGAAGAGCTCAAACCCAATAGTAAGGTAAAGAGAGCTAATTTCGGGACGAAATTCATTCTAACAGGGGGATGATGTGACAACCCAAGAGTTTCCATTATGTAAAACCATCCATAGCAAGTGAAGTCAAATCCGTTCTGCTAACTTTCAAACTCTTGAAATAAGTTTAAGCATTTCAGGATTTACACTTGAGGAGATATCAGGAGAGAGGTTGCACTAGGGTAGTGTGCAACTCTATTTTTCCAAAGCCATTTGATATTAGAATTCAATCCTTGAATAAAATATTTTCTGCCAAAAACCCTAGGGGTATATATATGGTTCTTGACCATATTTATTCATTAGTTGCATTTCTAGCTAGAGAAAATCTGATTTCTCTCTCAAGGTTCTTTGCCCGATCACCCCCAACTGTATGTACTTCAACCTAGAGTGTATATAAGTGTGTTATATGCCTTAATAACATGAAAATCAAGCCAAAACACCAAGGAAATGGTGTTCATGACCCAAGATCTTCTTGGACCGTGAACACTAATTTTGAGGGCCAAAGTGTGCCCAATGTCCCTCCAAGCCTTGGAACTAAACACCATGACATGTTTAGACCACAAAATCATTAAGAAACAAAGGCTAGAAGTGAGTTCACGGCCAAGGAAGTTCTTGGGCCGTGAACTCCATTTTAGGGTGCCAAAATGCCCTAAATGACTTCCATAAGCCAAGAGACAAGCATAGCACTTTACCTTGATGTGTCTAGGACCCAAAGCAACCAAAATACCAACACCCACGGGTGTTTACGGCCGCAAGCTTATGACCAAATGGTCCATGGGCCGTAAACTCAAGATAGAGGTGTTTTGATGCCACAAACACTTCCTAAGGCTTAGGCTTGAATTTAGAATGCTTCCTTATGACCTTTAGGACCCTCATAAGCATAAATGGCCATGAGTTTACGGTAGTAAACTCATTTGGGTCGTGAACTCCTCTTAAACTCCAAATAAGGTGGTCTTTCTCATCATAGGTTAGAGCAAATGTCCCTAAATCATTCCTTAGCCTTCAAACTTGCATTCCCACATGAGTAGCCTTGAGTTTACGGCCGTAAAATCCCTTGGACTGTGAACTCATGGTAGTAAACTCATGTAAGGGCTTAATCCATTTTATTAAGCTAGTACAGTTTTAAAGACTTTAAGTGAGTTAACTCTATAACACCTTAGTTTATACACCATGTTTATATATAAAACTTATATCCGACAGATAGCTAAATGTGTGTTTTCCCCCGACGTCCTGTTCCCGTTGGATGTGGGCTTAGGGCAGATTCCCCCAATTAACTATCTACCCGATATCAGATTATATATAGCAGTATAAACAAAGCTATTATAAAAGTAATCACCATAGTCAATATTTTACTATAAGAAATATAGGTTTTCTTAAAAGAACTCTCCATTAGATATAAAGGAACCATTACAAATAACTCCATGAGTAACAAGTGAATACACCAAGGTTATATATGACAACGATCTAACAACCAATGGAATGTGTGCTATCCGCCTTACTTACTGTACCCCGTTGGGTTGTGAGATGAGGGCAGATGCGCACAATCGATTGTTTATTTACTCCAAGTATATATAAGTTGTACCCACTTAGTACGCATAGAAAGGCTTGTAGTGTCATTTTACTTAACTTCCATTAAAGTAGGAAATATATGATTTTCTAGAGGAACAGACAAAATTTTCAATATAGAACTTACAGCTTACATCACTTTACATATACATTTTCAACAACACTTTACAGCTTACTCACATCACTAAAATCTTATGAACTCACCAGCTTAATTGCTGATCAACTCTTTCAAATAACTTGTATTCTCAGGAGACTATTAGACAGGTGCTCGTGCTGGGACTTCAGAAGATGGAGCATTATAGCTTCAAGTCTTGTTTTGCTATTTGTTTATGACTTCTATCTTTTGTGAACACATACATAGTAAACACTTTCTTTCTAAATAAAATGGTTGTTCATTACTTGCTTACCATATACATATCTCGTGATACTTGACATGACGTCCTCCACCCCCGAACGTTTCCGCCATTCCGGTTTTGGGGTGTGACACTACTCGTCGAGTAGCAGCTGGATGAGATCATGTTTTAAGTGACCTACTCGACGAGTCCATGTTGGGACTCAACGAGTAGGAGCTGGCAGTGGAAACCTTGAATCCCGGGGTTTGCACCTCTATTTAAAGGAGCCTTAGCCTCCTTTGGCCTCTTTATAGTCTTTGAGAGCCCCTTAAAAGCCTAAACCGTGTGTGTGTGCCTTGGTGTGTTGTTTGAAGCTTGGAAAAGAGAATCTTAGAGGAAGAAAGCTAAGAGTGCAAAGGAAATTGAAGAAAGGAAGGAGTGGGAAGCAGGATTTACCTCAGGTAGCATCCTTTAGAGGTATCAAAGTGCCATCCTTACTTCCCTTTTTCCCTTTTGTTGAGTTTCTAGGGTTTTTATAGATTTTCAAGTTGGTATGATGAGCTATGGGCTAGATCTGAAGTTGTAACTTCAGATCTGGACCCTCCTTGGATTCTAGAAGCATAAAGTCACAGTTTTGGTTGTGAATAAGGTCCCTCTTGAGCATGAAGTTCCATTAAGAACTTAAAATAGGCATTTAGAGCCTTTATAGCCATGCATGCACGTAAAATTTGCAACTTTACGTGATAAGCATGCCCTAGAAGCTTGGATCTATGAGTTGGAACCGTTGCATGGCTCAAAACAAGCCTGTGTGGAAAAAGGACTGAATGGAATCAGCGAGTCGCAAGGTTGACTCGGCGAGTCACATGAAGATGGTCGATGACTCGACGAGTTGGATGAACAACTCGGCGAGTCCGATGATGATCACCATAAGACTCGACGAGTTGAAGAACAACTCGGTGAGTCGGATGAGTTTTCTCTTGGATGTGTATGAGGGTGTATCCGTTGAGTTGCAAGGAGGCACTCGACGGGTGGCCTTAAAGCTTGATCGAGAATCAACGGAACTCGACGAGTCACTCCGATGACTCGGCGAGTTGGAATGTACTTCAGGGAACTCGGCGTGTATCCAAGGGTACTCGGCGAGTTAAGGTTAACATGGACTGTTGACCTTGACTGATGGCTTTGAATTTGACCAGGGGTTGACTAGTGGGTTGTGGAGTACCTTATAAGGTTAAGGACTTATGAGTATGATGTACTATGATGATAGGTGGTGGAGCCTGTGTCAAGTGATCTGAGAGTTGGAGTTTACCTTTCGTGTTGACATCTGCGAGGTGAGTTATCCTCACTATATCGATAGGGTCTATGGCACCAAGGCCGACCCTTTAGTTGTTATTGTTATGGTTTACTACATGTGGTTATGATCTGTTAGATCGGATTCAGGGTAGGCAGTATGTTATGCTTTTATGACCCGTAGGAATTGGTATGTTAGTGACCTGCTAGGTCGGTACTCTTGTTAAAGGAGAATTCTATGATTGATGATCAGTGTGACATATATGTTTGATGTTTGTATATGCTTGTATATGATAGTATGCGCACATGGTTATTTGCTTGTGGTTGGGTTGAGGCGGTCCTACTTTGTGCTAAAGGCCAATATACCCTATGAGCGGTCCGGGGAGACTGTAGGCCCACATGGCGGACCAGTCATGCCGAAGGTTCGTGATAGATTCAGATAGACTGTAGGCCCAATAGGGCGGTCCGGTCAGGCCGATGGCCTAGTATGCATGTTGATTGATTGATTATTGCTGATATGGTATTGTCAGTGTGGTATTGGTATTTTGTGGGTAGCTCACTAAGCCCTCGGGCTTACAGTTTTCAGTTTATTGTTTCAGGTACTTCAGGAGGTCATTGAAAGGCAAAGGCGTGACCGTACCGCTCCTCATCCTTATGAAATAATTTTTGGGACACTCTGATGGGAAGTGATTTGAAAACATTTTGTAAACAATGCTATTTGGTTTTTATTTATGATTGAAAAAGTTTAAATTTGGCGTAAAATTTATGGGTACTACAATTTAGGTGTTAGAGATAACATGATTTGTAAGCTTATCATGACTGGTGTGATATCCGTTGAGTTTGTAAAGACTCAGTTGGATTTAGCCTATCATCCAACCAAAGGTTTAGTTAGAGATCTTGTGAATAAGGAGGCTGTAGGGATGGGTTAAAAGTCCACCTAAAATCTTCTATATTAAGATACTCGATTCCCATCTAATGCAATATTAGTTGTTGAATTCAATGTGGAAGGCCTAATATTTAAAGATTGGCACACATTATTTTTCATCATCCCAAAGTATGTATTAAGTATTGCAAGTAAAGGAGGTTGAATTTTTATTTCTTAATAGTTATTTGAAAAATTGTATTTGCAGGTGCAAGAACAAAAGAACTACTTATATAAACGTGACGTTTAGCTGCTTCAAGAAGTTAGGACTTGACTTTGATATGCTTATTGAAGGATGGGACATAAGCTAGTAAAATATAGTGTCAAGTTATAAATTATGAGAATGTAAATTGTTGTGTATATTTTCTTCATGTACTTACTTTGATAGAAAGCGTTCAATCCTTACTGTTGGATAAGGTGTCTAAGCCCGTAACTATATTTGGTATGTACTTGACCTAACCCGACATGGTCTATTTGGGTTGCACTTCACCGAAACAATTTGTATGGATAATCTTTTGAGAATAGTATATTTATGATGTATTAATATGTTATAAGTTATAATATATTAATATGAAATCATACTATTTAATTAGTATTGATCAAAAATTATTTTGGAATTGCTTTAGTGATAAAAAAGAAACTAATTAAATATGGACTCTTATATATATAGAATGGGCCAAAGTTCATTTAGGATTGGCTAAGCCTGCATGGATAGTCCATGGAGTTTTAACCCATGGATCCTATGGAGATCAAATGTCATGGGTATTAGGGTTTACATGGATGTAACCCTAATCCACCATACTATATAAAGAGGTCTTTGGCACATGAAATGACACTAGTGTGTGTGAGAACAAGGGTGGGCCGATTTATAGTGTGCTTCATACTATCTCAAAGTCTTCTAAGTTGTTTTGGTAATTTGTGATTCCAATTGAGGCATTCAAATTATTGGTGCTAGGCTCTTGAAGCTCCAAGCAATCAACCACAAGAAAAGGTAAGTCATCCTACTAGTTTTTATGTTACAAGTACCCTATGATATACTAGTTAGGATGAGAACCTTGGAAAATCAAATTTGCATGTATATTAGAGAAAACATAGATCCAAGGTTTCTAGGGTTGCATGTACACCATAGGAGTGTTAGAATGCTCAAAACCCATCAGTGGTATCAGAGCCTAGGCTTGTTTTCATTATACTTGATGCAAATTGCTGAAAAAAGTCGAAAAACTGCTAACTGTTTAGTGAACTCACCGAGTCCATGGGGGGACTCGACGAGTCCAAGTGAAAGTTCATCCTACTCATCGAGTAGGTTCATGCACTCGGCGAGTAGGTGGCCCTGTGTGCAAATTTTCAAGTTTTGTTGCTGGAATTGGACTAGAATCATTACCCTAAACTGTTTTGGACTTGTAAAATTTGTTTTTTGATGTGGTAATGATTATTCTAATCCATTTTCAATGATAATTATCAAAATTTCAAGTTTTTGTTGGATTAGTGTATAAGCCCGTAACTATGTTTGGTAAGTACTCGACCCGGTTGTGCATGGTCCTTTTGGATTGCCTTCACCAAAGCAACATGATAGGATGATTTATTAAGAAAGAGGTTATTATGATTCATTAATATGTTATATGAATAATATGTTAATAGAGAAATCATATAATTAAATTAATACTAGACAAGAATTAATTAAGAAATTAATTTTATGGCTAAAAGACATTAATTTAATAACAGGGACTTAAACTGTCAAATGTGTGATGGTTTAGTAGTGGGCTGAGGAGCCTATTGGACTAGGCATTGACAAAATTAGGATGTGTACAACCATAATTTCGGCCCTAAGGCCCTATTACAGAAACTTCCTTGGATAACTTAAGGCCTAAGCTGTCCATTAGGGTTAAGACTGAAACCCTAGCCGCTCCAGTATAAATAGGACCCTAAGGCTTACAATTCTTGGCCACTTGAAACCCTAGAAAGATCATAGCCAGAATTTTGCCTCTTGCAACCTCTCTCCAAGATCATTCTTTTGCTACTGGTGTTTTTAAGCCATTAGAGGAGTGACACTTGTGACTCTAAGGAAACGACATCCCGACACCGCAGGAGGTTTAGTCCTAGCTCGGGAAGTGCTTCGCTATAAAGGACCTCAGAGAGGCTTCCTATATTTTGGGAATAAGGATAGTGAGAGACAGAAGTAAGAGAATAATAGGACTTAGTCAGAATAATTACTTGGACAAGGTACTAAAGCATTTTAGTATGGAGAATTCAAAGAAGGGGGAGTTACCAATCCAAAGTAATGCCAGGTTGAGTAAGACTCAAAGACCGAATACCGAAGTCGAGATAGCAGAAATGAGCTGAGTACCATAAGCTTCTGCAATTGGCTCGATTATGTATGCTATGACTTGTACTCGCCCTGATGTGTCCTTTCCTATGAGCATGGTCAGCAGATATCAATTGAACCTTGGCAAAGCATATTGGACCGCAATCAAGAACATTCTTAAGTACCTTCGGAGGACCAAGGAATAGTTTCTAGTCCTCGGTAGGAGTGATGACTTAAAGGTGCGAGGGTATAGTGACACCAGTTTTTAGACCGATAGGAACAACTACCGTTCGCAGTCGGGCTGGGTCTTTACCCGAAATGGAGGAGTAGTGACTTGGAAAATTTCCAAGCAGGAAACCATAGCGGATTCAACGTGCGAATCAGAGTACATTGCAGCAAGCGAAGTGTCAAAGGAGGAAATATGGTTGAAGAACTTCATTGGAGACCTTGGAGTTGTGCCAACCATAAAAGAGCCCATGGCAATTTTCTGTGATAATGAAGGAGCGGTTGCTTTGACCAAGGAACCGAGGGATCACGACAGATCTCGATATATCGACAAAAATTATCACTTTATTCAACATCGGGTGGAAGAAGGACTCCTCGTAGTAAAGATGGTATCGTCAGAAGATAACCCAACATATCCGCTTACGAAGGGACTGAGCAGGGTTAAGCACTTGCAGCATGCTAGGTGCATTGGGCTGAAGGACGATATTAGTTTAGATTAGATAGTTTAGAAACATGTAATAGATAAATTGTAATTAACATTTGATGATTAAATAAAAGAGTATTGTTTATTAGTAATGTTACTGTCATATGTTGATTGTTTTACATATTGTTTCACTTTGCATGTCCTGACTTCCTGAATAATGAGATTATTCGAACCGTCCATAGTCGTTCATATGTTGGAAGTAGGTATGAATGAAGATTGTCATGAATTGGTGTGTAGATTGTCTAAAATGTATTAGATATAATAAAAGTTTGCTACAGCGTTCATGAGTGCTTATGAGTTTCATTTGAGCATTGGAATTAACCCACGCTTGGTGGAATCACTTCATGGAATTTATCTCGAGTGATCGCAAGACGATAATATCATATGGTCTTAAAACCTAGATATATGGTTTATTGATTGCTGATTGGTTGTGCATTGATAATGCGTAAACACATCAGTAACTTGATGTAATAAAACACATTGTTGTGTATGAAATGATTAGTAGATAGTAAATGCATAGAAGTCGAAGTTTATCTGTTCCTTTTATCTTAAGAGGGTAAAGCGATATCAGGGCCCCTCGATGATTTGGTTTGACTTATGTGGCAGGCCCGGTCAGGATGATGTGCTCAATTAAGTTCTATGTCAAATGAATCAGAGATCAAGAAACAAACTGCTGGACAATAAGTATGACTATGTTCCATGTAATTGTCCGCGCAATATCTAGAACAAAGGACTATACGATCCCTTATCTAAAGGACAGGTTACTGATAAGATCAGAGTTTGACAGCATCTTTGAGAGCTACGATTGCTAATCAGATTGGGCTTACATTTGTAATTACTAGACTTATCCAAGTGGGAGACTTTTGGATTAGTGTCTAAGGCCGTAACTATATTTGGTAAGTACTTGACCCAGTTGTGAATGGTCATTTTGAGTTGCCTTCACCGAAGCAAGATGATAGGATGATTTATTAAGAAAGAGGTTATTATGATTTATTAATATGTTATATGAATAATATATTAATAGAGAAGTCATATAATTAAATTAATATTAGACAAGAATTAATTAAGAAATTAATTTTGTGGCTAAAAGACATTAATTTAATAACAGGGACTTAAACTGTCAAATGTGTGATGGTTGAGTAGTGGGATGAGGAGCCTCTTAGACTAGGCATGGACAAAATTAGGATGTGTCCATCCATAATTTCGGCCCTAAGGCCCTATTCCAGAAGCTTCCTTGGAAGCTTAAGGCCTAAGCTGTCTATTAGGGTTTAGACTGAAACCCTAGCTGCTCTAGTAAAAATAGGACCCTAATTCTTACAATTTTCGGCAACTTGAAACCCTAGAGAGATCATAGCCGAAATTGTGCCTCTTGCAACCTCTCTCCAAGATCATTCTTTTGCTATTGGTGTTTGTAAGCCATTAGAGGAGTGCCTGTAATAGCCCGGATTCCTAGGTATTATTCATTCTTATATTTTTGGTATTTTGTGAGGAGACTCGGCGAGTTGGAGCTCAAACTCGCCGAGTAGGATCGCGGTTTTGGACGCGGGTTCACGTCTGGACTCGGCGAGTCCAAGAAGTGGACTCGGCGAGTCCATGCTGTTTAATGAAACCCTAATTCCCCGGGTTTGGAGCCTATTTAAGGGCACTTATAGCCTCCTATTACGGCTACCACTGTTTAGCAAGAAGAAATCACTTTTGAGAGAACCCTAAGAGAGCTAATTCGTTTGGGAGAGAGGAAATCACTTTTGAGCCTTCCACTGTTTAGCAAGAAGAAGGTGGCAAGAGCAAGGAGGAGGTGAGATTCCTTGTTTAGCAAGAAGAAGGTGGCAAGAGCAAGGAGGAGGTGAGATTCCAGTAGAATCCCAGGTATTATGGGGTCATTGGACCTAGGTATTATTCATTCTTATATTTTTCGTATTTTGTGAGGAGACTCGGCGAGTTGGAGCTCAAACTCGCCGAGTAGGATCGCGGTTTTGGACGCGGGTTCGCGTCTGGACTCGGCGAGTCCATGCTGTTTAATGAAACCCTAATTCCCTGGGTTTGGACCTATTTAAGGGCACTTATAGCCTCCCATTGCGGCTACCAGTCCCTTGAGAAAACCCTAAGAGAGCTAATTCGTTTTAGGAGAGAGGAAATCACTTTTGAGCCTTGGTATTCCTTGTTTAGCAAGAATAAGGTGGCAAGAGCAAGGAGGAGGTGAGATTCCAGCAGATCTAAAGTCCAGAGGCTTCATTTTGAGGTAATAATTCGAACCTCCTTCAGTTTTAGGGTTGATCTTTAGATTTAGGGTTTTATAACCCCTTTGGAGAGTGATTATGTGAAGCAAATGGTCCCTTTTCGAGTTTGTGCCCTGGATCTGGACTCAAAGAGGTCCAGAGACCTTAGCCCTTGGAGCTTTTTGGGTTATTATGGGGTCATTGAACCTAGGTGGTCATTTTTGGGACCAAATCATCTTTTGATGCCTTGTGGGGGTTATACAAGCATCAAGTTCCAAACTTTACATGACATTCATGCTTGGGAAGGCTAGATCTATGGCTTGGGAAAGCAGATCTGACCTTAGAAGGTCATTAGAGTTTGTGTTATATGTGGTATTTTGGGGAACTCACTAAGCTTTGTGCTTACAATGTTTGGTGTTATTTTTTCAGGTACTAGTGATGGCCGAGGGAAGGCGCCGGCTTGATCTGTACACACACACGGGATTTTTATATTACGAGATCTTGGGACTTTTGTATGGCACAGATTGAGTTTCAAACATTGATGTTTTTATTAATATTAAATGAATTATGTTTTTATAAAATGCAAAAAATTGTTTGAAATTTACGGTGTTACAAGTTGGTATTAGAGCCTTGGTTTGAGGGATTCGGGTACACCTTCGGGAGTATTTGAACTCAAACTAAGGATTTGGAAAATATTTTCAAAAGAGAACCAAAATTTTCTAAAGAAGTAAAAGATTTTTAGAGAAACTCAGAGCAGAAACGTGTGTACGATCAGTCAGCGCCCGAACGGTGATTTCCCAAAATACCCTTATATTATATGTTTATGAGATTGATATGATGTATTCTCTTGCTAGAGTAGGCTAGGTATTCCAATTAGGAATAGAGTGCCCTGATTTGTGATGCCTTAGCCTAGGGAGAGGTGAGCTGCTATGAGATGCTTGAGAGTGAATAAGTAGCACCGAGGAGCTTATGAGAGATCTGTTAGAGAATAATTTATGCATGATAGAGTATTTGGAACTTGGGATCCGAAGAGGAGGATTTGGGGTGTATACTGAAATGGTGCGGACAGTAGTATTAGGCTCGTACTACTGAAAGCACCGGGGCGATGTACAGTACAAGTAAGAATCTTCGAAATGCCAAGGATCAAGGAGTGATGAGTCATCGAGTGTGAGTACGCTCGAATGGGTTCTAATGTATCGTATGTTGTATTTCAGAGGTAGATCATGGTGAGGACACGTCTTATGCCAGAGAGTAGTGGGGATAGTGATGAGGGAGATCAAGCTTTAGGCAAATTCCTAGAAGAGGGAGATCAAGCTAGAGACTCAGGCTAGAGAGGAGGCTGAGTCTCAGGGGAGGGATCGGCGACCGGCACAGTCCCAGCCGGCAGCCAAGCGGGCCAAGCCCGCTGATCCCAAATCTGGGTGCCAGAATGGCCGCACTTGTGGAACGTGCGGCAAGGGTCATGATAGAGTTTGTAGAGCTGGATCTTGCTACAAGTGTGGCAAGGAGGAACATATGGCCAAGGACTGCCCCAAGGGGTTTGCAGTGTGTTTTCACTGCAACCAGACCGGACACCGGAAGGCGGAGTGTCCGTAGTTCCGGGGATCAGCTCAGGGAGCACCTCAGGGATCTGCCCCTGCCTCCATCAGAGCTACCGAGATTCGCCCAGTGAAGGCCGAGGCGCCGAGGGCACGAGGGAGAGCTTTTCAGTTGACCGCGGAGGAGGTCCGTGTGGCGCCCGATGTCGTGGCTGGTATGTATTCTTTCGTGTATTTATTTTGAAGTTGAGATATTATGGTTATATTATTTTATGTGTAGGTACTTTTATTGTGAATTCTGTACCTGCCTTGGTGTTATTTGACTCGGGTGCGAGTCGGTCTTTTGTATCTTTGGCTTTTAGTCAGCATATCAGTGTTAGTCGCGAGGCGCTGAGTCGGCCTCTGAGAGTTTCCATAGCTGACGAGAGGGTGATATATGCCACGGAGGTGATCCGCGGGTGCGTATTCTAGATTTTCGGTGTTGAGTTCCCGATCGATTTGATTTCTATTGCGATGGGTGATGTCTGTGTCATTGTGGGCATGGACTAGTTGAGCAGATTCGGTGCAGTTATCGACTACGAGCGACGGCTAGTGACCATACGAGAACCTAGTGGGGGAGTTCTTACGGTGTACGGTGAGGGTACATGTTCTGGCTCAGCGTTTTGTTCGGCCGCTAGAGCGAGGCAGTGCCGACAGCAGGGCTGTAAGGGTTTTGTGGCGTATGTGATGGATATGCGGGCTGATTCTGAGAGGCCGAGGTCAGTTGAGGAGGTTCCTATAGTGCGTGAGTTTCCAGATGTATTTCCAGAGGAGTTTCCGGGTGTGCCTCCCGTGAGGCAAGTGGAGTTCAGTATCGATTTGGTTCCGGGGGCCGCGCCTATCGCCAAGGTGCCTTATCGCCTTGCACCTCCAGAGATGCAAGAGTTATCCTCGCAACTTCAGGAGCTGCTGGGAAAGGGATTTATTCGGCCGAGCAGCTCGCCGTAGGGAGCGCCTATCCTTTTTGTCAAGAAGAAAGATGGTTCACACCGGATGTGCATTGATTACCGGGAGTTGAACAAGCTGACGGTCAAGAACCGTTACCTGTTGCCGAGGATCGACGATTTGTTCGATCAGTTGCAGGGAGCATCTTGGTTCTCCAAGATTGATTTGAGGTCTGGATACCATCAGGTGAGGGTGCGAGATGAGGACATCCAGAAGACAGCGTTTAGGACACGTTATGGGCATTATGAGTTTGTGGTGATGCCTTTCGGGCTCACCAATGCCCCGGCAGTGTTCATGGATCTCATGAAAAGGGTGTGCAGGCCGATGTTGGATCGGTCGGTGATTGTATTCATCGATGACATTTTGGTATATTCGAGATCTAGAGAGCAGCATGAGGAGCATTTGAGGGAGATCCTCGGAGTTCTGAGATCGGAGAGGCTTTATGCCAAATTCTCCAAGTGTAATTTCTGGTTGCGAGAGGTCCAGTTCCTAGGGCACCTCATTAACCAGAAAGGGATACTGGTCGACCTGGCCAAAGTTGAGGCGGTGATGAGTTGGGAGGTGCCGAGGTCACCTTTCGAGATCAGGAGTTTTCTAGGGTTGGCCGGTTATTATCGGAGATTTATCAAGGATTTCTCTAAGATCGCAGTGCCACTCACCAGGTTGACCTGGAAGGGTGTCACTTTTTCATGGGGCCCCGAGCAGCAGGCCTCCTTTGAGACGCTTCGCCAAAGGTTATGCGAAGCCCAGGTGTTAGCCCTTCCAGAGGGAATGGAGGACTTTGTGGTATACTGTGATGCGTCGATCTTGGGGTTGGGAGCAATGCTGATGCAAAGAGGGCATGTGATAGCATACGCATCGAGGCAGCTGAAACCTCATGAGACGAGGTATCCCACCCATGATCTAGAGTTGGGGGCAGTGGTGTTCGCCCTCAAGATTTGGCGTCACTATCTGTATGGGTTTCGGTGTACGATATACACGGACCATAAGAGCCTGAAGTATTTGATGAATCAGCCCAACCTAAATATGCGGCAGAGGAGGTGGTTGGATGTGGTCAAGGATTATGATTGTGAGATCCTGTACCATCCGGGCAAGGCTAATGTGGTAGCCGACGCCCTGAGTCGCAGGGTGGAGAGCGCCCCGTTGCAAGATGTATGTTTGCGATTGACCGTGATGGCTCCGGTGTTGGACACCATTCGGGGAGCACAGGCTGAGGCAGTGAGATCGGAGAACCAGAAGAGAGAGCGAGTGGTTGGGTTGGTATCGGAGTTCGTTACCGATGGTCAGGGGCTTATGACTTTTTAGGGGCGCATATGGGTGCTGTATGTGGGAGGGGCGCGTACCATTTTGATGGAAGAGGCTCATCGGTCGAAATTCTCGATCCATCCTGGGGCCACTAAGATGTATTTGGACCTGAGGAGGGAGTATTGGTGGGCCTGTATGAAGAGGGATGTTGCGTGGTTTGATGAGAGGTGCTTAACCTGCCGTAGGGTTAAGGCTGAACACCAGAGACCGCATGGTAAGTTGCAGCCGTTGGAGGTTCCCGAGTGGAAGTGGGAACAGATCACTATGGATTTTATCACCAAATTGCCAAGGACTGCTAGGGGAGTCGATGCGATTTGGGTGATTGTGGACAGGTTGACGAAAAGCGCCCACTTCCTTGCTATCAGTGAGAGTTCCTCCGCAGAGAAGTTAGCAGAGATGTATGTGAGGGAAGTAGTATCTCGGCATGGGGTGTCGATCTTGATTGTTTCAGATCGGGATGTACGTTTCACTTCCAGATTCTGGAAGAAGTTTCACGAGGAGCTGGGTATTAGGCTACATTTTAGTACCGCGTATCACCCCCAGACAGACGGACAGAGTGAGCGGACGATTTAAACGCTCGAGGACATGCTCTGTGCATGTGTGTTAGATTTCGGGGGGATTTGGGATACGTATTTGCCCTTGGTAGAGTTTTCCTACAACAACAGCCATCATTCGAGCATTGGTATGCCACCCTTTGAGCTGTTGTATGGGAGGAGGTGTCGGATCCCCATTTGCTGGGGAGAGGTTGGACAGCGTGTTATGGGCAGTACTGAGATAGTGCTTCAGACGACAGAGCAGATCCAGCAGGTCAGGCAGAGGTTATTGACCGCTCAGAGTCATCAGAAGAGTTATGCGGACAGACGCCGGTCCAAGCTTGAGTTTCAGGTCAGCGACTTTGTGCTCCTGAAGGTCTCTCCTTGGAAATGAGTGATTCGATTTAGGAAGAAGGGCAAGTTGGGGCCCCGATATATTGGTCCATTTCGGGTGGTCACGAGGGTAGGCAGGGTAGCCTATCGTTTTGGATTTGCCAGCAGAGTTGGGGCCGATTCACGACACTTTCCATGTGTCGCAATTACGGAAGTGTATAGCCGATGAGTCGGCAGTGGTTCCATTAGAGGATATTCAGGTGGATGCGAGCCTGAATTATGCTGAGAGACCAGTGGCAATCAGAGATCAGAAAATCAAGGTTCTGAGGAACAAGGAGGTACCCTTGATTTTGGTTCAGTGGCAGCATTGGAAGGGGTCCGAGATGACTTGGGAGCCGGAGTGTGAGATGCGCGAGTAGCATCCGGAGCTATTTGCAGAGCGAGACTTCGAGGGCGAAGTCTAGTTCTAGTGGGGGAGAATTGTAACAGCCCGGAATCCCAGGGATTATTCATTCTTATATTTTTCGTATTTTGTGAGGAGACTCGGCGATTTGGAGCTCAAACTCGCCGAGTAGGATCGCGGTTTTGGACGCGGGTTCGCGTCTGGACTCGGCGAGTCCATGCTGTTTAATGAAAGCCTAATTCCCCGGGTTTGGACCTATTTAAGGGCACTTATAGCCTCCCATTGCGGCTACCAGTCCCTTGAGAGAACCCTAAGAGAGCTAATTCATTTTGGGAGAGAGGAAATCACTTTTGAGCCTTGGTATTCCTTGTTTAGCAAGAATAAGGTGGCAAGAGCAAGGAGGAGGTGAGATTCTAACAGATCTAAAGTCCAGAGGCTTCATTTTGAGGTAATAATTCGAACCTCCTTCAGTTTTAGGGTTGATCTTTAGAGTTAGGGTTTTATAACCCCTTTGGAGAGTGATTATGTGAAACAAATGGTCCCTCTTCGAGTTTGTGCCCTGGATCTGGAATCAAAGAGGTCCAGAGACCTTAGCCCTTGGAGCTTTTTGGGTTATTATGGGGTCATTGAACCTAGGTGGTCATTTTTGGGACCAAATCATCTTTTGATGCCTTGTGGGGGTTATACAAGCATCAAGTTCCAAACTTTACGTGACATTCATGCTTGGGAAGGCTAGATATATGGCTTGGGAAAGCAAATCTAACCTTAGAAGGTCATTAGAGTTTGTGCATGGCATGTACTCGTCGAGTTGTTCTTGAGACTCGGCGAGTAGGGTTGGGGTTTCACGTAACGTGTTCAACGAGTGGACTCGCCGGGTTGGGGGATGACCTAGTGAGTCAGGGAGAGTCATTAAAGGGCTGAGTCTAGCATGAACTCGCCGAGTTGTTCTTGAGACTCGGCGAGTTGAGTCGTGGTGGCCCCGCGACTCATGCCAGGTGGAACTCGTCGAGTTAGGGAAGTACTCGACATGTCAAGAGAGGATCCGAGGGAGTCAGTGAACACGTGTAGACTCGCCGAGTCGCTTTGGTGCACTCGCCGAGTTCGGTCAAAGTTGACCGTTGACCAGAGTTGACCAGTGTTGACTTAATAGGGTTAGTCAACCTTAGTTGTGAAAGTGTTAATTAGAGGTATATTGTATTATAGCAGGATTATAGCTCGGGGGATCGAGCACGAGTGATTTCAGGGGTTTGCGAGCTATCGGGATACGCGAGGTGAGTCTTCTCACTATACTTTACCTTGAGTAGGTAACTAGAGTTATGTGATTGCAGTGTTTGCATGCTATCTATGTTTTATGTGTTCCACTGCATTATTCTATGTGATTTATGTCGTGCATGTTACAGAGTTAGAACCTGAGGGTTCACAGAGTTTGGGTGTACGGACCTACAGAGTTATAGCCTCGATTGGCTAATATGTGTTATATGTGGTATTTTGGAGACCTTACTAAGCTTTGTGCTTACAGTGTTTGGTGTTATTGTTTCAGGTACTAGTGATGACTGTGGGAAGGCGCAGGCTTGATCTGTACACACACACGGGATTTTTATATTACGAGATCTTGGGATTTTTGTATGGCACGGATTGAGTTTGAAACATTGATGTTTTTATGAATATTAAATGAATTATGTTTTTATAAAATGCGAAAAATTGTTTGAAATTTACGGTGTTACAGTGCCACTTGTGACTCTAAGCTTCAAAGACAAGAAGATTCAAGCAAACCATAAGAGGTAGTCATCTAGATCTGATTTGTCACATTAATTTTGAATTATACTCATTAGATCTAGGGTTTGAAAGTCTTGGATGAATGCATGTACAATTAGAGAAACCTTGATCCAAGCATTAGGGTTCCATGAGCACATATGATGTTCTTTTCGCTCAAACCCATCAATTTTATATATGTTTATATGGTTCTTGAAATGGTTGATATGAATGTTCATGCTTATGAGTTTTAGTAGATCATAGGAATTATTTGCAAATTGTTTGTTAGTGTAATTCTTGAGCTAATAGCCAATTAATGGACTCCATAACTTGTCCTTAAGTTATGGAATTCCAAAGTCTTTTCTTTAAAAGTATTAAAACTCATAAGTTATAGGAATGAAAAGTTTTTGAATAGTTTCAAAACTTGCCCTCAAGTTTTGGAATTTGTAAAGTCTCACACACACTTTAATTCCAAACCCTAGATTTTTAAAAGTTAAAATTCAATCCTTATACTTTATAGTATTATAAGTTTATATATATATATATATATATATATATATATATATATATATATATATATATATATATATATTTATAAGATCAAGTCAGTCTTACCGTTAGTAGACCTCATTCAGGAAGCCAGTCTATAAGGGGGGTATAAGGTTGTTACATATAAAATGGACGCTTAATGGGTGTCCACTCTCACCCACCGCTTCCTTGACTGGTGGAGAGTCGTTAGCCGAATGGGTGGGACAAGGACTATAATTCTGATTAAAAGTATAATGACGAATATAAAGTAACTAAAGCTTTTATAAATTCCCAATCTTAGTTAATTTAGGAAAATGTGAATTTAGTGCTAACCCATGAAATTATACTTTGTACCTTACCAAGTCGTTAGTGGAGCGTGTGTGGTTAACCGACACACTAACATGGACTAGTAAGAGTGGAAAAGGGTAACTTAATGTTTATCATAGATCGGTGGAGCGCGTTTGGTTAACTGGCACATTGATTAGGTGATAAAGTTAAGGGTACCAAGTTAATTTGCATGGTTATTCACACCTTGTTTGTGATCCTCGGCATCCCAGTCACAAACTTGAGAGGGCACAATTGAGATTTAAACATGCCATTGAAAAGTTCAATGAATCTCAAAGGAATCTAGGAGTTTCAATTCAATTAAAACCTAAAAATTTATTTCGTTTTCATGGTGGAAATTGGTGAATCGTTATTCGCCTACGTTTAAATATTTTATAGCCTGGATTACGGCATCCCTCTTCCAAGTTATAAAGTATTATGTTCTAGCCTTAATATTACATTTGGTGTCTTATTAAGGACCCTTTATCTAATCTAAACTTGTCTTTCTTCTTTTTTGAGATGTCTTCCAACAATGCTTCTGGCTCAAACCCTACCGGTTCCTTCTTTCTCATGAACCTTTCTGGGAGAGTCATCTTTGATGGTTCCAATGATAATGATCGGATCAGGAACATACGGATGGTCACACGTTACAGGGACAAGGATATGTCCTCGAAAAGGAGCTGAAGGAAATTGATGAGTCTACTGCTACTCTACAGGAGATTGCTGACTTTAGGGCTCATGAGAGAGATGCCACCAAGGTGGCATGTATCATGTTGGCCATAATGATAGTTGAACTCCAAAAGTCCTATGAGGACTTTTACCCTTTTGAGCTGCACATGGACCTGATGGAAAGATACCATCAGAATGCTCGTCAAGAGTGGTATGAAATCATCTCTTCCATGATAACTACCCGAATGAAGGATGGTGAACCCATCACGGGCCACATGCAGAAAATGCAAAGGTTTGTGGACCGTTTGCTGAAGTTGAATGTGAACTTCCTTGAGGAGTTGGCTATTGACATCATGCTGCACTCCTTACCTACTTGTTATGATCAGTCTCGAATGACCTATCATATGAACAAGGAAGAGGTCACACTCAGCAAGCTTAAAGGACTTTTGAAGACCGCCAAAAGTGGTCTCGAAGGTAAATCGGTTGTTATTACTCCTACTCCGAACATCGCCCCTGTTTTGGAAATTGGGCAAGGTAAAGGGAAAAAGAGGAAGGCCCCTTTGAAGGGTACCAATGGAAAGTCTCTTGATGGATCCTCTTCGATTGGAACCAAGGTGTTCCTGTCACTCCCTCTTCCAACCCAAGAGAAACTGAATGCTTCTATTGTCATGATAAGGGGCACTAGAAATGAAACTACCCCAAGTATCTGCAAGATGTTAAGGATGGGAAGGTTAAACCTACCCATGTAGGTATTTACACTTTATTGTCTAATAACTCACCGCATACTAATTCTTGGGTCCTTGATACAGGTTGTGGTATTCACATATGTTCTGATTTTCAGGGCCTAAGAAGAAGTGAGAATGTGGAGCAGGGGAAGATCAACTTGATCATGGGGAATAGGAAAGCTTCACCTGTCACCAAGATTGGAATTTATTCTTTGTTGTTGAGTAGTGGTTTAATATTAGATTTGAATAAATGTTGTTACTCATCTGAAATGGCGAGAATTATTATTTCTTTTCACGGTTTGTACAAACAAGGATTTACTTTTTCATTTGATAATGAATGTGGTGGTATTAATGCTTTTTATAATAATGTTCTTTATTTTAAAGCATTACCTTGTGATGGTGTATATGAAACTGTGTCGGTTGTAGACAACCTAAGAAATAATGTGTTGCATATTGATTCTTCCACTAGTTTAGACAAAGCATGCTTGTGGCATTGTCGTCTTGTACATGTTAACATGAAGTGCATAGGCTAACTCTAAAAGGATGGAGTCTTGGAATCGTTTGAATTAAGGTCAGATGATGGTTGCGAGTCTTGTTTGCTTGGAAAAATGACAAAATCACCCTTCACTGGTACTTGTGCTATGGGTGAAGGGATGTTGGACCTCATACACACAGATGTGTGTGGACCCTTCAGAACCGCTACAAGGCATGCTAACCGCTTCTATGTGACTTTTACTGATGATTACAGTAGATATGGTTATGTCTACTTAATCGAGCATAAGTCGAAAACCTTTGAAAAGTTCAAGGAGTTTAAACAGGATGTGGAGAATCAGCTGGGCAGGAAAATTAAGATGCTTCGATCCGATTAAGGTGGAGAATATCTTAGTACAAAGTTCCTTGACTATATTAAGGAATGTGGAATTGTTTCACTAGTGACACGTCCCAGGACACCACAGCTTAATGGTGTGGCTGCGAGGCATAATCAAACCTTGTTGGACATGGTTCGTTCCATGATGAGTTGAGCTTCATTACCAATCTCATTTTGGGGGTATGCCTTAGAGACTGCCGCCCATATCCTTAATCTAGTCCCTACGAAGAAGGTTGACAAAACACCCCATGAGATGTGGACTCGGAAAGTTCCCAATTTAGACCACATCAACATTTGCCGTTGTGAGGCTTTCGTGAGGCGCGAGACTCATGGAAAGCTCGAAACTCGAAGTGAGCGGTGTATTTTCATCAGCCACCCATAGAGATCCGTTGGTTACCTCTTCTACAGACCCAATGTGAATGTGGTCTTTGTGGCAAGGAGATGGGTCTTTCGTGAGAGAGAATTTATAAGCCAAGGAAACAGTGGGTGGCAAATTGACCTTGAAGAGCTTGAAGTGTCAAGTGGTGAAGGAACCTCAAACCCTAGCAATCAACCTGAGGAGGAAACTCTTGTTGAACCAACTGATGAGTCTGTACCTCTGAGGAATTCCACTAGAGTTTGGAATCCACCTGAGCATTACTAAGGTTTCCATATTACTACAGAAGGTGATACATTTATCAGTGATAGTACACTGGTAAATTTGGATGAACCTAACAGCTATAGGGAAGCCATGGAAGGCTTTGAGTCTAATAAATGGAAAGTGGCTATGGACATCAAGATTCATTCCATGTATGACAATCAAGTTTGGAACTTGTTTGAAAATGCACCGGGTCGTAAGACGGTCAGGTGCAAATGGATCTTCAAGAAGAAGACCGACATTGATGGGAGAATGCACACTTATAAGGAACAACTGGTTGCGAAGAGCTTCACTCAAACTCAGGGAGTTGACTATATGCTTCCACTATTGGCTCGATCATGTATGCTATGACTTGTACCTGCCCTGATATGACCTTTGCTTTGAGCATGGTCAGTAGATATTAGGGGAACCCTGGAAAGGCTCACTGGACTACGATAAAGAACATTCTCAAGTACATGCGAAGGACCAAGAATTGGATTCTTACCCTTGGTGGGAGTGATCACTTGAGAGTAGTAAGGTATAGCGACGCCAGCTTTCAGACCGACAGGGATAACTTCTGCTCTCAGTCGGGCTGGGTGTTTACCCTGAATGGAGGAGAGATTACTTGGAAAATTTCAAAGTAAGAGACGGTAGCTGATTCGACGTGTGAATCAAAGTACAAAGAAACAAGTGAAGCGGCGAAGGATGCGATGTGGCTGAAGAACTTCTTCGGAGACCTTTGAGTTGTACCAGCTATAAAAGAGCCTATGGCGATTTTCTATGATAGCAATAGTGCGGTTGCCTTAGCCAAGGAACCGAGAGATCATGGCAGATCCAAACATATTAACAGAAAATATCACTTCATAAGACACACGATAGAAGAAGGACTATCATCAGAAGAGAACCCAACAGATCCCCTCACGAAGGGACTGACTTGGTTTAGGCATTTGCAGCATGCAAGGTACATCATGCTAAAGGACGATATTAGTTTTACAGATTGGATAGCTCTTTCTGAAACTTGTAAAATGTAATTGACATTTGATGATTAAATAAAAGTTGTTTATCTATAAATAAGGTGTTGCTATCTTGTGTCAATCATTTACTATTGCTTCAACTTTTCATGTTTTGACTTCCAGAATAATTACTTTATTCAAACTCAACACGGTCAGTCACACTTTGGAAGTAGGTATGAATCAAGACTGTATGAATTGGGCTTGTAGATGTCTAAGGTGTTAGACATAGCAAAAGTTGCTACAACATTCATGAGTGCTCATAAGTTTTGAGTATTGTATTAAACCCACGCTCACTTGTATCACTTCATGGAATTTATCTCGAGTGATCGTGAGACGGTAATATCATATAAGTCTTCAAACCTATGTGTCGGGCCCAGTCAAAACCAAATTGATGTGTTCAGTTTAGTTCTATGTCAATCAAATCGGAAATCGGGAAACAAACTACTAGACAATAAGTTCGACGTTGTTCCATGTACTTTTTTGGCTGATATCTTGAGAATAGAGGATTATATGATCACTTATCTAAAATGGCACTTCATAGTTCAATAGAGTTTTAAGAGCTGCGATTGCTAGTCAGTTCCTGAAGTCATACTTGCAATTATAGTTATCAGACTTATCCAAGTGGGAGACTATTTGATAAGGTGTCTAAGTCTGTAACTATATTTGGTATGTACTTGACCCGACTCGACATGGTCCATTTGGGTTGCACTTCACCGAAACAATTTGTATGGATAATCTTTTGAGAATAGTATATTTATGATTTATTAATATGCTATAAGTTATAATATATTAAAATGAAATCGTATTATTTAATTAGTATTGATCAAGAATTATTTTGGAATTAATTTAGTGATAAAAAAGATACTAATTAAATATGGACTCTTATATATATATAGAATGGGCCAAAGTTCATTTAGGATCGGCTAAGATTGCATGGATAGTCCATGGAGTTTTAACCCATGGATCCTATGGAAATGAAAGGTCATGGGTATTAGGGTTTACATGGATGTAACCCTAATCCACCAGAATATATAAAGAGGTCTTTTGAACATGAAATGGCACTAGTGTGTGTGAGAACAAAAGTGGACCGATTTCTAGTGTGCTTCATATTCTCTCAAAGTCTTTCAAGTTGTTTTGGTGATTTGTGATTCCACTTGAGGCATTCACATTATTGGTGCTTGGCTCTTGAAGCTCCAAGCAATCAACCACATGAAAAGGTAATTCATTCTACTAGTTTTTATATTACAAGCACCCCATGATATGCTAGTTAGGATGAGAACCTTGGAAAATCAAATTTGCATGTATATTAGAGAAAACATAAATCGAAGGTTTCTAGGGTTCCATGTACAACATACGAGTGTTAGAATGCTCAAAAGCCATCAAGTGACACCCTGATATTCGAATATTTGGAATGATAATATACTAATGTGAAATTTAATCGTCACGAAATTTTATTTATGCATCAGTTTGTTGTTTTTATGTTTTGTTTTTAAGTTAATCAAGATTATATTAAATAGGGGAGGTTTGTTGGTGAATTGTTTCACTAAGTGTATTTAAGTGTAATGGATTGACTTGTTGACCAAAATCAATATTGATGAATATTAAACAAGTAAGGAAGGTGTGGAGAACACACTTGTTTAAGTTTATTCAGGATTTTAAGTAAGGGCTAAATGATTTATGGATTGTTTTAAAATCAGAAAAAAGTAATTTCGGAATGAACTGATATTCGAAACGAGATTGATCTCAGAATAAGTTTGTTTCGGACCAAAATAGATCTCGAAACATAGTCGATATCAGAACGAAATTGATCTCGGACCTGATTGTGATGTGAATGGGATTTCGGAACACTAGAACTGATTACAGTGTGAATGCACATTCACAACGAAAGTGGTTGCTATTCAATTGCGATCATTCACAACTAGTTGGAACGTAACACTTTGGAACATTTGCATCAGATAGCATGATACTGTTCATTTCTCAACGGAACGACCCTTGCGATCACATCGGAATGATCGTTGATGGATCGCATCGGAAAGACCCTTAAGAAAGCAATCGCAACAAACTTGTTTTTGCAACCATGAATCGCAACAAGCTTGCATCGAAACGAGTGCAGTTCGGTATTTTAGCCATCGTTGTTCTATCCAATGGTTAAAACGATTGTTTTTGTGTTAGGTTTGACTGTTAATGATAGTCTTTGGTACACACTTTGGTTATACTTTTATCCATTGGTTAAATGTCCTTTTTGTATCATTTTCAACGTTGGAAACTTTTATATAACTATTTTTTTGACAAAGAGACATATTTAAGCAAGTTTTTGTCAAAGTTTTCATAGATAGTACAACACGTTGAAGAACACAACATATAAAAACATACTTCTCATTCTCTTTTCCTCTTCTCAAACTTCTGAGTATTATTGAATTGAGGATTTGGGAGTACCATCCAAATACTTCGATTTGAAGGTGTCAATCACGATATCAGAATTTTCATGTGATTTGAATAACAAAATCACCAATAGAAATAGAAATATATTTCTAACATTTTCAATTATATTTTTGTAGGTTTGGAAATTGGGTTGGCAGGCCAGAAAACATAAAATCAACCCAAATCATATAATATATGGGTTGGCGAGTGGGAAACCTCAACCCAATCCAATCCATATAACCCATTTAAGTATATAGGTTTGTGTTTTCACAGGTTAGTGGGCCGAACCCAACCCGTTTAATATATATATATATATATATATATATATATATATATATATATATATATATGTATATATATGTGTGTGTGTGTGCCAATGAAAATGTTTATTTTGTTCGGTTTAAGCAAAATAATTAAAATTTGATCAAAACCAAATCAAATAAGGTATCCTTGTTTGATTAATCAAATTGGATTAACTAAAAAGCAAATAACCCGAACCAAATAATCAAACATCATTTGGTTTAGTTTGGTTATTCAATTTTGATTTTTTATCACATCCATACTTGTAAGTACATGATGCAAACTACTTGTTACATAATAAATGTATGAAATCTAATAAACCACAAATAAAACAAGATTTTCTTTGATAAATTACAAAGCAGTTCGAGAGAAAACCTACTTCAACCATTTAAGAGATTAGAGAAAATTTCTTCAGCTTATAAAATATAAAAATAAGCGAAAAAATTTAAACTTGTAAAATATAAAAATAAAGTAATATTTTTGATTTTAAGATTTAAATATTATGAGCGTATTGTGTGAAATCATAGTTTAGGATGTCGAAATCGCAGGTGGTGTACTCCTATAACACCCTATTCCGAATTATTTCCTAATGCGGGGTCGTGATCCGAAGACCAGTTATCATAAGGATTAGGGCCTTTGATAAAAGGGAGATTTAGATCCATTTGGGTGTGGATAAGTAGGATAGATGATCTGGAAATTTAGTTTGTGATTTGGAGATCAAGGGTATAACCGTAAAGTGCCAGTCGAGCTTCTTGTGAATTTTGGATTTTTGTTTGGAAAATTTTAAGGCAAGGATGAGAAGTGTAAAGCTTCTCCTTACCTTTCCGGCGATATAAGGATCATCGAAAACGGACTTAAAACAAAGAAGTTATGGCCTTTGGAAGTTTGGTGGTTCAAGGATTAAACCTTGTACGCAGGGCGTACATAAGTGTATGATGGGCGTACTAGTGTTGAGCCTAGTACGTTGGTTGTACATGGGAGTACATAGGGCATACTAGGAAGATTGTTCATGGATGATTAAAGGAGTACGTAGGATGTATCAGAAGTACGCAAGGCCTATTCCAGTTAGACCCCAACCATAATTTTAGGTCTTGGACCCTATTTAATCTCCTTAACTCACCATCAAACCCTATTATCTTCAGGATCGATCCCCTTAATCCCTAGATATGAAACCCTAGCAACCATTGGTGTGGTTTTTGAGTTTTTGGTGGTATTTCATGCATTTTGGTGCACATAGAAGAAGAAGGAGCTTCTTGGAGAAGTGTGGGATTTCTTAGAGCTTATGGATACAGGATTAGTGCATCTTGATCTACCTTCTCAAGGTATAAAGCTTCAAACTTGATGACTCTATTCATATATCTTGTTATGGCATAGTTTCATAAACTTTTTTCCCAAAGTTTGGATCTTTTTGAGTATGGAGTACTGCAAAGCATATTAACTATCCTTTTGAGGTCTTGAAGTGTATTAAGCCATGAAAATGCTTGCTTGATCGTTTCCTTAGCACCATGCAAGAGTTAATTGGTTTTGAGTGTGGTGAAAGGAAGGATTTTGGAGAAGTGGTTGGACTGCCTTTGACTTAACCCAAGAAGGTTTCGACTTTATGGTTTAAGATATGATTTAGGGTTAAGAGAAGTGGTTTGATGCCTTGGACTTAACCCAATAAAAGCTTAATGTGAATTTTTGGCACCTGATGAGTAATCTGCGTGTAGTCAGAAGTACGCTCAGCGAAATTGAGTTTCATGCTTTAGGGACTTGTATATTGAGCTTAGAGGGTAAGTACGTGGGGAGTACACTTTTGGTACATGGGGCGTACTACCCATGTAGTGTAATTTTTGGTCTTTTGGTTTGGGACTTGTTGGGCCATTGGACTTCTAACCTTGGTCCATGGATTGATTATGGTCGTTCTTGGAATTTGACTCATGATGGTTTTTGGGCCCAATTAGGAAGTTGGGCCATATCGGGCCTTGGTTTTGGGCCGAGTAAGAAAAGGGTAAAATGGTCTTTTACCCTGGTCATTAGGCAAGTAATTCAGAATCTTGATTATGGGTCTAGATTCGATTATTAATTGGATGATATTTGATGGTGCTAGCGCGCAGGGATTTCCGGATTAGCAGTCTGAGGATTTATCGAAGAAATTCAGCCGCTTCAGGTGAGTTTTCCTCACTGTACTTACGGGTCGAAGGAACCAAGGTCGGCCCATTGGATTGGTATCCTTCTATACAAGGATATGCTGGGTATGGAATGGATCTACATGGTTATATGCTAGTTACCAATGTGCAAGTCTGGTAGATCTGTTGGACTACATGTGATTCTGTCTGCATTATTATCTGTATATGTTTGTTATCTGTTATATGTCGACATAATGTGTTGGGTTGAGGTTGTACTTCTTTGTGTTGTAGCAAAAAAACCATGTAGCATTCCATATATGAGCTGAGGGCCGGGTAGGGCATGCTAGATTCATACTGAGGGCTCAGGTGCATTCCAGATACGAGCTGAGGATCCGGGATGTATGCCAGAATCGTAATGAAGCTTGAGGGTATTTCAGTCCGATAACTGATTAGGTTAGGGAGGAAACCAGACATACGTTGTAGGCTCAGGAGCAAGTCATATATGAGTTGTGGGCCCGATAGGCATGCCAGACTCATACTGTGGGCTCATAGGTAATCCATTCTTTTAGCTGTGGAGCCAATACACACTGTTATTTGTATATGTTATCTATTTGTGTGTTGGTACTTTGGGGTAACTCACTAAGCTTCGTACTTATAGTTTTAGTTTATGTTTTCAGGTTCTTTAGAGGACCGTGGCGAGGTGAAGGCGTGACCGTACACAATCTTAGTTTTAATATTGAATGGATCGTGGGAGACTCAGATTTTAAATCATGTTTTGGAATTAAAAATGGATTTTTAAACACTTTTATTAGTAAATGGGTTGTTTTGAAAATTTCAAATTGGTTGTGATTTTCGCGGCGTTACAAGTTGGTATCAGATCCTTGGGTTGAGTGAATTGGAGGAACACTCGTGTGAATCCACTCTCAAACTAAGGAAAAGGGTTTTAAAAATGATTTTCAAAGTTTTTTTCAAAATAACCAAAAGAGGATGTGATGTGTATGATCTGTCGGAGCTAGTAAGTAGTACCCAAATTACCACACTGTTATTTGATGTTGTGATATGTTAAACCAACATGCTAGTGATAGGATAGGGATCTTCAGGAATTGCATGATTATATGATGCCTGGTAGCCAAGGGTTTCTTTCTTATATGGAATTGACGTCATAACTATAGTTGCTTAGTGTATGAATCATAGTTGTACATAACTATGATTCCATAGCCTGAGAATGTTTGGTTTAGCCTTATTTCCTGTTCTTGTTTGATGAAGGGCTTAGGGTACAATCAAATATTCAACTGTCTATAGGATCCAGTGTTATGTATGATTAGCATAAACAAGTTCTGCAGGGTTGGTGGATGTTTCATGAGTGGGTGTAGTTCGTAGCAGGATGACATGAGGAATGATTAGCCAGTCTTGAGAGAGTGAGGGCAGGATGAAGGTGTATACTAAATGCTTGGGCCTAGTGGTCGGAATTTTCGTGTGAGGACCTGTCTGATTTTAATATATCTTAGTGCCAGTCGACTCCACTGCTTGAATGTTGTTTTCTTTGTGCGTTGTGGGACCCACATTGATGTGAGCTAGCTATCAAATAAATACGTTAAATTACATGCTACGAAGGTAAAATAATCTTAGAGCGAAGGATTCGGTCCTATCGCACAACTCTTGTTTGAGTCTAACCGTTGTAGGTTTGGGTCTTTTAGTCGAAAGATTATTTAAGTTTTGTTGCATGTAATTGTATTCATGAAGTGGTTACCTGACATTGATTAAGTTCCTTCAATAACTGATGGCAGGGGAGGTGGGGAGTCCTAGGACATCCTATGAATTATTTTAGAGCGGTTGCTACATTGTTGAGCAAGTATTAGGAGTATTATTATGAGCAGGTGACTTAGAGGACCCACAATGATTCTTGAGGAAACTATGGATAGGTGTGGAAGGTATTATTTGGGATCGTACTACTAGAAGCATACATAGGATCCATACTCGAATCAAGGATAGATTTCGGGGGGATCTAAGGGTTGGTTAGGGAATATAGCATGGTTTGATACCATGATTCATGGCAATGGCTCTGTATCTGCCGACCTTTTTTATGGTTGCTCAGGCATATGGATAATTCATGTAATTGTTTTGGGCCCCAACGGCAATATCGGTTTGGGTTGATGGATTCATAACTTGATGATTTTTTTTGGTTTTGGGGTCTCGAGGGTTTTGCTCGAGGTTGTACATCGAGTCGTGGGACTCAAGAAGAAAACGATTGTTATGATCGGCTTCGAGATTACAGCTGGAAGTTGAGTGGTTGATTAATGGATTGGATTATTGCTATCGATGACAAGGATTATACTCTTTCAGTTTTCGAGTTCATAGAAGGAGTGAAAAGGCTTGCAACTTTCAGAGTTGGGATGTAAACCCAGCATAGGGCCAGCTGGTTTCGGTGTTTGGCGATAGTATGTTAGCGTGAGAATACACATGAGGATTGTTGTGGTATAGATGCTTAGTGATGCGATCAAGGGTCTGTCTTCCTTGGATATAGGAAGCCAGGTACCTGATTGACGATTGGGATGGCATGCAAGGAGTATATGTTTTTGATCGTAAGTCGGTGGTTGCGTATGTATTTTCATGAATTCCTTAATTCTAAGTGGTTATGGTTGGAAAATTTTAGAAGTCTTCAGATGAAATCTAGAATTCTCTTAGGATTTGATTGGTCCTTATCTGGAAGATCGTCCTGAGTGTGCTATGCATTCTAAGAGTCAGGGAAGATTTGTACCTAGTTGAGCCCATTTGATTGATGGTTTGGTTCCAACACCAATGGGTGGTGGTTCGAACCCTAAGTGGGGGAGAGCTGGGTATTCTGCTTGGAGGATCATTGATCTGTTCGAGTTTGTGGTATTGGAAGAATGGTTCATAGGCATCTTCGGTGCGAGTATGTGGGATCTCGATTCAAAATTTAGTCAAGTCAGGGGCGTAGAGAAAGCGGCTATCGGATGTAACCATTCAGGGGGTACACAAATTGTCTCTCAGTAGGAAGTAGTGGGCCAAGGAGCTCGTTATAGTCACTATTTCCTTTCGGAATGCCAGTGTATAAACGAGGAGCCACTGGGATCACTCAGGTTGAGTATCGATTGTTGAGGAATTTGTCAAATCGTAGTTTGGATTGTTATTTTCAGTTTAGAGTAGGTAGATGTCGATCGGTAAATAAATTCCAGAGACAGATATGTTCAGCTCCACGTGGGTTTTGGTTCTCTAGATTAAGTGTCCATGTGTTATCGACCATTGGTCACTCCATGCATCATCAAAGCGGAGATTCTTCGAAAGTATTGGACTGTATCAGTTGAAGTTCAACGGATTCTTTGACATATCGTTAGGTTCGGCTCGATTTTGAACGATGTTCTTGGTTATTGGGAGTCTAGAATTTGGGGTTAGTAATTGGATGGACCTGGCTAGAGCCTTAACAACATTTTTGGAGGGCCTCCAAGGTTTTAGTGAGATAGTTTCGTATTGATGGGGTATGTTCAGTCTCAATCAAGTATGGGATCTTGTTTCTATTGATCATGAGGATGTCTTCTGTTAATGATTGAGGTTTTTCATTCAATATAACTCTGGTATTTCTCCACTTTTTGGATGAGGTTATGGGTACCCTAAGTGTGTGCATTGTGGTAAATTCTATATATATTGCCAAGAGGGATGTATATGGGCTGGCCAAGATATTACTGGAGCGCTTGGTTCGAATTATATGCATGGTTCTTTTTGGGTTATAGCCTTTGAATTGGATCAAGAGTACGTTCGTGTATCCTATTCATGGGTCATGTGCGACCATGATTTCATAGGGTTTTGCATTGGTAGCAGCTTGTTATAAAAGGAATTATGTGTAGTAATATTATGGCATTATGGCTCATGGTTAGCGTTGAGAGGGACGTTGATTAGGTCCCTACAAGGCGATGGAATGAGGTGAGTATCTTTAGGCCCCCAGAGTGTTGGGCCAATGATGCAATGTCTACAAGATAGGTGTAATATCAGGATCATTACAGACATGCGTTGAGGGCTGGGTAGGACATTCCAGACTCATGTTGTGGGCTTGGAGGCAATCCAAACCTATGCTGAGGACCTTGTAGGGGTATTCCAGTCATAGGATGTGGGCCCAATGATCATGATTGTTCATTTCTTCTTCTTGTGGTACTTTTTCAGTGTTGGCGTGTTGATGGAAGTCGGGATACTTACAAACAGCTAGTTTGAATAAAGGGAACAGTTAAGGGTTGTTGGGAGTATCAGTCTTGTATTAGAAAGTCTCTCCGGAATGTTTGCATTATAAATCCCATTTATTCACAAGCTGTTATTAGGAGGATGATTATCAAGATTGGGTATCGATAATAAAGTATCGAATCATAAAGTTCTTGGTGAATGTCTCGAGTGATTTTCCAGATGGGCACACCTATGTTGATAAGGATTGGAGGCAAATGTGAAAATTCTTGTATTTCTCAGCTTTACTCGTAGGAGCAGTAGTTGCAAATGGCGTATAAGGGAGTCAAAGGTTTATTAAAGGCTTTTGGTGCATATTATGGATTTGGAGTTGGTGTAAAATTCGTGATTGATGTGTTTGAGTTCTTTTTCCGCGTGTTTGGTAGTGATCATACTCAAAGGCAAGGGGCGTATTCAATGAAAGGATGAATATCAGTTCTGGAATATGGGTTTTGAAGTTTAGATTTGATGGGTTCCCGTTCTAGAGAAACATATTGATTGAGTTGATTCGGTGATTGTAGTTAAGAGTCCTCAGCCCTTTGATTCTTATTAGAAGTTCGATCTTATAGCTAGGATGTTGTAGAACATGTTGGCATGGTATGTGCTTCGTTGCAGTGGTTAAATAGATGACTTGCATTTGAAGTCGTCATGATATTGATGTATCAGATGTTTTCATCAACAAGTTATGGTATATGTCATATGTGATGGTATCTTGGGTTGAGGCGGTTCAGTCATGCTGAAGGCTCTGTATTTGGGTCTACCTGCGTGGAGATCACGCTAGCTATGGGCTTCGGATTCATAGCAGTAACATTTTTTTTCATCAGCTAAAGGATTAGTGTTTCGTTCTTAGTTAAGAGAAGTGGGTCGGAGTGTTTGATTTCCACGTGGGTGGTAAGGAGTGATTTCGAGGATGAAATCCAATTTAAGTGGGGGAGAGTTATAGCACCATGTTCCAAATCATTTCCTAATACGGGTGTGTGACACAAATACCAGTTATCATAACACTTAGGGTCTTTAGGAAAGGGAGATTTAGACCCATTTGGGTGTTGACAATGTAGGTTAGATGATTTGTAAATTCGATTTGTGATTTGGAGCCCAAGGGTATAACCGTAAAGTGGCACTCGGGCTTTTTTTATGAATTTTGGATTTTTGTTCGAAAAGTTTTAAGGAAATGATGATTTGATAGAAGTGTAGATCTTCTCCTTAACTTTCTGAGGCTATAAGGATCGTCGAAAATAGACTTAGAACGAAGAAGTTATGGATTTCGGAAGTTTGGTGGTTCAACGGTTTAACCTTGTACGCGGGGCGTACATAACTATACGTCGGGCATACTAGTGTTGAGCTTAGTACGCTGGGCATACATGGGAGTACGCAGGACATACTAGGCAGATTGGTCGCGGATACCTAATGGAGTATGTAGGGCATACCAGAAGTACGCAGGGTGTACTCTAGTCAGACCCAAACCCTAATTTAGGGTCTTGGACCCTATTTAAGCTCCTTAACTCACCACCTAACCGTATTATCTTCAGCCTTCATCCCTTTAATCACTAGAAATGAAACCCTATCCTCCATTGGTGTGGTTCTTAAATTTTTGGTGGCATTTCATGCATTTTGGGCTCATTGAAGAAGAAGGAGCTTCTCATAGAAGTGTGGGATTGCTTGGAGCTTGTGGATTGTAATTTACCTTCTCAAGGTATAAAGCTTCAAACTTGATAACTCTATTCATAGATCTTGGTATGGCATAGTTTCATAAGCTTTTGTATGAAAGTTTGGATCTTTATGAGTATGGAGTACTCCAAAGCATATTAACTATCCTTTTTGAGGTCTTGAAGTGTATTGAGCCATAAAAATGCTTGCTTTATCGTTTCCTTCGCACCATGCAAGAGATAAGTGGTTTTGAGTGTTGTGAAAGGAAGGATTTTGGAGATTTAGCCCTCTTTAGCCATGAAAAGGCTTAAAGGTTTTGACTTTATGGTTTAAGATATCATTTAGGGTTAATAAAAGTGGTTGGATGCCTTTGACTTAACCAAATAAGAGCTTAATGTGAGTTTCTGGCCCCTAATGAGTACACTGGGCATACTCAGAAGTACGCTCAACATAAATTGAGTTTCATGCTTTAGGAACTTGTACATTGCACTTAGAGGGTGAGTACGCGGGGTATACACTTCTGGTACGTGGGGCGTACTACCCATGATGTGTAATTTTGGGTCTTTTGGTTTAGGCCTTGTTGGGCCATTGGACTTCTGACCTTGGACCATGGATTAATTATGGGCTTTCTTGGAATTTGATTAATGATGGTTTTTTGGCCCAATAAGGAAGTTGGGCCATATCAGGCCTTGGTTTTGGGCCAAGTAAGAAAAGGGTAAAATGTTCTTTTACCCTGGTCATTAGGCAAGTAATTTAGATTCTTGATAATGGGTCGAGATTCAATTAATAACCGGACGATATTTGATGGTGCTAGGGCGTGGGGATTTACAAATCAGCGATCTGAGCATTTGTCGGAGATATTCAGCCGCTTCAGGTGAGTTTTTCTCACTATACTTACGGGTCGAAGGAACCAAGGTCGGCTTATTGGATTGCTATCTTGCTATACACTAATATGCTGAGTATGGAGTGGATCTACATGGTTATATGCTAGTTACAGATGTGATAGTCTGGTAGATCTGTTGGGCTACACGTGATGCTGTCTGCATGATTATCTGTATATGTTTGTTATCTGTTATATGTCGACATAATGTGTTGGTTGAGGTTGTACTTCTTCATGTTGTAGCCAAAAAAACCCTGTAGCATTCCAGATATGAGTTGAGGGCTGGGTAGGGCATGCCAGATTTATACTGAGGGCTTAGGTGCATTCTAGATATGAGCTGAGGACCGGATGGTATGCCAGACTCGTACTGAGGGCTTGAAGGTATTTCAGTTCGATGACTGATTTAGTTAGGGAGCAACCATACATAAGCTGTGGGCCCCGAGAGCAAGCCAAACTTATGATGTGGGCTCAAGAGCAAGCCAAATATGAGCTGTGGGTCCGATAGGCAAGCCAGACTAATACTGTGGGCTCATTGGTAATTAAGTCTTTTAACTGTGGACCCAGTACACACTGTTATTTGTATATGTTATCTATTTGTGTGTTGGTACTTTAGGGGAACTGACTAAGCTTCGTGCTGACAATTTTAGTTTATGGTTTCAGGTTTTTTAGAGGACAGTGGCTAGGCGAAGGCGTAACCGTACACATCCTTGGTTTTTCTACCGATTATCCGGGAGACTCTGATTTTAAATCATGTTTTGGAAAGAAGGATTTTTTGAAACACTTTTATTAGTAAATAGGTTTTTTGAAAAGTTTAAATTGGTTGTGATTTTCGACACGTTACAACTCCACTTGTGATTTTGTTCACTATTTTTTATATTTGGTTGATTTTTTGCGAAAACTTGAGATTTTATTAAGATAGTTGGCTAAGTTTGTAATTTTCTCTAACTCTGTTTATACGCCTTTATGCCAGTCTCTGACCAAACATGAATTTTTCAGTGACTTTGTCATCTCTAGAAACCAATGAGTTTGAAGGGTTGCAAATTTGTGGGGTTTAAAGTCAAATGGTTTCAGATTTGTAGGTTTAAACTCCAATACTTCCAGGTCGTGGGTTTAAACTCAAATGAAGATGAATGATTCCAAAAATCGTTCATTATTAGGTTGTTCATCAGTTTTAGTTTTCTATTTTTAGAGTTTCAGTAATTGTTCCAAGAACAAGAACACAAACCTAAAATACATAGATTTACAAATTCAAGTTCTACCATGGATGTAGCTTTAAGCCTATTTTCTAGATTTAGACCTTTAAATTGATTTCATCTATGGAGTGTGTATCAGATCTGAGAAAACAAACAGGTATCACTACTAGAAAACAGCCTTTTACGACACGCAATGTATGTCGTAAAACGCTCAGACGACGCGCAAATGCACGTCAAGGAAGACCTTGTCATAACGAGAGATGACACCCTTTTGCGCGTCATCTATAAACGACGCGCATTTATGACACACAATGTGTATCATTAAAATTCTTGTCAAGAAAGGACATGTCATAAATGAAGATGACACGCATTTTTGCGTATCGTAAATTTAAATGTTTAAAAAAAATATATTTATATATTTATTAGTTTTAAAATTAAATTTGCATTTAATGTCTCATAATACAAATAAAATACCATATACAAAAAATACAATCCATTGCATAAAATTTAATGGCATACAATTCTATTTCTTAAAATATATAAATTTGCATTCATCTAATCTACTCTGTGTTTCATACTAACAATTGAAATGAAGAATGCAACACTTGCATTTGCAACATCTTATCTATTTCAGCTTGAGCTTTCTTTTCCTCTTCTAAATCCAGAGCTATTCGCTTTTATCAACCTTGTAAACACAACACAAAATCATTTGCTGTCATTTTCATTCTACTTTTAAAATTAATTCTTATTAGGACATTCTACTTTTAAACCTACCAATCTAGCAAAATTTTCATAAAATATAATTTATAATTTCTTTATGGAAAGTACATTGCTATTTCTTGAATACAAGATGTTACAAATCAAGAAACTTACATGGAATACTGACCATCGGTTTCCTGCATCATCTGAGTATGTGACATCCCCAAAATCTCGGCCAGAAAAGACCGTTTTTCATTTATGCTTTAAAAATATTTTCAGAGTAAATCCTTTTGATTTGAAAGAGTTGCGGAATTTGTTCCCAAAAACAAAACATGATAAAACAATGTTTACCAAAGCATTTCATTATATAATCAAAACTCGGGGTGTCATGTTCCGATACAGACCAATAAGCATAAACGATAACATTACAAGTCATTCAACAAATATATACATATACAGACTTGTAAACAAAACAACTGATGGTTCATCCATCTCATGCCCTCGCGCCATTTCCTGTAATACAAATAAAACTGAGTGGGTCAGGCTTGGGAGCCTGGTGAGCATATAGGGTTTTCAACCCACAATAAATAATCATATTTAATTTTTCACCAACCAACAATAACCCAATTACCCATTCCCGTTATTCTCACTTTATGTCCCTAAAACAACTAACACAAGGGACCTAGTCTAAGAATATTTCATCGGGGCAACAACACATGCTTCGGGGGTACCTCAGCAATATAAGTCAAATAAGGCAACCATGAGCGGGATGGAGTACAGCGAATGAACACCCAAGTTCATTAACACCTACAGGTGGCGAACCTGCTAATGTTTCCACAAGATTGTCTAGAATAGCCGGTGGTCGTCATCTAAACTCCGCTAGATGACTAAATCAAACAACAACGAGGCCTCTTATCTGTTTATTACACACCACCTATCTACCCATGTTCTACCCAACATATTAGTAGATAAAAATATACATTTTTATACATAGTTTAAAAACCTGTATAGCATGCTTTAATCAACACATATTCCACATAACAGATGAGGCACACACACACATAACACATATCCCATAGAGAATAAATCATATCTATGAGATAGAAGAAAGTGAATACACAATCACACATATAAACAACAATATACCATACACATAGCACGTATTTTATAGAAAATACTTAATATTTATGTGTTCGAAGAAGGTAACTACACACTCACACTTATAAACAACAATATACTTAATACACTCGACCCAAACTTGTATTATTATCGTGTTTGTGAAAGGTAGTATACACTCACTTGATCAGAAGATGATCGGACAGCACTACGACTTGCAGAAGTAGTAATCCTTAGAAGATCTGGAAGATCTCCACAAAAATCGAACTTCTCGCGGGCAGAGCTTTGGCTCGGGAACCGCACTTCTCGGGATCTTCGGGATCTCGGGACTTGCCTCGGAGCTCGGGAACAATACCGGGGCTTCGGGGTATTTCTGGCACGCAAATCGATGCAAAACGGGAGAGAGAAGAGAGAAAATAGCAACCCTAAATGGCTGGCCCTTCAAATCTATTTATAGGGCAAATTTGGCCCTTGCCACGTTGTGGCAACCTTTTTCCACGTCGTGGGCTTGGTCGTCACTGCATGCATCATCCCAAGTTGCATCTGGGGGCCTTCCGGAGGTGACAGGAGATTTGCCACGTCGTGGCACTGCTTGCCACGTCGTGGTCTCTGACAGTTTTGGGGTTTCGTGCCCCGAACTTCAGAAATTCATAACTTTCGCATATGAACTCCGTTTTCGACGTTCTTTATATCGCCGCGAAGGTGAGATTATGCTATACAACTCTAGTTTAGATGTCATTGGCTAATTTTGACTTTATTTTTAATATATTATAAGTATATTACTTATATATTATCTTTAGTAGGCCGGGACAGGAAAACTCCGTTCGAAATTCATAACTCCTTCATCTGAACTCTGATTCCGTCCGTCTTTCCGTCATGGCACTACTATCGATGAAATCATCAATTCTCATTTCGATCACTAAGTATAGATATCTATCTACCTTAAATTCACTATCTACGTCGCGCTGGGTCGCGCTCGGTCGTGCCGGTTCTGTCGCGAAACTTCGACAGGTCATAACTTCTTCGTTATAACTCGGATTTTGGCGTTCTTTATATGCACGGAAACCTCGTTTCGACCACTACAACTTTATGAAAAGATATCGGGCTTATCTCACACTTTAATTTTGACGCTTATTTTTATTCTTAATTAATCAAACCACATAATTAAGCAATTAAGCACAAAACACATAATACTCAAATAATACACTTTTATTATTTCAAAACGGGTTACAAAGGTTAACCTAGACTATTAAATTGCTAAAAATGACAAGCCCGGAAACACAGGCGTTACAGAGTATATATGTACTCATCAACTCTCTGCTTTGCCAAAGCAACGTTGCAGTAATACAGTCCAAACCATTAGTAATTGCAACACGAGTAGCAACATCCAAATCTCTACAAATCATTGTTCTAGCAAACACTTGAAAAAAACTTGATATTGTCTAATATTATTATCACGTCATGAAAAACAGAAAAGGAAACATCAGAAACATCTAACCTGAGAGAATTCATGCTCATAATTGGGAGAATAATTTAATTTCTTGAGAAGAGGAATCACATAATTTTTTTTTTTGGATAATTGACATGAGGAGCTTTGACATGATTAAGGGGTATAAATGTAACTCTACCACCTTTCTCTTCATTAAGGTGTCGAATTACTTTTTGAAATATCATCATTTTCAACTACCACATGGAATAAGCTGCATAGAAAAAAAAATACAAGTTTATATATAAGCAAGAAATTTTAGATAGACAAGTGTCAAAAGACTTTGTGAAAACATGTTCCCAGCAATACGTAACTTCAATAGATGTGAATAAATTTTCATCACATTCAAACAACTCGATAAAGTGAACCAAACACTCCAGTAATGTTGCACTCTCTATGTGAACTGTTTATGAAGTTAAAATAATACCTTTGCTTTACTACTCCCAATGATTTTCTCTTCACGATCTTTCACATCAAGCTCAACCTCTGTGTCTTTTTAACAACTACTGTTCGTTGTTTCTCTATTGTCTGTTTCTCTCTAGTTAAACCCTGAACTTCTCTGGTCAAATCTTTAAATGACTTGTCTAATTTCTTTACTTCTTCCTCATCCTCTACGGATGCATTATACTTCCTAACTAACTCCTCAGAAATCGCATTTCTCTCCTGATCCACCTGGCATCAAATGAGACATGTTTGTACAAATCTAAATAAAATAAGAAAGAAAAGAAATAGACTATATAACAAGAGGTCTTTTAGCATGAAAAAATGAACAATATCAACTTCTACTTCTTCAATGTATGTTATGTTTCTTCCTAAAACAAATATAGCAAAGACTATATAATCGGGTAGATTTATGTTACAACTTGCACCAGAAGGGATTTCAAGTATGGTCGCTTTGCTACGTGCACCAGAAGACTCCCTGGGATTTATGTTACTTACAACTTTCACCAGAAGGCACTTAGGTACCTTTACCATTTTGTTAGTCAAAACTCACATACTTTCTTGATTCTTGAGAAGATTCTGAAACAGAAATTATGTTGTTAGAGATAATTAAGTATATGTTCAATCATATTCTAACAATGGACATTCAAATTGCTCATAGTGACACCAATATGGTTGCATTGAATGAGGCAAAAAGCGATGAAGTAACCAAAATCCCTCACATAGAGCCTTTACTCATTACTACTACTACTTCTACCCTTGCAACGAATCCACCTATAAACATACCTCAAAAAACCCAAGAAACACCAATTATCCTAGTGTCTACACTTCCAACTTACTCACTACCCTTAATGACTCCACAAATACCCATAGTCATGGCACAAACATCAACTCCAACTGCATATGACACAAAAAGAACATGGAATCAGTAAGAAATAGCATATATTTCTAACAACGAGAAGGAGGTGAAGAAAAGTATAATGAAACCGAACAGTGTGAGACTAAAAATATTGAGAACCCACCCCATTCCAATGATAAAACTAAAGATAGAATTGGGGGTGCCATTTTTTGACGACATCGATAAACAAAGAAAACCCTATTAAGAGTAACAATAAAAAAGAAAAATGATTTCTCACGTGATATCACTATTAAGAACCGATCGAAGATGGTACTCCACAATGTATTGCCAATAGGCTTGACGCCAACACCTGAAAGCTGGAAAAAACTTTCATCTGCAGTTTGTTCTTGAACAGCTACCAATCCCTTCATTTTTTCGAATTAAAGTTGTTAGGTGAGGGTCGGAGGCGGTGGAGGTTGGTGAGAGGCTGAGATGAATAACAGGAGATATGAGAGAACTTATGGAACTGATGGAAACGAAAGTAAAGGAGAAGCCCATGAGCGGTTGTAGTAGGTGGAGCAAGGTAGAGTGGAAGTGGAGTCGACACACAATCGTCGGTGTTGAGGAGTCTCAGTGGCCGATGATGGGATGCGAGCCCGACGTCCCCAATAAGATGAGGTGAGACGGAGCTTGCCGGCGAAGTGAGGAATGGATAATCAGGTATTCGATTGAAAAGCATTGTGGAAAGGGGTGATATTAAGTTATCTGTGAAAAAAGCCCTGCCTTGCTAGAAAAAAATAATGGGCGCGCCTTTTCTAAAAAAATTATAAAGCAACACCTCTGTACGACACACATATTTGTTAGGTGCCCTCCGTGTTTTTTTTTTTCTTTTTTTGACACTTATTTTAGGGCACGCAAAAATGCACGTCCTAAATCCTTCAAATTTTGAGAGAGTTGACACTCTTTTTAGGACGCACACTACTGCGTATCATAAATCCGTGCGTGTCATGTTATGCGCGTCGTGAAAGACTGTTTTTCTAGTAGTGTATGTGTGTGTGTTGGAAATCCTTCCAAATCATTTCATGTAGTTTATCAGCTTTTGTTTAAATTTCTAGGGTTTCAAAAAATGTTCCAAGAACAAGAGCACATAGAACGAACATTGAACACACATTTGAAATCGTTTGAACAATGTGATGAACAAATCTTATGAACACACATATGAAACCAAGGATTTTTGGAACAAATCTGATGAAGACACATCTAAAATCAATCACTGGACACAAATCTGATGAACACAATTTTGAGGAAAGAATATGGTGAGGGAGTCTTATGAACACAAATCTGATGAACACATTTGATGAATGATTCTGATGAACAAATCTGATAGAACACATTTGATGAATGAATATGATGAACAAATATGATAGAACACATTTTATGAATGAACTTGATGAACAAATCCGACGAATCATCAATTTTCTGGAATGAATATGATGAACACACATTTGAAAATGTCGGAAAATTCATAAATTCGTCGAAAAATTCATACTTTGCTAGAAAATTCATATAGTCATAAAAAAAATTCATATATTAACCAGAAAATTCAACTTGACCGGCTAAACCTATAATAGCCGCTCATAATGGTATATGTGAATGAAATCAAGTTTGATGGTATATTGAAAACAAAAAAATGACTGAATGTAAACAAAATCATAACTTGGTTACCCCTTAAGTCATTTTCCCAAGTTTTACTTAGGTTGCATTTGGCCCTGGCTAAAGACCTAGTTTTTAATATAAGATAATTTATCAATAAGCTAATTGAAATAACTTTTCAAAACGTTAATTTATAATATACTTTATATGATAAACTATTTTTATAATCTCACCCATTAAATTAATATAAACTCAAAAAAATAAGTTAGCTTATGCAAATCAAACAAAATAATAATCTGAATTTAATCTTAAAAACCTATCATTACCAAAATAATTGTTAATAACAATAAGGTTGATTTGGATACACAAGTAGACCTATTGAACTGATATCAATTGTTAGGGTGTACGGTGTCGGAACCGCCGGTGCCGTCGGGCCCGATGGCCCCTCATCCCCGTGGGAAAATACCAGGTATAGACATTATTTGAGGTTGAATTTCAAAATATACACACAAAAAATTGAATTTCCGGGTATAGACATGGATTCCGTGGAGGTAGCTCCGCGGAATCCACTGTAACTCCGCGGAATGGCAAAATCGTAAATAAATAAGGAAATTAAAAAAAAAAAAAAAACTCAAAATCCATTCTGCTGAGGTAGCTCCGAGGAATAGATCTTCAGAAAGAAAAAAAAAATCACCTCCAATGATTCTTTTATGTAAAGATCTCCAATTAGAAGGCCAATATTTTCCACCTGACATTCATTCCAAACATTATCAAGAAAAATTCATACTATCATAATTTTTTCTTGAAAATAATTAAGGGATTTTCTAATATGTGCCCTAAGGGCACACATAAGAAGTATTAATTATGAAAAATATTACCATAATTAAATTCGAAATACATTTATTATAGAAATTATTAATGCACTTCACATTTAATTATGGTAATATTTTTTATTATTAATGTATTTTATAATTAATTATAGTAATATATATCATCAATTAATGCTTCTTATATATGCCCTTAGGGCACATATTAGAAAATCTCAATAATTAATTGGGGAATGAATATAAACCCCGAAGAACCGATTTGAAAAAAAAAATCTGAAGATCCATTCCTTGGAGGTAGCTCCGCGGAATGAGTTCATTCCTCGGAGGTAGCTCCGCAGAATGGATCTTGAGTTTTTTTCCCCTCATTTATTTACGATTTTGCCATTCCTCGAAGCTATAGTGGATTCCGCGAAGCTATCTCCGAGGAATCCATGTCTATATACCCGGAAATTCAATTTTTTGTGTTTATATTTTAAAATTTAACCCCAAATAAAGTTTATATCCGATATTTTCCCTTAAGATTTACTCTAAACAACTTAAATAGAATATCAAAATTTCTTAATAAGTTGTAAGTAAGGGTCAATGAACAAACATTAATAATATCTTTCTTTTTGTAGCTTTTAAAAAGACGACCACCTACTTATCCGTCTAACATACGCAACTATCTCGATATGTTTTGTCGATTTGTATAGTTTAGAAAAAAACGAACACCTACTTAACCATCAACTTATCTTTAATCTTGTCAGATTATGAAAGCTTTACGTTCGGTGTAGTTGTTCATCTTTCTTATGTTCAGCGCGAATGTGGTAAAATGAGTCAGTTAGGCTTGAGTCATAACAAGTTATATTTAGTACATGTTAGAAAAGGTCCAACAACATTTTATCTATTTTTAAATTGTCTTTTATATATATATATATATATATATATATATATATATATATATATATATATATATATATATATATATATATATATATATATATATATATATATATATATATATATATATATATATATATATACTAGCCGTTTACCCACGCCAAGCGACGGGTGTGACAATAGTGGTTGAATGCTGAAAGATGAATTAAACCCTAGAAATGGAAACGTCAGCGATATATATCCTTGATTTGTGAACATAAATTGCGAGATTTGGGAAAATACGGAGATCAGGAATGAACTGGGTCAAAATAGACTAAGAATAGGGGATAAGAGATTTGACATTTTCAAAAATTGACCATATGTACTCCACTCTTTTTGTAATGCATAAATTGATTGTACAAATACATTGTATGTTTGTACGACTTAAAATTCAACATTTGACCAAAAATGCTTTATAAGGTAACTAAGATATATATATATATATATATATATATATATATATATATATATATATATATATATATATATATATATATATATATATATATATATATATATATATATTAAGGAAATGAAAGTTACAAAAATGGTCCCCTGATTATGGTTGATGTTGTAATTGTGTCTATTTTCTTTTACCTTCTAATTTTGCCACAATACTTTGTGGTTTTGGCAGATTTCATCTCTCTAGGAATAGTAAAGTTTTGTCCTTATAACTTTGGCCACATTTGTTTTTGATGTTAACACTTTTGGTCCCTTATTCTTGTATGTTACACTATTTGGCTACAATACTTTCTAGGACTTGACAATTTTGGTCCATTATTTAATATTAATTATAGTAAGCCACAATATTTTCTACAACTTTTCAGTTTTGGTCCATTCTCTAATATTAATCTTCGTTTTTCAACATCTAACCACCATAGTTTATTTATTTTGTCAACTATGGTCCCTTATGTATATTATAAAAAATTGTCTCATAAATTAACACGGACTGTAAAATCTAAAGCAAACAAGAAAACAATAAAAAAAATTCTCGACCTGTAGCAACGCAAGGGCACACCCTCTAGTTACTATTAAAAATGATTGACAAATATAACATTAAAATAAAAATATGCTTGTTTCTAAATTAATATATATATATATATATATATATATATATATATATATATATATATATATATATATATATATATTAAAGATATGAAGCTTAGGAATAGTAAACTGGACATTTTTTTGGTAGAATGGTCCCTGCACTTTGCTCCTCATTCTTTATATATTTTGACATTTTTTGTCCTTGCAATCAATATTTTTACACTTTTCAGAAACCTTTTAATATATAAAGTTTAGCCACAAAACTTTAACAGTTTGACAACTTTGATCCTTTTTATAAAAGTTTGCTAATTCCTACCTCTTTAATTCTTTAACCGCTTTGAAACTTTTGATCCTTGCAGTCTAAACTTTTACATTTTTTCATAAAACGGACTGGGGCAAACTCCGGGTTTTTCATCCTTGCACTTTCTACGTCTGTCATATTTATAAGCTTAGGAATAGTAAACTGGACATTTTTTTGCCAGAAATGGTCCCTGCACTTTGCTCCTCATTCTTTACCTATTTTGACATTTTTGGTCATTGCAATCAATATTTTTACACTTTTTAGGAACCTTTTAATATTTAAAGTTTTGCCACAAAACTTTAACGGTTTGACAACTTTGCTCATTTTTCTAAAATTTTGCTAATTCCTACCCCTTTAATTTTTTAACCGTTTTGAAACTTCTGATCCTTGTAGTCAAAACTTTTACATTTTTTCATAAAGTAGTCCGGGGAAAAACTCTGGGCTGTTCATCCTTACACTTTATACGTCTGTCATATTTATCGATTCGGAATCAATATTAAAAGCTTCTAGCTCCGCGTAGCGGGGTTAACCTTTCTAGTTAAGCAATTAAGGGATTATAATTATTTGAATATACGTTGGTTTTCAACTTATTTAATTCATGAAAATTGGACTCTATTCCATAAATTATAATTGGATCGATCATTTTAACATGAATAAAAAAAATTATAATTGAATTGATCATTTTAAAATGAAACACTTGGAATGTGTTTGACGCATCACAGCTAGTTGATAAGCTAGATTTTTAAAAAGCTATTTGGACTAGCTTTTATTGTTTTTTTTTTAAAATTTTTTTTTTCAAATATACCTTAATTAATTATAGAAACAGATACTCTTAAATATCCTTTTATGCAATTTTATATATTTCAGTTAGATTTTCAGCTAGTTTACCAAATGTCATTTTTCATAAGTTAGTTTTTCAACTATCAACTAACTTTTTATTTAACAATTAGTTTTTCAGCTATCGGCTATCTTTTCAGTTAACAGCTAACTTTTCAGTTGGTACGTTAACATAACCTTGATATTGTTATATGTGGTATTTCATTTCAAAATCTTTAATTTAAAGTTGAATAACTTTATGATATATATCATCATACATCATACATACTTATAAAACTAGCATTTTTCCTTGAACCTCATGCATTTGAAACACCCATAAAAATTTACAAACACCTCATGCATTTGAAACCTACTATTTTAATGAATACCACTAAAAAGTCTCTTAATAATGATTAACAATTCAAAGGTTTTGTAACTTATATAATATTTTTAATAAACAATTAATGGATACTTTACTATAAAAAGTCAGTGTTGCAGAAATCGGCCTAATATGCCGATTAATCGGCGATTAATCGCTAATCGGACCTCCACCGATGAGATTTATTGCTAATCGGTCACTATAATCGGGTTTGGTCAATACAGGTCAAAGTCGGAATTAATCGGACCTAATCGGATTTAGTCAACGCATGTCAAAGTCGGACCTAATCGGCCCTAATCAGACCTAATCGCCGATTAATCACTTTTTTTTGTATGATTAAAGTTAGATTTATAAATTTTTGAATAATTTTCTTAATAATTAATGGTCCCTGATTAATCTCCTGATTAATCCCCGCCTAGCTGATTAATCCCTATTCGCTAGTCCACCGATTAGCGATTTCTGCAACCATGTAAAAAGGTAAATCTTTTTGAGTAGACACACAAATACAAATCACATACAAAATTCACAAAGAAAACAAGTTTAAAGTTTTTTGTGTTGGTTTTGAGGGCTTTGAACAATTTTTCGAGCCATGTTATTATGTTGAAGTTTTTAATTTGTAAGTTTGTTATATACTAATTCTTTTTTGTATTTTCTTGATTTAGATTTTCTTTTAATAATATTATTGTATGTTGTGGTTGAAATTTTAATGTAAATTAGATTAGATTCATGTTATCGATCATATATTATGGAAATTTTAATATCATTGTTATATATATAATTTAATTAAGTATTGTATACATGTTTGTATGTTCATGTTGCTTCAAAACAATAATTAATTAAAAATCATGGATATGTCATATTATCCATATTATCCAAGTAAACCTCTTTTAAAATGCAAATTGTCTATCTTATCACTTTATATTTTAGTATATGTTTAACATTTTAATTATAATAATAAGTGTTTTTTAAAAATTTCTTTCACTTATTAATAATAACAAGTGGTTTTAAAATTAATAAGCAATAATTATAAATAATAAAATCAAATTACATGGATATGTCATATTATCCCTTTATTATTTAGTACATGCAAGTCTCTTTTTAAATGCTAGTTCTTTATCTTATCACTTTATTATTTAGTATATGTTTCACATTTTAATAATAATATTAAGTGTTTCTTAAAAGTCTTCTTTAACTTATTATTAATAATAAGTGGTTTAAAATTAATGAATAATAATTTTAAATGATAATAACATCAAATTATAAATTACATTTAGCTATAAATAAATTATATTTTAAATAAACATCATTATTGAAATTAGAAAATGATCGCATAAGTAAAAATATAATTAATCAATAATAATAATTGTTAAAAATAATAGTAAATAGATAATTATATTTAATTATATTAATAATGAATATGAGTTGATGTTAATGAATATTATTGTTCAAAATAATAGAGATTATATATATATATATATATATATATATATATATATATATATATATATATATATATATATATATATATATATATATATATATATATATATATATATATATATCTAAAAGTTAATGTCAATAACATAACCATTTTAAACATATATACTTTTTAATATTTTAACAATATATTTTTAATATTCGCTGCGCAATGCGCGGGAATTCGTCTAGTTATATAATAAGACAGGATAAAAAACAAAAATAATGTCGGAAACTAAAAGACTTGCAATATAAATTACCAGATACTATTATAACATAATATAAAAATTATAATGTCTTGATAAAAATAACAATATAAAATAAATACGTCGAGCACTGTGATGTGTGCGGATATAATGTCATATAATGGTTGTCTATGTATGAACCAGAAAGAAGCACTACAGTCGTCATTTTCTTGGTTTCTTCTTCCCACTATTATCTACTTTCCTTATTCTCAAAAGTTATTTTTATTAAATAATTAATTACTTTTATCTAAATTTTTGAAAGTTGACGTTGATGTCAAGTTTCAACTGATTGAGCTTCTTAATTGATAATCTTCTAGACGTTCGTACATTTAGGGGTGTTCGTTTGGATGGATCGGTTCGATCCGATCCAATTAAGGAAATCCAAATTGATTTCGGTTTTCAAAATATGAATCCGAATAGTCCAAATTAAATTCAAAATCCGATCCGATCCGATCCAATTACAATTCGGTTGGATCGGTTTTTATAATTCGATTTCAAAAACCATAACATTTTAAAAGGACATAGAATTATAATATGATCTAATTTTACAGAAAAAGAAAAAACAAATTATTTACTTGTGGTTTAAAATTTATAAACAACCAATAAAAATGCATATTATAGTTTATTATTTAATAGATAATTTTTTTTTTGAGAGAAAGTACATATTAATGTTTTTATTAGGTAAAACTTTTTGAACTTATTTAAAAAAAATTATAAGATTAATAATAATTATAGATATATTGAAAATAAATACATAACAAATTGTTATTCGGTTTTTTTGGACTATTCGGTTCTTATTTTATAAACCAAAACCAATCCGAAATCCAAAATAATAATTCGGTTTTGTTGAAAACCAATCCAAAAATCCGAATATCCGAACCAAATAGTCCAATCCAAATTGTCAAATTGGATAATTCGGTTTTATCCAAATAGTGAACAGCCCTACGTACATTGGCTTATCCAAAAATCTGAACGTTGAATAAGCCATGATAACTTTAAAATCGACGTTGATTGCAATCTTCTATTTGTTTAGCTTTCTGATAATAAAGTTTTACCCTTTAATATTTGCTTATGACATTTGTATCAGACATATACATTTGTAACGCATTTGATTTAACGAGAGATATTTGGACGATGAGCGTCTGATCTTAGGTTTTTGCCATCATGCCTTTATATGGATCATCAACAAATAGTCAAATAGCGTCCTGAAATCAAAAGAAATGGCTGACAAGTTGGTGGACTCGTCGGGGAAGGAGTACGATGGAGCTATGGTAGATGTCATTTACCAAAAAACGAATGATGTTTCGTCATGATGGGAAATGATGATTTTGTGAGTCGAGAGATCGAGTCATTGATATGGGTGATGATGAAACCGATAAACTAGGAAGACATAAAGTGTGGATCGGAGTGTATGTTTATAGGATGTAGGAATAAGTGGGCAAGATAGGCACCTGGAGACACAAAGATGTTGGAAACTTGGCGGTTTGTTAAATAGTCTTGTGAACGATATTTGATTTTGAATGAATATGGAGGGTGTGCGATTAAGAGAAATTAAATATCCTCCTACCTTTTGATCCTAAATATCCTCCTACCCATTTAAATGATGACATGTGTCATATTAGTATGTCCTAAAGTATCATTAAATCTCATTAAATGAGCATTAAATGTTACACATGTCACCATTTCATTGGGTAGAAAGATATGTAGGAACAAAAAGTATGATGATATTTAATTTCTCGTGTGATTAAATAAATGGGTCGTCATGGAAGGGTTTCCACCCAAAATATAAGGTGGGGAGGGGTGGAAAAGTAGTTGTTATTTCAATGTTATTGAGGGTACAAATCATCCGTTGGGAATTCCTATTTTGTTGGGAAATTCGTTGGCAATAGAAACAGACAAGTATTATGTGTTGATCAAATAGTGAATGGAATTGGTGATTATCGAATTCGTCCATGTTGTCATATTGAAAAGGATTTGATTTCGAACTTGAATTGATTTTTAACATAGACACGAAAATGTAAAATTTTTGCAAACATATCATATTTATTACATAGAGGGTAAACCCATACAAAGAGAAAAAAGTGACATAAAAACAAAAGCATAATAGTTTATGGCACTAATACGTGGTATTAGGGATGTCCACAGATATGAGTGAACAATGTACAACATATGAGAAACAATATAAAGAGAACTAGAAAAGCTAAATGAACATGTTTGCTAAGTTGGAAAGCATAACACGTAACTAAGTATTATCTTTATTACAAGAAATTAACGAACTTGAAATTAACGAACTAAGGACACAAGAACCCGGGTAGCCAAGACGTTGATGCCACAAGGAAAGACTTCATGAAAAAAAAAACGACTTGAAACTTGAAGGACGGAGGACGGAGGAGCTGAAGAGAAATCACTTGAACTGTCACACCTAAGAAGCATCTACGAGTGCGGAAATCCTTTACAAAAAATAAAAATTCATTAAACTTTGTTATATTTTGCAAACTAGTGGAGAAATATAAGGTGTGCTTGTTGCGGAAAACTCTTTTCATTTTTTCTTAGAACATTTTCAAAAACAGGAACTGTGTTTCAATTTTCATTTTCAATGAAAAATTTAGAAAACATGTTTTGTTGAAACTAGTGCAGTTTTTATTTTCCATTTTAAAAATTAGAAAATATGTTCGGTTGTATATTTTCTATCAATTTTCACTTTTCATTTTTTTTTGTCTTCCAAATACTACAATATTAAACATATTTCAGCAAAAAATAAAACAAAGTTTTAATATAAGATTATCAACATAAACTTTAATGTATAATTAAAAGAAACATAAGAATTAGGTCAATATTCAGTTATCAAACGATCGCGAACCCACCTTGTATTAGACCTAATATAATGTACTCCAAACCTTGTAATGCAAATAAAGTTTTTATAGTTAGTTATGCATACGAAATAACACTTTAGTTTTCGATGAATGTAGATTGTCGAGAAATAAACAGTATACACAAGACATAAGTAATAATTAATACATTAACAACAAGACGTTTGTATTAAGTATTTTTATGTACAAATGTTACTCTAAACGGATAGTGTGTAAATATGATTCTATTGATATAAAAAGACGTTCAAAACAGAGACCGTACACATAAATTATGAACATTTGAAGGAAATAAATTAGTAATATAGCTAAATTTCCATAAATTAACTTTTAAATGATTCGTAGGGTTGTGTATAGATATATATCGGTTAACACCTACACACGAGGTTCCTAGCTACAACCGTTTGTCTAAAACGTCATACCGAATAAGGAGATGTCCTATTATTTTCGGTTTCGACATCGATGAAGCATGTAGGGCATTTCATCAGGTGCGCCCCATGTAGCACCAAGCATAGGTCTATACATCATATAGAAGTGGGTATAGTTTCATGTGCCGATTACACTCTAAGACATTTATACTTGTATGTTATACAAGTATCAATGTCGTGTATAAGTATCACAAACACTTATACTTGTAGTGCACAAACTTTTGTTGGTGTAGAACTTATATAATAAGTTAACAATTATAAGTAGCACATACCCTCTATAATAAAACTAATTATAAGTTAAGTAGGCTCTTATACACTATATTTTATACTTTATGGCTTAGAAAACTTACTATTTTTATATAAGTATATAACACTTTTATATATATATATATATATATATATATATATATATATATATATATATATATATATATACTTTGGTCATTAAAAATATTTTTTTGTATAAGTTAATGAAGCTACTATATACTATATAAACAAAGTTTTGCTATAAAAGTACACAGTGTCAAAACATGTCAATCTCACTATCTTTTTTTTGATGTATTTTCAAAGCACATGTATTCTCAGAAACATAAGAAACGAGAATCACACAAACCCATGGTCAATTATGAAAATCTTTGTTATCAATCATAGTTGTATATTTTGTATTTGACGCCTATCTATTAAGGCATGTATCGTATTTTGATTATATGTAACGATTTACTTGAAGAACGAAACAATGTAATTCCTATTCTATATTAACAAAAGTATATATTTTGTTTATAATGTTGTTTTTGTACTATTTAATGTATGTTCAATAACTGTAATCCATGACTAAGAGGCATCCCCCGACGTTTCCGCCACCGATCGGAGGTATGACATGGTAAGGGTAAGGGTGGATATGGTTTCATTGTGTGACAACCCGAACTTTTTTCCGCTACCATTAACTGATTTCCATAAATAAAATTTAAATTTTATTGAGTTTCCGTTAAACTTCTTGGTTTAGAAAATCAACTAGTTATATATATATATATATATATATATATATATATATGTGTGTGTGTGTGTGTATATATATATATATATATATATATATATATATATATATATATATATATATATATGAGTCAGAACCAAAATCGTGCGAAAAACCTGAGTCTTCGTTGATCAATCAATAGTTTTCGGTTCACAGCCGTAAATTCGTTTATGGCCGTACACATGTTTACGACCGTACACTTGTTCATGGCCAGTGAAGGGTGGCCCCACCACCGACCATGGAACCCATCTTATAAATACGAGCCCCTACCCCCTCATTTACATTTTCTAACCGAAAACCCTATCCTTTTCTCTCTAAACTCTTGACCGTAAACACACCAGAAACACCCTTATTCTTTCGAAAATCATCGAGAATCGTCATTGGGAATTGATTTGGAGCATCTAGAACACGTGTTTCATCAATTCCAGCATCCTCATTCTTGAGTGTACGGTCGTACACCCTTCAAATCTGCAAATCTTCATTGACCGTAAACCAGTTCACGGCCATACACACTTCAAACCTTCAAAGGTCGTAAACCCTTCAAGAGGCAGTTCACATCCGTAAATAGTTCACGACCGTAAACACCCCCCCCCCCCCCCTTCATGGTCGCAAACCCTCCTTAGGTGGTGAACTTAGCTGAAAACCCCTTTTCCACTCCAGTCGAGTCCCGGTAACATTCCAAAACCGAAAAAAAAAGTGTTTTTTTAACACTATAATTAATGGTTTCAGTAATAATATATATATATATATATATATATATATATATATATATATATATATATATATATATATATATATATTTAATTGATATAAGGATCCTGTTAATCCCGCGTACGATAGCTCAAGGGTCATTTCCAGTTCTGTTGTTCGACATTTCAAGCAACCAACTGTGAGTTTATACCCATATATTTTATTGTTTTTAATGTTTTCCCGGGGGGGGGGGGGGGGGGGATACAAGTAAAACACACAGGTTCTGTCACACCGTGAAAATTTACAACCAATTTAAACTTTTAAAAAAAACAATCCATACTCATTAAGTTATTACAAACAGGTTTTCAGTTCATTTATTATCATAGTATCCCATAAACATCAGCATAAAACTGAGGAGCGGTACGATCACGCCTTAGCCTTGCCACGGTCTCCTGAAGTACCTGAAACAATACACTGAAACTGTAAGCCCGAAAGCTTAGTGAGTTACCCCCATAATACCAACCACAATACCATACACATATCATATCATAAACAAAACAGCCATGCATATCGAGTCTACAGCGTGACTGGTCCACCTACACCATGCCTTCAGTCCACCCGGTCCACTCTCTCTCCGAGTCTACAGTGTGACTGGTCCGCCCGCACCAGGCCTTCAGTCCACCTGGTCTACTCTACCTCCGAGTCTACAGTGTGACTGGTCCCCCGCATTGGGCCTTTAGTCTATCTGGACCGCTCGTCGGGCCTTCGGTCTAACCGGTCCTCCCTGGGTATGTTGGCCTACAGCACAAAGCAGGACCCGCCTCAACCCAACCCCAGTCCAACAACCATGTGCACATAAACATATAATCATATAACAATTCACATCTAATCAAACCGATCTAGCATATCACATATCATAACAACATCCTAACCAGGATACCGACCTAACCGGTCACTAACATAGCACCATCCTATATACCAGGATACCGACCTTAGCCAGGTCTCTAACATAGCATCATCCTATATAACAGGATATCAACCTTAACTAGGTGATATTGCCATATTTATACCTATTTTCAGACAATATTTGAGTACATTTTTATTAATAAGTTGATAATATGTTTAGAATAATGATACTTATGACATTAAATTGTTATTTTCAGTCAATTAGAAGTATTTTCGAAGAAAGGGACCAAAAGCGACAATCTATAGAATATGGGAGACTTGGAACACAAGAGATGAAGAAATCCACAGAAATTACTGAAACCACGTTGTGGCATGGATATCCACGACGTGACATGAGTAACCTTGAAGATAAAGATCGCGTAGAGAAGGAGACCTTACCCGATGCGGATAACTTGGGGGCCACGTCGTGGCATGTATATCCACGACGTGGCGCAGGATTTTTAAGGTTATTTAAGCACCCTTGACCATTACGAAAAGGACTTTTGGCTAGAGAAAGGAGTTCCAGAAGGCGATTTTAAGCAGAAGAAAAGTTTTGGGAAAGGCTTCCAACACCAAAAGAGTGAAGGTCCATAATTTAGTTTATTTATTTGTTAACTAGGAACATGTTTCATTATACTTTGATTTGTGTTAGTGTGTTAGTTGCTATTATGAGCAGCTGAATCTAGCTAATATTGTTTAGCTAGATGAAGCTTCCAACTTATGAATAGCTGGATTTTTATGGATTTATTTAGTTGGTGAATTGCATGTGTTTGATTTATAGTTACCTAGCATGCTTGTGTTTGTTTCTCTAATTGCTTGATTTCATGTTCTGTGTAGCTTAGTGACCATTAACTGCATGAACTTGTTTACCTAATGATTTAGTGAACATTAAATTGTTAGAGCTAGGATTGACCAATCTTAGTTAGTAATTAGAGTAAATAAACTTAGTTGTGTTAGAGAACGTGGATTGTGACTATAATTGCGTTTACATAATAAATCTTACATAGTATATTCATATTCATAATTGGTTATGTGTTTAATTGTGTGTGACCATACATAGTTTGACATGAATTAGTTAATTATTGGTAAAGTAAGAATTAAATTACTAATACAATTAAAACCAACTAGATAATCCATAATTATTAGCTAGCCATAAGGAAGAAGTGGATTCAAACTAGACAAGAGTGTGTTTTTACTTATTGATTGAATTTGAGTTAAGTTCGTCTGATCTTTTAAAATCAGATAAAACCCTTTATAAACTTGTTAACAATTAGGTTAATTTGATGGCAAATGGATTAATTAGTAACACCGTTTCCTGTGATCGACACCCGACTTACCCAAGCTATACTATAATCCGACTAGGTACACTGCCTATAAGTGCATAGTTAGTTTAAGTTTGTTAGGGTATAAATATTCAAATTAGTGGGTACTTTCGTGCACATCACGTTTTTGGGGCCATTGCCGGGGAACGACTTAGTTTATTAGCTGCGAGGGCTGCCGAGCAAATTACACCAAGAACCCTTCTCTCTCTAAAATCTTTCTCTCTCTCTAAGGTTCCAAACCACCCCTAAGCCGTTGATAAAACCCCTAGCACCCTAGGGAAGCCCCGACGCTCCCGGAGTCCTGAGAAAAAGGAGTTTTTCGGTTTCGAAACGCTGCTCCAATTAAGTCCCGGTTTTCGATAAAATTCGTTGTAAGTGTGCTACGCTTACGTAATTTTTAATATAGCTTTCAAATAATTATAGGAATGTTACTAGGTCCTTAAAATAATTATTTGGGCTATTATTATGAGTTATATTGAGTGTTATTAACGCTTATATAATAATAATAATAATAGTCAGACAATTAATTTGTCGCGGTTATCGTTAGACTAAACCCTAGTGGTATCGATACTAGGTTTTATCGAAGGAATATCGTTTTGAGAGTATCGAAGCGCTGTCCGAGTGCTGAGTCACCACCTAATCAGGTGAGTGCATAGTTACTTTCAGCTTACACATAGATATGAAGTATTTATATAAATTACGTGCTATGTGTGCATATTATCTGAATACTTGCTATCTATGCTGGATGTACATTGTTATACATGTTTTCAATGATTTAAAATGTATATGTATTTTATATCTACGAAAATGTTGGGGTAAAACATGGGTAGATGTAATTGGTGATGTGTGATAAAATGATGAGAGGCGTCGATGTTGATGTTGTTGATTCTGTCATCTAGCGGAGTATGGATGACGACCACGGACTCTTCTAGACAGTCTAGTGGAACACTAGCAGGCTCGCAACCTGTAGGTGTTTGTGAACGATGTGTTCACCGGTGTACTCCATCCCCCACATGATTGCCTTTAGGACATTTATTGCTGAGGAATCCCCTTAGCAGTAGTGTCCGTCCCGATGATGATCCTTAGGCTAGGTCCCTTATGATAGGTGTTTAGGGACGTAAAGTGAGGATAACGGGAACATGTAATCGGGTTATGGTTGATTGATGAAATTAATAAACTTATTTACTGTGGATTGAAAACCCTATGTGCTCACCAGGCTCCCAAGCCTGACCCACTCAGTTTTATGTATTACAGGTAGTGGCGCTTGAGCATAGATATGATGTTGGACGAGGGATTACGGATATAGGCCTGTAGATATGAAATAATGTAGTAAGGATTATATTGTACTGTTTATGCTTTTGATATGTATGAACATGACATCCCAAGTCTTTTAATGAAATACATTTCTATGGAAATGCTTTTGATAAATCTTTATCATATTTTGTTTTGGGACAAATTCCGCAACACTTTCATTTAAAATGTAACTCTGATTTTTAAACAAAGCATAAACAAACCGGTCTTTTCTGGCCGTGATTTTGGGGATATCACAGTTGGTATCAGAGCATTAGTTTAAGAGAACTAGGAATTTGTAGGATTTCTAGACTTAAACTTAGAATGCTAAGCGATGATTGTGAGGTGTGAGCACTAGCTTATTTTAGGAATTGTGCCTAAAATGCTTTTATGTGCTAAATGCTTTATGCATGATATGTTGTTATTTGTTTGGATCTATGGTCTGTTGCCGACCGGATCTGGAAACTTTATGTGTTTAGGATTCTAAACGTACGACTACGATATTAGAACTAGCATCTAAACGTTTCGGAGTGATAAAGACAATTTAAATGTCTATCCTAGATAAAGATCTAAATTCACCTTATTCAGTGTATAGATCAAGATGGCAAGGACCCGTAGTGGAAACGTGAACGCAAATAGAGATAGGAACCAACCCCCAGTGGTTCAGCAAATACCTGTTGTTGAAGAAGTTGCACCTGAGCTAGTCACCATGGCTGGAGTTCAAGCCATGATTCAGGCTAGGCTAGCTGAACAAAGGGAAGAAATGAGATGGATGGTCCACGAAAATAGGGACGAACCTACCATACATGTTGAACCAACGGAGCCAGTTCCCAAGCCATCTGAGGAAGGGAACTACAACCGCCAAGTGAGTCAAGTAGGGACTCAAGGTGAGCAAAGGGATGGCTTAGAAGGGAGAAACAACAAGGATGGGCGGATGTACAAAAATTTCTTGGGTGCGAAACCACCAAGTCTCTCAGGATCCCAAAGCCTGTTGAGATTATGGACTGGATCTCCGAGATGGAGATGGTGTTTGAGAGCCGCGACTGCAGCGAGAAGCAGAAGACTGTCTTCGCTGTAAGACAATTGAAAACTGGAGTCTTGAGCTGGTGGAAGCTATTGGCAGATACAATGCCACGAGGAGAAGCTCTGAAAATGTCATGGGATGAGTTCTTGGAACAACTGAAGGCGCAGTACTGTTCAGAGATAGACCTGATTGATCTGAACAATGAGTTCCAAAATTTGAAGAAGGGGAGCATGAGCATCGATGACTATGCTGTTGTAGTTACGAAAAAGATGAAGTTGTTTCGATACCTAGTGCCAACCGAACTTTCCAAAATTGAGAAATTCGCAAACGGACTGCCGGCTGACTTTGGACCAACAGTCAAGATGGCAACCACTCTGAAATCAGCTGTTTGAGCAGCTAAGAACGTGGTGACCCAACAAAAGGAAAGAGGTCTAGAAAGGGTTGAGGTTGGTGAGAAACGAAAGTTCGATGGATCCTCGAAGTCCAACAAGAAGAGTAGATTCTCGAAGTCTGGTTCGAGAGGAGGAGGATCAGAAGCGAAGTGGTGTGACAAGTTCAAGAAGAAGCACTCTGGGAAGTGTGACGGAGGGGTCACTTGTTTCAAATGCGGAAAGCCTGGGCACTATGCCAATGAATGCACCCTCAACCAGAAGGTCTGTTATGGGTGTAATGAAGAAGGGCACATTTTGAAGGACTACCCGAAGAAGAAGGAGGCAGGAAGACCCAACATACCACCGAAGCCGAAGGTGAGAGCCTTCCAGATGACGCTCGAGGCTGCGAAGGAGGCAGCAGACGTCGCTTCAGGTACCTTTCTTGTAAATGGTTTGCCTGCAAATGTACTATTTGATTCCGGAGCCAACTAGTCCTTTGTGTCGCATAAATTTGGTGGGAAATTAGCATTGCCTGTAGAAAAACTTGATAATGCCCTGATTGTAGAAGTTGCCAGTGGCAAATTCGTACCTGTTAGTAATCGTATTAGAAACATCGTCATCGAACTAAACGGAAACGAATTCCACGAAGAGCTATTACCCATAAAGTTAAACGGTTTCGACATCGTTTTAGGTATGGATTGGCTTAGCGCCAACAATGCTGAGATTCAATGCCGAAAGAAGATAGTAAGGGTAAACCCACCCAGAAAAGAATCATTTATGGTGTACGGGGACAAACGCAGAGTGAATTCTGGAATCATCTCCCTGATGAAAGCCAAGAAATGTTTGTCCAAAGGATGTGCATTGTACTTGGCATTCGTAATCGATGCTAAGAAAGAAAAGAAAGAGGTACAGAATATACCAGTTGTGTGTGATTATCTAGAAGTCTTTCCCGAAGATCTTCCCGGATTACCACCTGATAGACAAGTGGAGTTTCGTATCGACTTGTTACCAGGAACAACACCGATAGCAAAAGCACCATACCGATTAGCACCGACGGAGATGAAGGAGCTCATGACGCAACTTCAGGAGCTGTTGGACAATGGTTTCATTCGACCTAGTTCATCACCCTAGGGAGCTCCGGTGTTATTCGTGAAGAAGAAGGACAGAAGTATGAGAATGTGTATAGACTACCGAGAGCTGAATAAGGCAACGGTGAAGAACAAGTATCCATTGCAGAGGATTGATGACCTATTCGATCAGCTGCAAGGTTCGAGCTACTTCTCAAAGATCGATCTTAGGTCAGGATATCATCAGCTGAAGGTGAGAGAGCAGGATATTGAGAAGACTGCATTCAGAATGAGATATGGACATTATGAGTTCTTGGTTATGTCATTTGGGCTAACCAATGCTCCTGCAACATTCATGGATTTGATGAACAGGGTTTGTAAACCATTCCTCGATAAATCCGTGATAGTGTTCATCGACGACATTCTCATCTACTCGAAAAGCCAAGAGGAGCATGGCAAGCATCTATGGGAAGTATTAGAAGTGTTGAAGAAGGAGAAGCTTTTTGCAAAGTTCTCTAAATGTGACTTTTGGATACGGGAAGTCCAATTCTTGGGTCATGTTGTTAACCAGGAGGGAATAATGGTTGACCCCGCAAAGATCGAGGTTGTAATGAAGTGGGAACGTCCAAAGAGTCCCACAAAGATTCGAAGCTTTCTAGGATTAGCCGGATATTATCGACGATTTATCCAAGGCTTTTCTTCGATAGCTGCTCCATTAACAGCTTTGACTCATAAAGGAGCTACGTATACGTGGAGTGAGAAGCACGATGAGGCATTCGAGAAACTAAAGAAGAAGTTATGTGAAGCACCGATACTTTCTCTACCTGAAGGAATCGAAGATTTCGTGGTTTATAGTGATGCATCTGGAGTCGGGTTGGGTTGTGTTTTGACCCAAAGAGAAAAGGTGATAGCATACGCATCTCGACAATTGAAAGAGCACGAAAAGAACTACCCCACTCATGATCTGGAGTTGGCAGCGGTAGTATTTGCCTTAAAAATATGGAGGCATTACCTCTATGGCACGAAGTGCAAGCTCTTCACTGATCATAAGAGTCTCCAGTATCTCTTTAATCAAAAGGAGTTGAACATGAGGCAACGACGCTGGCTAGAACTTCTCAAGGACTACGACTGTGAGATACTTTACCACCCAGGTAAAGCAAATATTGTTGCTGATGCTCTCAGTCGGAAAGTCAATCTTGAAAGGAAAAGGCCAAGAGCGTTAAGAATTTAAGTCGTCTCGACGATTGTGGAAAGTATCAGGAAAGCTCAAGAAGAAGCTTTAGAGAAAAATGACCGAAAGAAAGAACGTTTGGGAAGAACGTTAGTGTTCGGTACAAACAGTCAATGACTGAAGGTATTCCAAGATCGGATTTCGGTACCTAAGATGGGAGGAATAAGAGACCTTCTGATGGAAGAAGCACACAAGACCATGTACTCAATTCATCCCGGTAGCACTAAAATGTATAGGGACCTAAAACCCTACTATTGGTGGCCGACGATGAAGCTCGATGTTGCGAAGTATGTGGCCGAGTGTGTAACATGTGCGAGGGTTAAGGCACAACATCAAAAAACGTATGGGAGTTTAGAACCTTTACGTGTACCCATGGGTAAATGGGAAGACATCACCATGGATTTTGTGACTAAACTGCCCAGAACGAAGAACGGACACGACATGATTTGGGTAGTCGTGGATCGTTTCACCAAGAGTGCACCCTTCATAGCAGCCAACGAGAAGTGGTCTATGGATAAGCTCACAAATGCTTACGTGAAGGAAATTGTAAGACTTCACGGTGTCCCTATTTCGATTGTATCAGATCGTGATAGTCGTTTCACATCGAGGTTTTGGAGGAGTCTACAAGAGGAGTTGGGTACAAAGTTGTGTTTGAGTACTGCTTACCATCCGCAAACTGATGGTCAGAGCGAAAGAACGATTCAGACGTTGGAAGATATGCTGACAGCATGTACCCTCGAATTCCAAGGGAATTGGGACGAGCACTTACCTCTGGTAGAATTTTCCTACAACAACAGTTTCCACTCGAGCATCAAGATGGCACCTTACCAAGCCTTGTATGGACAGAAGTGTCGTACGCCCTCTTGTTGGCTTGAAGCCGGAGAGAAGCAGTTTATGGGCCCCGAGATAGTTCATGAGACTGCTAAGAAATTAAAGGTGATTAGGGAAAGAATGTTAGCACCTCAGGGTCGTCAGAAGAGCTATGCTGACAAGAAAAGACGACCGATAACCTTCAAAGTTGGGGATTCCGTTTTGCTTAAAGTCTCACCGTGGAAAGGACTTATACGATTTGGGAAACTAGGAAAGTTGAGTCCAAGGTTTATTGGATCGTTCAAAGTTCTTCAGAAGATTGGGAACCAAGCATACAAGCTAGAATTGCCCAAAGAAGTCAATGGTATTCATAACACCTTCCATGTGTGTTATTTGAGGAAATTCACGGGAGATGTTCCCGACATAATTCCAATCTCAGAGTTAAGGATGGATGAGAACAAAAGGCTAATCGAAGAGCCCGAGGCAATTGTTGACCGTAAGACTAAGAAGTTACGACGCAAGATGGTCGACTTGGTGCTTGTTCGATGGAAACATTCGAATGGGCCGAATCTCACTTGGGAAACAGAGGATGACATGATGAGTCGCTATCCACATCTGTTTGCTGATGCATGATTCCGAGACGGAATCATCCTAAGGGGGAGATAATTGTAACGCCCGGGTTTCAGGGCTAAGCATTTTTGTCAATGTAATAGTCTAGGTCAACTCTTGTAACTCTTTTTGAAGTAACAAAGATGAAATATTTGAGTATTATGTGAATTATGTGTGTTTATGTGTTTATTATTTAAATATAAATGTATAATTAATAAAGAATAAAAATGAGCGTCAAAATTAAAGTGTGAGATAATCCTGATATCTCTACATAAATTTGTAGGATATGTCTCAAGGTTTCCGTGCATATAAGGAACGCCGAAATCCGAGTTATAACAAAGAAGTTATGACTCATCGAAGTTTCGCGGCAGAACCGGCACGATACCGGAAAGCGTAAATAGTGAATTTACGATAGAGCGAGATTTAGCCTTAGCGATCTAAACGAAAGTCGTAGAATATGTTAAAATAAGAACATTGATAAAAAGAACGCCCAAATCTGACTTCGTATGAAGAAGTTATGATTTTTCGAAGTTTCAAGTTAGCAGTGTACAGCCCGAAATTCGAATATTAGATCGAGTGGTTTTTAGCCAACACGACCTAAACGAGAATTGAAGATCTCGTTAAAAGTAGCGTAACGAGAAAAAGATGGGCGAAAACGGATGTCGGATGAAGAAGTTATGAGGATTTAACGGACCAATCCTGTCCCGGCCTGTTAATAATATAAAATTTAAAATCGAGCTAAAATTAGCCGACAGAGTCTAAACGAAAGTTGTAGAGTACGTTCCCACCTTCGCATGGATGTAAAGAACGTCGAAAACGGAGTTCGTACGCGAAAGTTAGGAATTTTTGAAGTTGTAACTCGAAATTGTGAAGTCTGTTGCAAATTGATGATGTTGCGCATTGTGGGCCGTCCGACGCTTCAGATCATGCCATGAAGCCTCGCCCTACGCCCCGCGTACGAGATCCGGAACGCCCCGCGTACCCTCGGTTCTTATCCAGTCCGAAGTGGCTAACAGCTGGATGCGAGCTGGAGGCTTATCCGAACTACGCCCAGCGTAGTCCTGTCCGACGCCCAGCGTAATCCGAGAGGCTTCGCTTATAAATACCTGCGAGGGCTGCCGAGCAAATTACACCAAAAACCCTTCTCTCTCTAAAATCTTTCTCTCTCTAAGGTTCCAAACCACCCCTAAGCCCTAGATAAAACCCCTAGCACCCTAGGGAAGCCTCGAGGCTCCCGGAGTCCCGAGAAAAAGGAGTTTTTCGGTTTCGAAACGCTGCTCCAATTAAGTCCCGATTTTCGATAAAATTCGCTGTAAGTGTGCTACGCTTACGCAATTTTTAATATAGCTTTCAAATAATTATAGGAATGTTATTAGGTCCTTAAAATAATTATTTGGGCTATTATTATGAGTTATATTGAGTGTTATTAACGCTTATATAATAATAATAATAGCCAGACAATTAATTTGTCGCGGTTATCGTTAGACTAAACCCTAGTGGTATCGATACTAGGTTTTATCGAAGGAATATCGTTTTGAGAGTATCGAAGCGTTGTCCGAGTGCTGAGTCACCACCTAATCAGGTGAGTGCATAGTTACTTTCAGCTTACACATAGATATGAAGTATTTATATAAATTACGTGCTATGTGTGCATATTATCTGAATAATTGCTATCTATGCTAAATGTACATTGTTATACATGTTTTCAATGATTTAAAATGTATATGTATTGTATATCTACGAAAATGTTGGGGTAAAACATAGGTAGATGTAATAGGTGATGTGTGATAAAATGATGAGAGGCCTCGATGTTGATGTTGTTGATTCTGTCATCTAGCGGAGTATGGATGACGACCACGGACTCTTCTAGACAGTCTAGTGGAACACTAGCAGGCTCGCAACCTGTAGGTGTTTGTGAACGATGTGTTCACCGGTGTACTCCATCCCCCACATGGTTGCCTTTAGGACATTTATTGCTGAGGAATCCCCTTAGCAGTAGTGTCCGTCCCGATGATGATCCTTAGGCTAGGTCCCTTATGATAGGTGTTTAGGGACGTAAAGTGAGGATAACAGGAACGGGTAATCGGGTTATGGTTGATTGATGAATTTAATAAACTTATTTATTGTGGGTTGAAAACCCTATCTGCTCACCAGGCTCCCAAGCCTGACCCACTCAGTTTTATGTATTACAGGTAGTGGCGCTTGAGCATAGATATGATGTTGGACGAGGGATTACGGATATAGGCCTGTAGATATGAAATAATGTAGTAAGGATTATATTGTACTGTTTATGCTTTTGATCTGTACGAACATGACATCCCAAGTCTTTTAATGAAATACATTTCTATGGAAATGCTTTTGATAAATCTTTATCATATTTTGTTTTGGGACAAATTCCGCAACACTTTCATTTAAAATGTAACTCTGATTTTTAAACAAAGCATAAACAAACCGGTCTTTTCTGGCCGTGATTTTGGGGATGTCACAATAAGGGTAATATATAATAAAGGTTCTACAGGTTTAGAATTGATAATTCCAATTTAACTTCTTTTTCCCCGATGGGATATGAGCTTAAAGAAGAATCAGTTATTTGACTACCTTTTCAATCTTAATGATATACAACTCGTATACACGAGATTGTGATTGTGAAACCATGTATGAATTCTAATATGAACTTCAGGACGGAGAACTGCCCAAAACTACGAGTAATCGCATCGTCATGCGAACAAACTTAGAACCTAGTATGACTCCCGTAAATGGATCACCCTACAGTCTAAACATTCTGGAGATACAAGAACAGTCCAGACTACTTAATGAGCTACACAAAATAGAATTGGAAGACCAGGCTTCTCACCCTTGAGAACTCCGGTCTTATTCATCCAGATATCGACGGATTGCATCGTATATACCTCGGCTATCGAGGACTCCGTCAAGATTTTCTAGTAGAAATCGTTATCTCTGCCTCGCATAGATGTATTGGTTGAGAAAACGCAAGGAGAGAATTACTTTCAGAAATGGATCTGATATCCGAATATCACTACTTCGAGTGTTAGGGAAGGATGTCCCGAAGACTACATTCCGAACTCGATGCGGACACTTCGAGTCCGTAATGATACCCTTCGGATAGGACCAATACGCCCATAGTTTTCATGAGCTAAATGAGTAGGGTACGTCTTTCTTTCTTGGATCAGTTCGTCATTTCTCCATGTATTGACTTACTTATCTACGCTCGTAGTAAGAAGAAACCCATGGAAACATTACCCTCAGAGGAACTTTTCGCGAAGTTCTCTAGGCACGAGTTTTGAAATTGAAGAGTCAAATTTCTATGATGCACTGTTAGTGATGTGGGAAATTTTGAGTTCTTTTACAATTTGTCAAAACCGTTGAGAATTTGTCGACACCAGAGACGCCGACAGTCATTCGCCAAATTCTAGGTCTTGCATACCTACTGTCATAGATCATCCAGAACCCCTCGCAAATCACAGAAACCATTTCGACCTTGACCCAGCAAGGAGTGGCCCTTGACTGGGAAGTTAAATAAGAAAAGGAAACCTTGAAGATTCCAAGTGAAAGACCAAGTTCTTTAGGAAGTCTCACTCTGGGAATGGCTTAATACGCTTCGTAAGCGTGGAAAGCTAAATATAAGATAGATAGGACCTCCGAGATTCTTACCAGAATCAGTCCTGTATCTCGCAAACTAGACCTACTCCACGAACTCAGTAGCGTACATTCTACTTTTAGCGTCTCGATCGTGAAACCGTACCTTTCTGTTTGGACTTTTGTAAGTCCACTCGTCGAGATCCTCGCCTTCGTATTAGAACCGTAGTGACCCTCGACTGAGAGGTCAAGCGGACGAAGCAACACCGTCGCCAGTTAGTGAAGGTTCGTTGGAATGCCAACCGAGAACCCAATTTCACTTAGGAACGCTAGAACCAATCGATTAGGAAGTTTCCACCTCACGACTCGATCATTCATACCTACTTCCTTATCTAAATTCTAATTTCGGGACGAAATTCCCTTTAACTGGGGGATGATGTGACAACCCAAAATTTCCATTCTTAACAAACCATATCAAGCCAATAGAAGTTAGAACAGTTACAGTGAAATTCCAGACTTTGGATATAAGTTTAAGTATTTCAGGATTAGCACTTAAGGAGATATCAGGGGAGTGGATGCACTAGGGTTTTGTGCAACACTGTTATTCCAATACTCTATGATATTAGAGTTCATTCCGGGAATAAAATATTTTCTGCCAAAAATCTCAGGACTATATATAAAAATCTGAACCATATTTATTCATTAGTTACATTTCCAACTTGAGAAAAGCGAAATTCTCTCTCTCGGATCTTCGGGTTTTTATCCCAAATTGTGAGTACTTCTATCTAGTTGTATTATATAGCTTAGATTGTGTTTAGAAACATCAAAATCATGTCAAAAGACTAAGATCTATGAGTTTACCGCCCAAGAACACCTTGGGGAGTAAACTCCTTTATAAGGGCCAAAAGTGTGCCCAATGTCCCTCAAAGCCTTGGAACTCAAACTAGAAGCCACCAATACATGTTTAGACCACCAAATCAATTAGAAACAAATGGTGAAAGTGAGTTCACGGCCAAGGAAGTTCTTGGGCCGTGAACTCCATGTTTAGGTGCCAAAATGCCTTAAAAACCTTCCTTAAGCCAAGAGACTAATTTAGACATGTACCTTAAAGTGTTTATAGCCTAGAAAACATAAGGAATCACAAGGATAAAGGAGTTTACAGCCAAGACAAGTTCTTGGGCCGTAAACCCCTATAAATGGGACAAATGACACCCTAACTCATTCCTTATGCCTAGAACCCAACTTAGATCGTATCTTTGAAGTGTTAGGAACCTCAAAACATCAAATGGTACTCCTTACCATGAGTTTATGGCTGTAAACTCATGGGGGAGTGGTCCCAAGGCCATGAAATACTAAATGGAGTTAGAAAGAAGCCCAAACACTTGTTTAAGCCTAGAAGCACTTCACCACTTAAGTTGTAATAATTCTATGCTTCATTTAGGGACCCTATTGAGAGTTTACAGACAAGAGTTTACTCCCCTGGGCCGTAAACTCCAACACATATGGTCTTTTGACCATAAACTCCCATAAGAGGTCTTGCACTCCTTTGTTGCAACCCATTAGCCTCCTAGCACTTGACCAAAAGTGTTTTCCTCGCATTAGGATGTTTATACATGTTTAATTAGTGTTACAATCACTAATTGTTTATATACATGTCTTCATATGTAATTAGGACCATTGTGTGTGTCTAAAGTCTTCACTTGACACCTAGCAGTCCTACCTCTTCGGTTCATCCGTGTCACCCACAACAGGTGAGTTCATACCCCTTAATCAATGTTTTAACTATTTTTAAATGTTTTATGGGGGGATACAAGTAGAATTATCCTAATTATTATATCAATCACATGTGATTAATAAGAAGCATTCAAATGATTGGCTACTCATTAGCCGTTTTACCAAACAGTTTCCTTCAAATGTTTTTCATAAACACTTTATGTGTTTAAAAACTCTTTATTAAACTGTACATATATTACATTTCAAACTTATTTACAATTGTGTTTCAAACAAATGTTTCTTTATACTAAACTGTTTTATCAAACCCATGCCTTCAAAACCGCTTTATAGATTGACATCAAGTCGATCTTTTCTTAGATAATAATTATGTACAAAGGTTTTCCTTATACTTATATTTGTTCTTATATATTGTTTTCAAACCACTTTACAAACTGTCATCAAGTCATCTTTCTTAGTAGTTTAAAACTCTTTAAAGATTTTACCAAAACTTATTTTATGCTTTTATATTATCAATTGCATATGCCTATATATGTATAGATATATAAGAAATGTTTAAAAGACTTGGGAAGGCTATCCACCCTATTTCCTTTTCGCGCTTGAGATGTGGTCTGGTGGGATATCGGGTACCCGTCCGAAGGTCGTTTAAATATTAGTTATATATCATGTGTACATATATAGTCATAAAGGTCCTTCCAGTACATCTAATGCCCTTGGGTAGCAAGGGTATACATCCATGTCCATACGTACCAGTTAGATTACTAGTAAACTACCATAGGGGTAGTTTAGGAAGATACTAGAACTATTACTAGAACGCGATATCATACAATGAGTCAGTTCCACTACTAGAAAAATAGCCTTTAATGGCGCGCAAACAATGACACTCGCTGATAGAGGACGCGCATTTGTGCGTGCCCTAAAAAATAATGTCAGTTTTGCAAAATTTGAAGGATAAAGGACACGCATTTGTGCGCGCCCTAAATTTAGTGTCAGAAAAGAAAAAAAAAAGAAATGCGGAGGGCGCCTTTCATAAAATGTGCGTCGTGTAAATGTGTCGCTTTATAATTTTGAAGTGAAACACGCGTTTTAGGCGGGAAATGAAATCAACTAAAATTACTCCCGCCTATTGGATTCCAAAAATTAATCCCCCCGCCTCAAGAAAAATCCCTAGGGCCTTCATCTTCTCCTTGCTCATACGTTCTCATACGATATTCAAAACCTCACTGAGTCTCTCCTTCTTGAAATCCTCGCAAGATTGCCCCTGAAATCGAAGGGATCATTCTAGGGTTCTTTTCAAGATGGGAAGGCTCTCTGCAACGCTCGCTACCTTGGCTCACCTCATCTACAAACGATCTCGACTCATCTTTTTTAGCCGGAGAGCTTGGGATAACCTTACCTCGACAGAGACCGCCACATATGCTCAAATTTACAAGCCCTAGGTCTGGTTTAATGACCATCAGATCTTCTTTGTGATCTGTCTCGCACAACAAGACTCCCTCTCAATAACATCGTCTTCCTTGTGTTGAAGGTATGATAATATCATCTAAAACTTAGTGGGCTCGATCGCACCCACAAATATGTGATTCTACCTACAGTAATCGAGACCATAGTCCAAAGAGCCGACATAGGGCTTTCAAACATGAGATTTTATGAAACTTCAAACCACGTGTCTCTCAAATTGGCATTATTCACTAAATTTTCATATATATTGTTAAATTCTCTTTTCTACTGTTCGAATTTTTGCTTGTTTATGTCGATTTTGCCCTTGATTTGGTGATTCTCCCCCTCATGTTCGAATATTTTATGTGATTCAGATTCCATTTGGATGATGATCTTTTCTACTCCTATCTTCCCTTCACTGGAATCTGAATCACATAAAATATTCATGAATCAGAATGGAGATTCTAAAGATCATCATCCAAATGCACCAAAATTTAGAGTAAGAACCACTATTAATGAAGGTATTCTACTGGGCTAGGATGCTTGTTGTTTGGATATGGAGCCATGGAAGAACTTGGACCCTTCCGTGTTAACAGTGATGGAAAAACACTCTACCCCAACCACTATGCATGAAACAATGGTAACAAAAATTCCTTTAATTACTATGTCCCATTCACATCACTTATAATCTTAGTCCTTGTCTTGCTGGTGCATGCCTAACCCTATAAAACCTTTGCTTTTGAGGTACTAACTGTTTTCTCCTGGAATTTTTTTTGCCTGAGATTTTTTGCTGCCAGCTATCCCTTCGGGACCACTCTTATGTATTATGTCAAAAGCACCAATTCAGAAATTTGCTGATTATGTAAGTCAGCTTTCCTCTTCCTTTTTGCTTTTTATTATTTATGCACCCTTATGCCACAAATCTCTTTATTTATCATACTAAATATGCAACCATCCCTTATTTTACTCCTAACATGTTGTATAATTCATTCATGTCAGTTGCATATATGTTGCATAAAATAAATTGGTAAAAGTAGACATGTGAATTATGGTTTGAGTGTTTATATTTAAAAGGATTAAATGCATATGCATATTTATGAAACAACATTCACCCTCTTCCCGATTCTGCAACAAATTTGTTTCTTTATTAGAAAATATGCACCGGTGTATTATTTATTGTAGGACCAAAACATACGATGTTTTACCAGCAACCTGTTTAACCTGATGAAACATGGGTGTATAAGTTGCATAAATAGGTTAAATAGGGAAAGATGATTGCATAAATTGGTAAAAGACAATTCACTTATTATGCGTATTATATATATATATATATATATATATATATATATGTGTGTGTGTGTGTGTGTGTGTGTGTGTGGTTCAGGTTGCAAGCATTTTTGTCCCTATGGTGGTTGGTTTGTCATTAATGACGCTGCTAGGGTGGTAAGTTTCGAATCCATAGACTTGCAATAAATTACATAATACATAAGAGAAGAGAAGAGAAATGACATGTGGTAAATTTGATTAGTCCTCTATCCAACTCTTTGGCATCCTTATGAGTCTTCTTTCATGTGTTCAAAACTGAGTCCTGAAACTGAATATCTTTTGGTGCTATGATCATTTATTTGAAGCTCTGATGTTTACCCAAGATTTAAAGGTGTGCTTTCCCAAGTTCTTCCTATTTTAGGGAATGTTAAAGATAAACATCGACCAAATACTTGACTTTTTAACTTTGTTTGTGGTTTCATTTAGTAATAATCCTTTTGAGGGGGTGTTTGTTGGGCTGCTTCTTTCAATGTCATTAACAACAGTGGTAAGTAAAATCTTAGTACTATGAACCTCTTTTGCTTAAACCTACCTTATTGACCTGTAGCTGATTAAACATTAAATTAATTATGCAGGTTTTGAAGTTTTTGATGGAAAAGAATAGTGTTAATGCTCTTCATAGAAAAGTATGTTGGTATTTTAGGAAATTTGGCTAATAATTTAGTTAATTATATAAAAAATGTTGAAATCTTACATTTGTCTACTATTGGAATGATTATTTGTAGTATTACATTTGTCTACTATTCGAATGATTATTTGTATAACATTAACTTTTGTGCAATGCACTGTATTATTTGTATATGGTATTTTATTTTCCATTATGTGACATAAAATGCAAATTTAATATGAAAATAAGTAAATCCATAAATAATTTTTTTTTTAAAATTTAAAATTACGATATGCAAAAATGTGTGTCATCTTCATTTATGACATGGCCTTTCTTGACATGGGCTTTCTTGATACGCATTGCGTGTCATTAACACGCGCGTCGTAAGGTTACGACACGCGAATGCGTGTCGTAAATGCGCGTCGTCTCTCTTTATGACAGGGCCTTCCTTGACACGCATTTGCGCGTTGTCTAAGCGTTTTACGACGCGCAATGAGCGTCGTAAAAGGCCTTTTTTCTAGTAGTGTTCATTCATGAGTCAATACTTGCTAGATAGAGAGCACATACATTACAGCTAGAACATTACAGTACATTACTATACTTGCTAGATAGAGAGCACATACATTACAGCTAGAACATTACAGTACATTACTATACTTTCTAGATAGAGAGCACATACATTACAACTAGAACAGTTCAGTACATTTCATATACATGAATACGTTGACAAATTGTGATCCACTGTGTCGGAGCATGACTTCAATGTCATGGCCCGAATTGTAGCCAGAGTCTCTTGAAGGGAGAGCATGAGTTTGCGTATAGATATATACTGGATTGACTATCCTACACCTTGCTGCTAGCTACAGCCGGGCCTACAGGTCTGCGGGTGCCAAACGTCATTTCTTTTTAAGACCATACCTTTGTCGTTTTTACCAGTCGATAGTTTGGTACAATTAATCACATGATGCCTTAATATAAATCCGGTTTAAGGTAGTTAGTACAACAGTAGTTCTTATAGCACTACACTACAGTACTACATTAATCTTCCCTTTACATATATTTAGTGATCTTTTCACTTAAGCATTAAAGGTAAAAACTATATGTTGTTAATGATAGTTACACTTGGGAAAATTACACACTTTTACAAGAAACGTACATTCAGAACAATTAGGTCTTGGTAGAAGACTACATTCAGAGCAATTAAGTCTTAGTAGAAGACTCTCTTTTATAATAGTAGGAATCATAGGGATTTCTAGGGTTTTTCAAACGTTTACAATTGTTTTACAAACATTTTTATACTTACAGTTCATATACATTTTCCATACTTACAGTTCATATACATATAAATTCTTACATACAAATTAAGACACTAAAATACTTATGATCTCACCAGCTTTAAAGCTGATACTCTCTTTCAAAATAACTTGTATCCTCAGGTCAAACATAGACAGGTATCGATGCAACATTTAGAGAAGATGGAGCTCGTTCAAGACTCATCTTTCATTTTGATTTATGCTTTAGTGTCTATTATAATTTGCCAGAACACACTTGTATAATAATTATATTATTAATGCAATGGATGATGTTGTTGCTTGTTTACTACTTTTCATTGTTGTGATACTGTACATGACGTCCTCCACCCCAGAACGTTTTCGCCGTTCTTAGTTTTGGGGTGTGACAGATTGGTATCAGAGCATTGTTTATAGTGAATTAAGTATATCAACCCATAAAAGATATACTAACTATAAATACATAAGTGATTAAAAATACTCTGACCAAGAGTTTATACTTTAAATAATAAAATATTTAATAAAGTATATGTGCCTGCATTCATACTAAAATCAGTGTCACTAGGACAGTACAAAAGAATTACGATTGTTGGGCAACACAGGTGGGCTTAGAGACCTATGGTCAAAACTTGGAAGATATAGCCTGATCACCTATATTATCCGAGGGTTGACTAGCATGTGCCTAAGTTTAATTGTGTGGTTGCAACAAGTCTAAAATCTTACCAACCCTACCACAATGAGAACAGTAGAACATAACATTAAAGAAGCGCTTGCGTGAGCAAAGAAGATGATGAAATGACAAGTGATGAAGAAGAGGTTACTTCAAAGGTGACAAGGCAAATGGTGAAGGAATAGACAAGTGGTATGGAGCTGAAGAGTGAAGAAAAATTAAAGACTCAAGGGATTAAACGCAAGTTCGATATAGATGAAGTCAAGACAAAAAAGGAAAATTCGAAGAAGGCGTACAAAAGACGTGTGCAAGCTTACAAGAGGCTTTTCAAGGAACAAAAGGTCCAGCTGGTGATGGACTCTTCAGAAGATTCAACGTAGGAGGCACGGAGTCCAACTCAAGACTCCAAGAAAAAGAAGCGCTTCTCGGGAGGCAACCCGAGCTTGGTTTGCATTTTCTTTTCTTTTAATTTTTTTTAATTAGGAAAAATATCAAGTCATCGTCTAATAACTGATACTTGGTAAAAATTAGATGTGGGGTACTTTAATTAATAAATGGAATGCAAAGTAGTTAGTTAAAATGTGTGATATTACTCATTTTTTGCGATCAGACATATGCCACGTCGTGGTCTGTTAGTGCCACGACGTGGTTACAGAGTAATTACGGGGATAAGATAAAATTTTTTTTAAACAAATTATGTTATTTTTGAAATCCACGACGTGGTAAAAGCATGCCATGACGTGGCCTTTAAAAAATCAGGGGGGGGGGGGCATTTCTTAAACCTTTTGACCAAACGAATGTTCCTCATTTGCTCACTGCCTCACGAACGGAAACAAAAGGGTTCCCACAGTCGATTTCTTTAATTTGCCTTCCAAATTCTTGGAAGTTCTTGTCTTCTGTCTCCATTTGGTATGTATTTTGGCCATTAATTGTAATTATTTCTTACAATTTTTACACTTTCATGGTTAGGGTTTATGTGAATGATGACATTGCTAAAATTGATTGAAATTAGTTACTGTTTTTAGGTTGCATGTTCTTTGAATAGCCATAGGAGCAAACCCCAAGTAATGTTTTTGGTTAAAATTAGGTATACAGTGACTGATCTAGACCCACGTCCCGAGTGCGTGCCATGACGTGGTGAGCTATGCCACGTCATGACTTCTGGGCAAACAGATTAATTTTTTTTTAATGTTTTGGGTGTTTGTTGCTTTGGTTTAATGTTGTTTACAGAAATAGGACCTAGAAGGGTTGTTCCACAAGAGGAGAATCCAATTAATGTGGCGAGTATTCATCCTTTGTATCGGTTTCCACAAAACACTCCCCGACCGTTATTGACTACCTATAAAAATCGGTTGGGATGGTTGTACAACAGGGAATTTGCGATAGCTACGATTGTCGATTGGGGATGGCTCGGTGGTGTGGGCATGGTGGCTGAGTTAGAACGATATTGGACGAAAACATACGAAGGGGATCATTTTTCCTTCACTTGTCACGGGTGGCGGAATTTGTTTGCAATTCAAGAACCCGTGTACCGGGAGTTATCGGTGGAGTTTTTCTCTACCTTAGTATTCGAAGAACGTACCATTGACTTTAATTATAACCGGGCACTTGTGTTCCGGTTGGGTGGTGTTTATAGGGAATGTAGTCTTCGGGAGTTTGCTTGGCGGATGGGACTTTACACGGAAGTGGAGACTCAATCTTCGTTCTTCATACCATTTCTGCATGGGTGTGTTCGGGATTTTACTCCCGGTATTATGGATGTCCAGTTCTGGCGGAGTATTTCCAATCACGAGTATAATACTCGTGACTCTAGTGAGTCACAGATTCGGAACCCCGTTTACCGATTTCTACATCGCCTTATTACTTTTTCTATAAATCACAAGCATCATGGCGATAAAGTTCCTATTCAGAATTTGTTCTATCTATGGAGTCTTATTACCCCAGGGGTTTGCTGCGAATTACCATATATGTTGGCGAGGTTCATGGGGAAGAAAGCGGCTAATTCTAGGCCCGAGAGTCCGATTACGGGAGGACATTTGGTTACTTTCCTTGCTCGGTCGTATAATATTTTGACTCACGACTTTGTGAGGAATCTTAACCGATTCCCGGACACTGATTTAACCATTCATGTTTTGGGAGTTATGTGGGTAGTGGTGAATGTTGGGGGCGGTTTTGTTATTCCACCAGTAGATGCGGAGCTGGAGGAGGCTCAGCCAGAGCAGCAACCACCGGCCAGATCGAGGCGAAGAAATGTTCGAGCTAGGGGAGAGTTGGAGAGAGAGCATGCTGCTCCACAGCAGGTACAAGGAGTACCCACCGACCCTTTTCAGAGTCGGTGGGAACTTATTTGGATAACCTCCGGGGGCATGCGATTTATCACACCCAACTTACTGAGGGTATCTATTCACATTTGGGTGTGACCCGGACACCTTCTATGCCACCACATTATCCTTATTTCCCAACATGGGAGGAGCTTTGGAATCTGCAGAATGATGGGGGTAGGACCAAGTGGAGCACAGGGACAAGGAGATGATGATTGATTTATGTTCTATTTAGTTTCTTTTGTTTTGTTTTAAGTAGTGTTTGAATTTGAATTGTAAGACTTTGTTAAACTATGATGTTACTCTTTTATTTCTTTTGGGTTGTTCCGTTTTTCAGATTAGCATTGGAATTCTCAGAAGCATATAAGGTTAAGTCAAGAGTCGTGTTTGTCTAGTCAAGTCAAGGAAGGTTAAAGTCATGAGTCGGAACCCCATATTAAAGATAAGTGTGGGGTACGTTAGAAGGAGAGAGGTTACAGTTAGGAAGTATATCTACATAGAAGAAGTCTTAACCCATTAAGACACTGCCAAGCTACTAGGACGATTAAAGTAATGAGGCATTTTTTTTCCTAACGTCCAGTTTCCACGACGTGGACTTCTTACACCACGTCGTGGCCTTCATCCAGTTTGAAGAATTGAAGATGCCTTCTATTCGCGTTTTGATCTAAGTTCACGACGTGGCATTCTCTGTCATGACGTGAATCATTTTATACTTTCCCACATTTTCTACATATTTGCAATGACTTTGAAGAACTGAAGTTTCGAGTCATGTTCGTGGTTTATTTACATACTCCTCCAGCTCTACACCAACTTTATATTTTTGAGAGGTCCGTGTTCGAGATGCACGTTTTCCACACTTTTGGAGATGCTTACACCACTATCCCAGGGGAGTCTGTTCCTTTTTCTCCGTTTTTCTTAATTTTGATTTATGTTAGGCATACAATGAGGGCATTGTATGAAATAAGTGTGGGGTAGGGGTAGAAAAAGTAAATTACTAGAAAATTTGAAAATCGAAATTTTTAATAATTGAATCTAGTAATAATAATTTGAACTGTAGTTGCTGGTGTTATGTGGGATGATCCGGTAAGAGTTCAAATGTTTAGTTGAGCCAATACACGTTATAGTGCATTTGTGGCCTCCCTTATTTTAGTGAAATCATGGAACAAAAACATAACCCTGGTTGGTTTGAGGGATGCAATATGTTTAGCAGCCTAAACTTGAAATGTATCCAGGAAAATTATTATCGTTAGCCAATAAAGGTTGAGGTTGAGCGCCCCTGCTTAAGCATGTAGGATTTTGAGTGAAAAAGGTGAGGTACATGTAAAGAAAAAAAGAGAGAGAATTGCAAGAAAAGTTTGAAGAATTTTGGAGCAACTAAAGTGAAGATCAAAAGATCAAAATTCCAAGAAATTCAAAAAGTTGAAAATACCAGAAATCAAATCAAACAAAGTGTTGAATTCAAAGAAATCAAAGAACAAATTATCAAGGAAATGAAGAATTCCAAAGAGCTTCATAGTGGTATCATAAATTGTAATTCTAGATTATGTATGTTTGGGTTGCTCAACCAAAAACACCTTGAGGTTAGGAGGTTTTCTGCGGATGGATTCGGAGGGTTGCATAAAATGAGCATTGTTCGAAGGAAGTGAGCGAGTGTTTATGAAGATTTTGAGTATTTAAAGTATGGGGGGTACTTTAGGAAAATTTTAGATACAAATGCATTCGTTGAGGTCTTGGCATAATGGATTAACAAGAATCGGATTGTTCTATGTGATGTTAGTAAATAAGGGTTAAGTTTAAGTTTGCTTGAGGGCAAGGAAAGCCTAAGTGTGGGGTATTCTGATATTGCCATATTTATACCTATTTTCAGACAATATTTGAGTACATTTTTATTAATAAGTTGATAGTATGTTCAGAATAATGATACTTATGACTTTAAATTGTTATTTTCAGTCAATTAGAAGTATTTTCGAAGAGAGGGACCAAAAGCGACAATCTATAGAACATGGGAGACTTGGAACACAAGAGATGAAGAAATCCATGAAAATTACTGAGACCATGTCATGGCATGGATATCCACGAGGTGGCATGAGTAGCCTTGAAGATAAAGATCGCGTAGAGAAGGAGACCTTACCCGATGCGGATAACTTGGGGGCCACGTCGTGGCATGTATATCCACGACGTGGTGCGGGATTTTTAAGGTTATTTAAGCACCCTTGACCATTACGAAAAGGACTTTTGGCTAGAGAAAGGAATTCCAGAAGGCGATTTTAAGCAGAAGAAAAGTTCTGGGAAAGGCTTCCAACACCAAAAGAGTGAATGTCCATAATTTAGTTTAGTTATTTGTTAACTAGGAACACGTTTCATTATACTTTGATTTGTGTTAGTGTGTTAGTTGCTATTATGAGCAGCTGGATCTAGCTACTCTTGTTTAGCTAGATGAAGCTTCCAACTTATGAATAGCTGAATTTTTATGGATTTATTTAGTTGGTGAATTGCTTGTGTTTGATTTATAGTTACCTAGCATGCTTGTGTTTGTTTCTCTAATTGCTTGATTTCATGTTCTGTGTAGCTTAGTGACCATTAACTGCATGAACTTGTTTACCTAATGATTTAGTGAACATTAAATTGTTAGAGTTAGGTTTGACAAATCTTAGTTAGTAATTAGAGTAAATAAACTTAGTTGTGTTAGAGAACGTGGATTGTGACTATAATTGCGTTTACATAATAAATCTTACATAGTATATTCATATTCATAATTGGTTCTGTGTTTAATTGTGTGTGACCATACATAGTTTGACATGAATTAGTTAATTATTGGTAAAGTTAGAATTAAATTACTAATACAATTAAAACCAACTAGATAATCCATAATTATTAGCTAGCCATAAGGAAGAAATGAATTCAAACTAGACAAGAGTGTGTTTTTACTTATTGATTGAATTTGAGTTAAGTTCGTCTGATCTTGTAAAATCAGATAAAACCCTTTATAAACTTATTAACAATTAGGTTAATTTGATGGCAAATGAATTAATTAGTAACACCATTCCCTGTGATCGACACCCGACTTACCCAAGCTATACTGTAATCCGACTAGGTACATTGCCTATAAGTGCATAGTTAGTTTAAGTTTGTTAGGTTATAAATATTAAAATTAGTGGGTACTTTCGTGCACATCACCAGGTCTCTAACATACACCATCCTAACAACCAGGATACAAACATAGCATGCAATAATATATCAAACAGATACCCGGATTTCAATCCGATAAAGGGCCGTCCTTGGTGCCTTAGACCCTGTTGATATAGTGAGGATAACTCACCTCACAACTGCTGACTGAAAAGATAAGATCACGCTGCTCCCACCTCTGATACGAACTCCACCACTGATCAATACCAAATTACACAACTCAATAAATACCAATAATCACCAAAATACCCCTGGAAGTCAACTGATCAACTCTTGGTCAAAGTCAAAGTCAAACTTCCTGACTGACTCTACTTGCTGAGTCATCCCGCTGACTTGTCGAGTCCCTATGCTCTGAAAACTCCCATATCGCGACCCAAATCGCCGAGTCGCCCCAAGACTCGCCGAGTCTCACAAACTCTGAGTCCCTTCATGCTCAACTCACCGAGTCATCCTTCGACTCACCGATTCACGACTTAATCAAAAAAGGTTAGGATTCCTCGACCAGACTCGCCAAGTCCAAGGCAACATTCAATAGACTCGCCGAGATGTTCTTCCAACTCGTCGAGTTCCTGCCTATCTTCATCCAACTCGCCGAGTCCACCCATGCGACTCGCCGAGTATCTCCAGCTCTTAACCCATGCAGTGGCTTTTTAATCCATGTTGGGGCTCAAATCCATAGATCTATCCTTCTACCAGCTATCCCTCACGTAAAGTTGCAAACTTTATGTGATATCAAGAAGATATAAACTCAAAACACACTAGGGCTAGAGTTTGGGACAAAGGAACTTCACCAAAAACTCATGGGCATAGACTTTATGGCTTCTTGGATCATTACCAACCTCGATCTGAGGTAGCATCCTCAGATCTAACTCTAAACTCGAGATGGACCTTATTTATGCCCCAAAACCCCACAAATGATAGATCTAGGTGCACAAAAGCTTCAAGAACATATTATTACCTCCAATACAAGCTTCCACTGGATTAGATCTCGGATCTAAGTCCCTCCCTTGCTGTAATCCCCTTGCTCTTCAAGTTCTCTTTCAAGATCCCCCTTCCAAAGCTTCAATCTCTCTATCCATGGTGATCCACTTGATTTCTAGGGTTTGTAGACTCTCAAGGGTGGTAAGGAGGCTGAAGAAGGGATGTTATGTTCTTTATATAGGGAACAACACCAAATTAGGGTTTTTCTCATCCCAGCATCAACTCGCTGAGTCCAACTGCCGACTCGCCGAGTCGGTCACTTAACACGTGACCAGAACCGAGACTCGACTCGCCGAGTTCATCCATCGACTCACCGAGTCGACCTTCCTTATATACACTAAGAAACCTGAACTTGCACTTCTAAAATCGGGGTGTTACAGGTTCTGTGCTTTTATACAATAATTTCTGTTGACTTAAAGACTTTCGCAAGTAAGTATAAGCTAAAGAATCACTACACTTTATAAAAATATTTATATATTTGATCCCTTATGTAACATGTTGAGAACGAAGGCGGTTTTCAATATACATCGATGATCGCAAGGTTTTCAGTACACTACATGTTATACATACAAAACTATAATAGATATAGTTTGGGATTCAATACATGGTTTTACAAATACAAGAACCTTACACCATAATAACTTATAAACTAAAGTAAATATAGCTTATGGTATACAACACTACATTCCGATTACAAGAGTACAATACTAAATAATTATTTAAGTATAATTATTTTTGCTCTATAAGAAATACATACAAATTCAAGTACAAGAGAACACTACACTACACGTAAACTAGTTAATACAGGGTTGTGAAACACTACTTCAATTGTACCCATTTGGGGTACATAACTAAATCCTATCATAGTATAACCAGAGTCTCCTGGAGGGATAGCGTGAGATTTGTGAATAGATCTACTCGGGACTGACAATCCCACACTCGGGACTGACAATCCCACACCTGAACTACTAGCTACAGTTAGGTAGGCATGCCTGAGGTGACAAATGTCATTTAACCAACACTTGAAGAACGTCGTGAATATTACTAGGTCATATCAAGCATGGTTATATGACTCACAATAGTATAAACTAATCGGTGTTTACGAAATTTCAGTCTTCATAGTTTTATTTTAATTAATGGAACTACTATTCATTTCAATACATACTGGTGGTAGCCAGGGTTTTTCATACAGAGCATTCTATATGAAGGTTTTCACACAGAATTCATCATACAATACATTTAGTAGTAACCAAGCATACAAACTAATATGTTTCATATACGACAACAGGATACAGTAACAAACAATCTTGGTTAATTCTATAATTCCTTAGTTTATACGTGAGGGCTATGTATGAAGAATAATCGATAGACTGTGGAATGTGTGGTTTCCGCCTTATTTTCTGTTCCTTGTTTGGTTGTGGGCTTAGGACAGATCCACATAATCAACTGTCCATTCGATATTGATTTATACATGGCCTGTATGAACTAAGTGATCATAGAAGGAACTGGTATTATCATGTTTTTACTAAAGAAAATATTGGATTTTCTTGGAACGTAGGAACTTATTCACAGATTCTCCAACATGTTTTCATTACTAAAACATGCTTATGAACTCACCAGCTTTATGCTGACACTCTTTCAAAAATCGCTTGTATTCTCAGGAAATTAGTAGACAGGTACCTCGGTAGACTTTTGAGAATACGGAGCATATAGAGTCTCGTCTTTCTTTTGCTACTTTTGATGTATAAAAATATGAAGCAAACAGATGTAAATACTTTTTAATATATTCAATGTAATGGTTGTGTTTACTTTGATTACTATGACTCAATTGTTGTGATACTATACATGACGTCCTTCACCCCCGAACGTTTCCACCGTTCCGGTTTGGGGTGTGACAGATTGGTATCAGAGCTATTGTTTATAGTGAACTAAGTATACCGAACCTTACATGGTATACAACTATAAAAACTAAGGGGCTGAAGTTCTCTGAACTCAAAGTATACCTTTTAAAATATAAGTATTTTATAAGAAGTATATAAGTATAGATACGTACCAGAAACAATATCATATGTAGAACAAAACAACAGTATTTGGATGTTGGACACTACGGTTAAACCTGGATAGTTATATAATCATGTCTGGGATCAATATAGCCTGATCAACTATATTTATTTGAGATATGACCAACATGTGTTTGGGAGTGACCGTGGTGTTACAGCAAGCCTAAAACTTACCAAGCTATATACATCAAGATATCGATAGAACAAAGCATACAACTTAAAATACTATAGGAGTATTTTAGCTAGAGCCGAATACAGTGTAGAGATTCATTCCAAGTTTTACTACTTTTTTATTCCTAGTGATAGTTTACTTGCATTGGTAACCTTTCCTTGTTTATCGCTTAGTAGAACACTTTATCTATCAGGATGAGATATATCTTGTTTCATATCTCTTGATTCTAAAATCTAGGGGACTTATCATCCTCTTCTTCCTAATTATTTTTAGAACAAGATGCCTCCCAAGAAGAGACCCAACAGGAAGAACAACCACCCTCGACCGCCTCCACCTCCCCAGTTCGATCCTACAATGTTCCAGGCAGCAGTTACAGCCGCTGTGGCTGTCGCGATGTTGCAGATTAATTCTGGCAGCTCTAACGGATTGGGAAGTGGTACCCATCCCCTTAATCTTGAGGGTGGTTAGGGACACCAAAAGGAGTGTTCCTACAAATATTTCATGAATGCGAATCCCAAGTCCTTCGACGATAATGGAGGAGTCATTGCCCTAACCCGATGGTTCGAGAAGATCGAATCCATTTTCGAGATATGCGCATGTTCTGAGGCAAACAAGGTGAAGTTTACCGCCTACACCTTCACAGACAGAGCATTGACTTGGTGGAATAGCCGAGTCAAATCCCTAACTCTGTCGGTAGCGAATGCCATGGGTTGGGAGAGTTTGAAGGAACTCATGCTTGCCGAATACTGCCCAAGGAGCAAGATGCAGAAATTAGAGCACATGCTTTGGAACCTGAAAATGAAGGGTTCTAACATTGCTGCCTATATCGCTAGATTCTGCAATCTGGCTCTTCTCTGACCGGGAATGGTCACCCCGGAAGGCAAGAATATAGAGAGGTACATTTAGGGATTGACTCCCCCAACTCAAGGAAATGTCCTGGCTGCTAAGCCTTACACTTTTGATAGCGCCAAGTGCCTGGCACAGACCTTGAAAGATCACGGGGTTGATCTCGCTGAACTGACAGCCGCTCCAGAACCATTAAAGGCAAGTAGTGGGAAAAAGAAGTTTTGGAACAAGCGAAAGGGACAGTCTTCGCTGGAGCCCTCCAAGAAACATAAAGTAGTGGTAGTTCATGCTGCTACCACTCCCACCACCGTCCCTGCAGCTCAAGCACCTGCCAGTAGATATGCTGGTACTCTTCCAAGGTACGACAAGTGCAATTTTCATCATCATAGACCCTGTCGTGATTTGCAATGCAACAGCTGTGGCAAGAATGGGCACACAACTCGATTTTGCAAGACACCAGCCCAACCAACCAATCAAGCTCCTGGAGCGGGTGTTAGTCAAGCATGTTATGGCTGTGGGGAAATCGGGCACTTCAAGAGGAATTGTCCAAAGGCAGCAACAGTTGGCAACACTGGGACAATGCTAGTGATGGGCCAGGAGGATGCAGTTGCTGATCCCATCGTTTTTACGGGTACGTTCCTCCTTGACAACTCTCATGCATGCATTCTTTTCGATTTTGGTGTGGGAGAGAAGTTTTGTTAGTCATGCATTCAAGCATCTTCTCAAGCATAAATCCCAACCTTTAACCGAAACATTCACTATTGAGATGGCTAACGGAAAGAAAGAGAACACTAACGACATATTCATAGGTTGTACCCTTACCCTAAACGATCATTCCTTTCTAATCGACCTTATGCCAGTTTCCATAAAAAGCATCAATGTCATCATTGGCATGGATTGGTTGAGCCCCAATCGTGCTGATATTCTTTGTAATGAAGAAGCCATTCGCTTAAATTTTCCATCTGGCGAAGCCCTCATAATCTATGGTGCTAAATCATCCTAAACCTTCATATCATTTCATGCATCCAAGCCCAGAAATATCTGCGAAAGGAGTGCCATGCATTCCTAGCCCATGTCGTTGATGAAAACAGGAAGTTAAAGACCTCGAGAGCATCCCCGAAGTCTGCAACTTTCCTGATGTCTTCCCTGAATATCTTTGTGGAATCCCTCTCGAGCGCCAAGTCGAGTTCCGAATCGACTTAATCCCCATAGCTAAATCCCCATATCGTCTAGCGCCTGCAGAAATGCAAGAGTTATCCAGCTAGCTCAATGAACTACTCAAAAGGGGTTCAGCAGACCAAGTTCCTCACCTTGGGGAGACCCGGTCTTGTTTGTGAAGAAAAAAGATGGATCCTTTCGGATGTGCATAGATTATCACGAACTGAAAAAGCTTACCATTAAAACCCGTTATCCCCTACCCAGAATCGACGACCTCTTCGATCAACTTCAAGGAGCCGGCTACTTCTCGAAAATAGACCTAAGATTAGGGTACCATCAGCTACGAGTCCATGAAAGTGATGTTCCTAAGACAACATTTCGGACTCGGTATGGTTACTACGAGTTTGTAGTAATCCCCTTAGGTTTAACCAACGCACTGGCGGTATTCATGGATCTGATGAATCGTGTGTGCCGCCCTTTCCTGGACAAGTTCATAATTGTGTTCATTTATGATATACTTTTCTATTCCCAAAGCGAGGAAGATCATAGACAACACTTGAGACTAGTGCTAGAAAATCTAAGGGCGGAGAAGTTGTATGCAAAATTCTCTAAGTGTGAATTCTGGATCCGAAAGGTAACTTTCCTTGGTCACGTGGTTAGCGAAGAAGGCATACACGTGGACCCTTCCAAAATCAAAGTGATAGAGAATTGGTCAGCATCGAAGACGCCCACAGAAATCCGTCAATTCTTGGGCCTAGCTGGCTATTATCGCAGATTTATCCAGAATTTCTCCAGAATTGCTAAACCTCTAACCACCCTGACTCATAAAGGTGTACCCTTTAGCTGGGGTGAAACGCAAGACGTTGCGTTCCAAACATTGAAGCAGGCCCTGTGCAGCGCACCTATCTTGTCTCTGCCTGAAGGGACAAAGGACTTCATGGTCTACTGTGATGCATCCAATAAGGGCCTAGGTTGTCTGCTCATGCAGCGAAAAAAGGTTATTGCCTATGCCTCAAGGCAGTTGAAAGCACACGAAGTCAATTATACAACTCACGATTTGGATTTGGGAGCAATGGTCTTTTCGTTAAAGATTTGGAGACATTCTTTCTACGGAACCAAGTGCATTGTCTTTACCGACCATAAGAGCCTACATCAATGTTTTGACCATAAAGAGTTAAACATGAGGCAAAGGCGATGGATAAAGCTATTCAGTGATTATGAGTGCGAAATACGCTACCATTCCAACAAGGCAGCCATGGTAGCGGATGCCCTCAGCCAAAAAAAGTATTCAGGTCGTAGAGCGAAGGCACTAACAATGACCATCCATTCCCATTTATCCACTCAAATCAGAGAGGCTCAGCTAGAAACCTTGAAACCAAAGAACTGGTAGGATGAAGCCTTAAGGGCAATGGAAAAGAACTTAGAGACCAAGAGAGATGGAGTCTATTATTTCATGCACCGGATCTGGACCCCAAAGTTTGGCGGTTACAGAGAGGTTGTCATGAACGAAGCCCATAAGACTAGACACTCCGTACATCCAGGTTCGGATAAAATGTATCTGGATCTCAAAAAGTTATATTGGTAGCCATACATGAAAGCAGAAATCGCTACTTTCGTGGGCAAGTGCTTAACTTGCGCCAAGGTGAAGGTGGAATATCAAAAGCCCTTAGGTCTACTTCAGTAGCCAGAAATACCTGAGTGGAAGTGGGAAAGGCTTACAATGGATTTCATCACTAAGTTGCCCAAGTCTCAGAGTGGGTACGATACCATTTGGGTAATTGTCGACCGATAGACCAATTCCGCCCACTTCCTGCCAATCAGTGAAACTTTCAAGATGGAAAGACGTACACGAATCTACATCCAAGAGATAGTTCGTCTGCATGGTGTGCCTGTTTCCATTATCTCCGATCGGGATAGCATATTCACCTTGAGATTTTGGCAGTCACTGTAGAGGGCTCTTTGAACTAAGCTGGACATGAGCACAGCTTACCATCCGCAAACCGATGGGTAGAGTGAGAGAACCATTCAGACCTCGTAAGACATGTTGAGAGCATGTGTTATAGATTTTAGTAAGTCGTGGGACACCCATTTTCCCTTGGTCTAATTCTCTTACAACAACAGTTATCATACCAGTATCAAGGCTGCGTCGTTTGAAGCCTTATATGGCCGAAAGTGCAGATCCCCTCTGTGCTGGGCTGAGGTGGGCGACACACAGCTAGCCAAGGGGCAAGTCCCCGACAGAACTCTCAAAGGCCCAGAAATCATCCGTGAAACCACAGAAAAGATCGTACAAATCCGGGAATGACTAAAGGCTTCAAGAGATAGACAAAAGAGCTACGCCGACGAGAGACAAAAAACCTAGGAGTTGCCGGTTGGCGATCGTGTTCTATTGAAGGTCTTGCCCTGGAAAGGCATGATACGCTTTGGAAAGCGTGGAAAGCTAAATTTGAGATACATAGGATCGTTCGATATCCTTGCTAGGATTGGTCTCGTAGCTTACAAACATTGTTTACCACCAGAGCTAAGCAATGTTCATCTTGTCTTCCACGTCTCGAACCTTAAAAAGTGTTTTATCTGATGAAACCCTTGTGATCCCTCTTGATGAGATCAAGATCAATGAGAACCTTAACTTCGTGGAAGAACCAGTCGAAATCATGGATCGGGAAATCAAACGAACTAAAAAAAGTCGCATACCGATAGTGAAGGTCCGTTAAGCGGGGACCTGAATACACTTGGGAACGCGAAGATCAAATGAGAAAGAAACATCCTCATCTTTTTTCGAGTCCATGATTGTATTCTATGCTTGAATTTCGGGACGAAATTCCCTCTATCGGGGGGATGATGTGACAACCCGAACTTTTTTCCGCTACCATTAACTGATTTTCGTTAATAAAATTTAAATTTTATTGAGTTTTCGTCAAACTTCTTGGTTTAGAAAATCAACTATATATATATATATATATATATATATATATATATATATATATATATATATATATATATATATATATATATATATATATATGACTCAGAACCAAAATCGCGCGAAAAACCTGAGTCTCCGTTGAAAAATCAATAGTTTTCGGCATAAGTGAGGTTCACGGCCGTAAACTCGTTTATGGTCGTACACATGATTATGGCCGTACACTTGTTCACGGCCAGTGACGTGTGGCCCCACCACCGACCGTGGAACCCCCCTATACGAGCCCCTACCCCTTCATTTACATTTTCTGGCCGAAAACTCTCTCATTCTCTCTCTAAACTCTTGACCGTAAACACCAAAAACACCCTTATTCTTTCAAAAATCATCGAGAATTGTCATTAGGAGTTGATTTGGAGCATCTAGAACACGTGTTTCATCGATTCCATCATCCTCGTTCTTGAGTGTACGACCGTACACCCTTCAAATCTTCATTGACCGTAAACCAATTAACGGCTGTACACACTTCAAACTTTCAAAGGCCGTAAACCCTTCAAGAGGCCGTTCACGGTCGTAACCCCCCCCCCCCCCTTCACGACCGCAAACCCTCCTTAGGCGGCGGACTTAGCTGAAAACCACTTTTCCACTCCAGTCAAGTCCCGGTAGCTTTCCTAAATCGAAAACAAGTGTTTTTCTAGCACTATAATTAATGGTTTCGCTAATAATATATATATATATATATATATATATATATATATATATATATATATATATATATATAATTGATATTAGCATCCTGTTAATCCCACATACGATAGCTCAAGGGTCATTTCCAGTTCCATTGTCCGACATTTCAAGCAACCAACTGTGAGTTCATACCCCTATATTTTACTGTTTTTAATGTTTTCCCGCGGGGGGGGGGGGGGGGGGGGGGGGGGGAATACAAGTAAAACACACAGGTTCTGTGCTTTTATACAATAATTTATGTTGTTGACTTAAAAACTTTCTCAAGTAAGTATAAGCCAAAGAATCACTACACTTTATAAAAATATTTATATATTTGATCCCTTATGTAACAAGCTGAGTATGAGGGCGGTTTTCAATATACATCGATGATCGCAAGGTTTTCAGTACACTACATGTTATACATACAAAACTATAATAGGTATAGTTAGGGAATCAATACATAGTTTTACAAATATAAGAACCTTACACCATAATAACTTATAAACTAAAGTAAATATAGCTTATGGTATACAACACTACTTTCTGATTACAAGAGTACAATACTAAATAATTATTTAAGTATAATTATTTTTGCTCTACAAGACATAGGGGGGGGGGATACAAGTAAAACACACAGGTTCTGTGCTTTTATACAATAATTTATGTTGACTTAAAAACTTCCGCAAGTAAGTATAAGCCAAAGAATCACTACACTTTATAAAAATATTTATATATTTGATCCCTTATGTAACATGCTGAGCATGAGGGCGGTTTTAAGTATACATCAATGATCGCAAGGTTTTCAGTACACTACATGTTGTACATACAAAACTATAATAGGTATAGTTTGGGATTCAATACATGGTTTTACAAATACAAGAACCTTACACCATAATAACTTATAAACTAAAGTAAATATAGCTTATGGTATACAAAACTACTTTCCGATTACAAGAGTACATTACTAAATAATTATTTAAGTATAATTATTTTTGCTACAAGACATACATACAAATTCAAGTACAAGAGAACACTACACTACACGTAAACTACTTAATACAGGGTTGTGAAACACTACTTCAATTGTACCCTTTGGGGGTAGATAACTAAATCCTAACATAGTATAACCAGAGTCTCCTGGAGGGAGATCGTGAGATTTGTGAATAGATCTACTCGGGACTGACAATCCCACACCTGAAATGCTAGCTACAGTTAGGCAGGCATGCCTGAGGTGACAAATGTCATTTAACCGACACTTGAAGAACGTCATAAAGGTCACTAGGTCATATCAAGCATGGTTATACGACTCACAATAGTATAAACTAACCGGTGTCTATGAAATTTCAGTCTTCATAGTTTTATTCTAATTAATAGAACTACTATTCATTACAATGAAGGATTCCAGGGATACAATACTCGATTTTATTTTAATTAATAAAATTTCTATACATATTGGTGGTAGCAAGGGTTTTTCATACAGAGCATTCTATACGAAGTTTTTCACTCATAATTCATCATACAATACATCTAGTAGTAACCAAGCATAAAAACTAATATGTTTCATATACTACAACAGGATACAGTAACAAACAATCTTGGTTAATTCTATAATTCCTTAGTTTATACGTGAAGGCTATGTATGAAGAATATTCGATAGACTGTGGAATGTTTGGTTTCCGCCTTATTTCCTTTTCCTTGTTTGGTTGTGGGCTTAGGGCATATCCACATAATCAACTGTCCGTTAGATATTAGTTTATACATGGCCTGTATGAACTAAGTGATCATAGAAGGAACTGGTATTATCATGTTTTTACTAAAGAAAATATTGGATTTTCTTGGAACGTAGGAACTTATTCACAGATTCACCAACATGTTTTCATTACTAAAACATGCTTATGAACTCACCAGCTTTATGCTGATACTCTTTCAAAAATCGCTTGTATTCTCAGAAAATCAGTAGACAGGTACCTCGGCAGACTTTTGAGAAGACGGAGCGTATAGAGTCTCGTCTTTCTTTTGCTACTTTTGATGTAGAAAAATATGAAGCAAATAGATGTAAATACTTTTTATATATTCAATTAAATGGTTGTGTTTACTTTGTTTACTATGATGCAATTGTTGTGATACTATGCATGACATCCTCCACCCCGAACGTTTCCGCCATTCCGGTTTGTAGGTGTGACACATGGTGGGGTTGGTGGATATGGGGTTTGGGTGTTGGTAGTGGATGTAGGTTAGTTACATGTGGGGATTATGGTAATATAGGTGTAGGTATGGAGTAGGGTAGACTAGAGGTGGGTGTGAGGGTGGGGATGGGGTAGGATACAAATGGGTGTGCGGTGGGGTAGGTTAGAGGTGGGTGTGGGTGTTGGGTTGAGGTTGTAAGTGAAGGGTTGAGTGTGTTGTAGAATTCGTATTTTAGAAATATTTATTATAGGAAAACTATGGAAAATAGTAAAAAAAAAAAACAAAAAAAAAACAAAAAAGACACTTGTTTTTCCAACTTATATACAATATGGAAAAATGGAATATTTTCATTTTCTTAAAAAACTTTGGAAAAATGGATGAACCGAACGTGTTTTCAAAATTTTCGTTTTTCTTGGAAAATTTTCCACAACCAAACGTACCTATGATGTTTTTAATGATGTTTGGTGTGACAAGGAAATTATGGATGTGAAATGGTAGTCATTTGGTGGAAATTTTAGGGGTGTCAGGTGCAAGTGATAGATATGGATGAATCATTTCAAACAAGGTGTCCATGGTATCCATGTATCTACCAACATTTGAAGTGTCGTAGAAGGGCATGATGTTTTAGGCTGGAGTGATTTCAGTTGGTTGATCCATGGTTTTGGAGGGAACTACTTCCATTATTGGCGTTAGACTTGATTATTGTGAGACAACATGGAAGGTCGTGTTTTGAGAGGTTGTCAATGAGTAAGTAGCGACATAGAAAATTCCTTAATGGGTTGGTGCGGTGACATTATAGTAAGTCTACTGGGGAGGAGTTAATAGGTCGATAGGAAGAACATGGCCAGTCCAAAGGTTGCCAAGACAACATCACCTGATGTTTATTAGAAGTGGAAATTGTAATGTCCCAAAAACTACGAAGAGATTTTTTTATTTTTAAACAGATTAACCAATTAAACCCTCATTTCAAAAACCATTGAATAACATTTTATTGATTGAAAATCATACATTATCAGAGTTAAGTTTACAAAACCACAAAAATTAGTATCTATGATGCGTGTGTATAGTCCTGTCGAGCTCTTCCCACGAACAACAAGCAAAATGTTTAATCCGCAACCTTAAGAATAAAGCTTAGTGAGTTCCCCAGTAAGTCACATATTCCACCATACATACAACGCATCCACACAAAGTCCTCACCTGTATCACCGACCTATCAACATACATATCAGTAAAGAGTATGTGTATGCTATGGTCCTCCGATGTGTTGGATTAGTGTCTAAGTCCATAACTATTTTGGTATGTACTTGACCCGATGGTGCATGGTCCTTTTGGGTTGCCTTCACCAAAGCAACTTGATAGGATGAATTATGGAGAGAGAGGATTAATTATGATTTATTAATATATTATGAGAATAATATATTAAAGGAGAAATCATATTATTTAATTAATATTAGTCAATAATTAATTAAAAATTAATTTTGTGGCTAAAAGATATTAATTAAACTTAAGAGACTAGAACTGTCAATTGTGTGATAGTTGAATATTGGGCTAATGGACTCCATAGAGGATGGAATGGACGAATTCTACGGGGAAACCCATTAGAAATCGTCCAAGGCCTCTAAGGAGGGAGTCCATGGGCTACTTAGGGCCTAAGCAGTCAAATTAGGGTTTCCTTGTTAGATAACCCTAATAGCCTCACTATTTAAAGGATCCTTGAGACTTAAAAACGTGGTGAACTAATTGATTAGGGTTTCCAGCCGTTTTTGGGTGTCTCGTCTCTTCTCCTTTTTCATCCTCTTTCTCTTGGTGTTTGTGAGCCATTAGAGGAGTGACACTTGTGACTCTAAGCTTTCTGAATCCATTACAAGGAGGATTTGAGATTGTGATTGCTACATAACAATCAAGGTAAGATCTAAAACCTAATTCAGATTATAATATATTAGATCTAGGGTTTAAAGTCTTGGATGAATTGCATGTACAATAGAGAAACCTAGATTCAAGCTTTAGGGTTTGCATGAGCACATACGATGTTCTTATGCCAAAAACCCATCAGTGGTATCAGAGCCATGATTGGTTTCTATTGTATTGATGCCTTGTTTATTTGTTCAAGCTTTAAAATCGTTTTTTGTGCCCCTGACTAATGAACTCGGCGAGTTCCATTGTGGACTCGGCGTGTTCATAGTGGAACTCGGCGAGTTCGAGCGTCAGTTAGAGCAGATTTCGGGATTTCTTTCTGTTTTGCTTGAGGATACTTGCCTTAATTGCTTTGGGTCAGTAGTATCCGAATTTTATCATATATTTGAGTATATCCTTGACCAAACAAAAGACAATTACCATTTGATTGAATGATAATTTCCTTATATGATATTAATTGATTATTTGAATTAAATTGGTAAATTGTCTTGCAAGTAATATTGACTAGGTCAAATTTAGATAGTCATTAAATTAATTGTTTAATTTAAATTATTTGCTATTTGATCCTTTGTATTTTGAAAAGTTTCAAAACTTGCCCTCAAGTTTTGGAATTTAAGTTTTTTATTAAAATGTTTGATTTTGAAATATTTAAATTCTAAACCCTAATGATTTGAAATGTTTCAAAACTTGCCCTCAAGTTTTGGAATTTAAATTTTAATTAAAAAGTTTAATTTTTAAAATGTTAAATTCTAAAACCCTAAGTTTTGAAAAAAGTTCAAATTGCACCCTTATGGTTTTATTAAATTAATTAAGTGTATAATTAAAAGAGAGTTAATAAATCCATAGTGACATGGTTTACATTTAATTAAATTAAAAGTATAATTTATTAAATTAGACCACCTAGTATTTTAAATGTGTAGAACACACCCTTATACTATATATAACATTAAAAGTCTAATATTATATATGTATTACTTAAACTACTAGTCTTACCATTAGTAGGCCTCATTCATGAAGCCGGTCTATAAGGTGGGTATAAGGTTGCTGCCTATAAAATGGCGCTTAATGGGTGTACACTCACATCCATGCTTGCTTGACTGGTGGAGGGTCGTTAGCCGAACGGGTAGGATAGGGCAATCCTCTCCTCATTAATAAGTATAATGAACCTATATAAAGTAACTAAACGTTTTTCATAAAAATTCCCAATCTTAGTTACTTTAGGCAAAGTGAATTGATGTAATCCCATGAAATTACACTTTGTACCCTTACGAAGATGTTAGTGGAGCGTGTGTGGTTAACCGGCACACTAAATGGTTCTAAGCAAAGGTAGCAAAGGGTGACTCAATGTTTGTTATAGTTCTGTGGAGCATGTATGGTTAACCGGCACATCGAATAGGTGATTGTAACATTGGGGGCACCATGTAAGTTTGTATGGTTATTCACACCCTGTTTTGTGATCCTCGGCATCCCAGTCACAAATCGAGGGGCATATCGAGATTTAAACATGCCATTGAAAAGTTCAATGAATCTCAAAGGATCTAGGAGTTTTTCAATATATTTAAAACCTAATCTCTTTTTCGTTTTTCATGGTGGAAAATTAGTGAATCGTCATTCGCTTACCTTAAAATATTCTACAATTTGGGTTACGGCATCCCTCTCCCAAGTTGTGGAATATTGTGTTGGGTCCTAGCCTTAATATCTCATTTGGGTGATTTATTAAGGACTCAATCAATCAAATAACTTGAATTTTCTCCTGTTTTGTAGATGTCAAAGTATCACAACTATGGTCTTCCTAAATCCCGTGGAACAAGCTTTCCACATGAATATGATATTCCATGATTCGATCGAGGAACACGAGATCATGCTTCACTTCTTCCACTTCCTCTTATTGTTCTCCCTAACCGAAAAGTTTAAAGGCTTGAAAAGTTCAAACTCACTCAATCCCTTTTGGCAAGTAAACATGACAAAGGAAAGTCAGTGTGTGCACACGTCCTAGAGATGAAGTCACACATTGATAGGTTAAGAATATTGGGATCCGTTGTCTGTGAGGAGCTGGCTGTTGACTGAGTTCTTCAGTCACTTTCTGACTCATATAGTGAGTTCTTAAGAGAGTACTATATGATGAACCACGCCGTAACCCTCATTTTTCTCACCTATATGCTTGTTGATGTTGAATCAGAAATGATTTAGCGTACTGGAAAAACAATGTTGATTGGTGGATCTGCCTTCCAGACCTCTACGGGTATAGGCAATGGCAACGAAAGGCATGCCATGGTCGAAAATTTTGATCATAAGAGAAAGGCAAAGTCTGACGTAGTTCCGTGGGAGACGGGGCATTGGAGACGAAGCTGCCCAGTCTACCTGAGAGATCTAAGAGATGGGAGAGTCAAGACGTATGGCTCTACTTCAGGTAAAATCCACTATCTAACTCCATTAAGTTCCTATTCATTGATTCTTAATACATAATGTGATAAGATTGCATTTGAATGTTTTGTAGGATCAGTGAAAAGAGAGGAAGCTTGATGGAAGAGCAAGATGAGTTTGATCACAAAGAAATGGATCACGATCGCATGGATTCAAAGATCACGATCGCATAGTTTTTTAGTTGATTTTGCATTGTAAGGACATGTTTTCCGCTGCTTTTATGAATAAAATAAATTTTTTGATTTATCTTATTTACGTATATCCTTGCAATGAAATCATTGTGAAAGATTGATGTTTATGTATTTCTATAAATTGATGTGATTCTTAGTTATGTTATTTATGGTAGTGTCGTAATTTTCTAAGTAAGGAAAGATTCCCATCACCCAAGTTTTAATTGGACAGAAACTTGGAATCATATGATTTGAATCATGTGATGTATGGAAATCTTGGTACTTAGGAGATTAAGACTAATTCCTTGATCACACAAGTATGTGATTCAAGTGAAGGACTAAAGGAATAGAACACAATGTTGTGCACTAGTCAAGTCCACCAAATAACAATAAAACTATTCGTCATAATTTACTAAAAGTCTAGTAAATGTGGTTATACTTACAAGATTAAGTGTAATTCTGAATCATTGAAAGGTTTCAATGAATAGCAGAATGAATAAGAAGAATCAATGAAGGCAGAATGATAAAAGTTTCTCCAATCTAAGAAGAAGGAGAGTACTTTTGTATCATATTTTATGATCGTCTTAATGATTAAGAACCATGTCACAATTGATCCTCTAAGGACATCTTAGTGCACTAGTATGGCTAAGAAGAGGAATCAGAAATAGTTGAAATGGTTAAATCAAAAGGATGAGTCATACTTCGTTCCAAAATCTAGTCTTAGAATCGTATTCCAAGATTGTGAATTGAGTGACACACACTCATCAAATGTGAAGTAGAAAATTGTTTTTCCTACTCTTACACGTTTGAAATTGATAAGTTGTGATGTCATGGAGAAGACAAAGACCAACTAAATCCAAATGTGTGTAATGTCTTGATATAGACATACACTAACTCTTGGATATTTGTTTTGTGAAGAAATGTTTTTCGTAAGAGAATCTTATATGTCAAGAGGTCAGTGGGAGTCTAAATGATCTTGAAAAGTTTCATGAACTAATCAAGATTAAACATATTATTAAACAATAGCACACGACTTGGGGTTTGTAACATATCGTGTTGACATAATCTTATTTCTGTGCCATTCCGATTTAGTAAACTATGCATATGAGTTCTACGAGTTCTCAATGGAATGCATAATGCAAGCACCTTATTCAATGAACGTACATTAACTGGAAAAGGTGAGCTGCTAGATAACTTGGAAGCAATGGTGGGACCCTTGATGGCAAGAAATTAAGAATGAACAAGTTATGTCCATAAGAGTTTGGATTTGTCACAAACATTATCTTTCGATTATGGTTATGGCAAATTCAAATGGATAGCAACACATACACCATAAAATCTAAGTGTCATAAGGTTTCTCTCCTTCATGAAAATGATTGTGAGGAAACGCTTTCACTAAGAGAGATTTTAAGGACATAGCAACTATGTAAACTGCATTCTCAAATTCGATTATGATTACGACATCCCTTTTCATAGTTCGAATTGTGAGATTTGGCAATTAGTATGAGCATTTAGGACTTAGTAAGATAAGTTCTGAATTAGTTTAGGCACACATATGAGCTGTCTAAGGAAAGGTGTGTGATTTTGAGAAGCTTAGATAAAGGCTTATCGAAGCATATCGTATTAGAAACAATGAACTTTGGAAGTCAATAAGTATTGATTCCTAGAAGTTTAGTTGGCTCCTAAATACGTGTCAAAGCTAGTGGGAGCATAAGGGTTATGTTGGAATGAATAATCATCATGTTAGTGGGAGCATGATTATTAATTAAGTATTGCAAGTTAGCAATATTAATTATAGAAAAACAAAAGTTTCACTTTGCAAGGTTGCAGGGGTTGAAGAGATGTTTTTGCTATAATTAAGGGAGAGAATGTTATACTTCGTTTTCAATCTAAAAGCTTAGATCGAGAAATTTAATTGTATTTAGTCAAGTGTATATTTAATATTTGCATTCTCAAAATACGATTATGATTACGGCATCCCTCTTCATAGTTCAAATTTTTTAGAACACGGCAAATAGAAATATTATGACGATATTATAGTAAGAAACTGGTAAAGTATCATGTTTTATTATGAATTGCATCCCATACGCTTCGAGTATAGGATCAATTGCATATGCTATAATATTCGACCGTTCTAGAATTTTCCAAATGCCTGGGACATTTAGAGGGAAAAAGGAAATAGAACCGGTTTTGACTAAAATAATTAAACAAATGCCAAGGACAATCTAAGGTTCGCCAAGGATTGGTCGCTTGTGGATAGTTGGAAGTATAGTATTGGATGGACCATATTGACATTATTATGAATAGATAATATTCTATTTAGAATGAGTTGTCATGTGGAAAATATGGAAATGTTTCCATATTGGGAGTTGGATATCGAGAATAAATGTCTAGATTAGAAACTTTTATGCAAGAAGGATGTTCAAAGGAATGTACTTTGAATGTGAGACTTCATCACTATGTAATTGTCTTCCATTAGAGTATTTTTGTAATTTCATTGGCCGAGTCTTGGTGATTTTTGTGTCATAACATTACGAAAAGGACGGTTGCATAAAATGTTAGAATCTAACATATTCTAGTAGTGGCAAGAATTTTGTATTTTTACACTAATGGATTAGGAATTGTGAAATGAGTGTGATTGAAAATGTTATTCAATTATACAATTTCACAAAGTAAGGACCATAGGTAAAGACAATGTGCATGCTAAGAGCATGGGACAATTGTTGTTATAATTCAAGTAAGAAGTTGATTATCCGAAATAACAAATAATGAGTAATCAATATGGTGATTAAATAAAAATGTTTTATTTATACCCAGAGTTTGGGGCCATATGGGATTAGTATTATTCTTGTGTTTCACTTTGCATGTTTTGACTTCCTGAATAATTAAATTATTTCAGAATAATCAAATTATTCAAACGGTCCATAGTCCTTCATATGTTGGAAGTAGGTATGAATGAAGACTGTCGTGAATTGGTGTGTGGAATGTCTAAAGTGTATTAGACATAAGCAAATGTTTGCTTCAACGTTCATGAGTGCTTATGAATATGATTTGAGCATTGGATTGAACCCACACTCACTTGGATCACTTCATGGATTTTATCACGAGTGATTGGTGAGACGATAACATCTTATATTCTTGAAACCGAGATGTGTAAGTTGTATCTTGTGAGTCGGTTACACATTGATAATATGTAAACGCACCAGTTGTTGGATTAGTGTCTAAGTCCATAACTATTTTGGTATGTACTTGACCCGATGGTGCATGGTCCTTTTGGGTTGCCTTCACCAAAGCAACTTGATAGGATGAATTATGGAGAGAAAGGATTAAGTATGATTTATTAATATATTATGGGAATAATATATTAAAGGATAAATCATATTGTTTAATTAATATTAGTCAAGAATTAATAAGAATTAAGTTTGTGACTAAAAGAGATTAATTAAATTTAAGGGACTGGAATTGTAATTATAAGATAATTGCAATTGGGCTATGGATTGCCTTATATTATAAGGTTGGACGAATTCTATGGGAAAACCCATTAGAAATCGTCCAAGGCCTTTAAGGAAAGGAGTCCATGGGTTGCTTAGGGCTTAAGCATCCAAATTAGGTTTTCCTTATTAGATAACCCTAATAGCCTCACTATTTAAGGAGCCCTTATGCCTTAGAAACGTGGACAAGCTTCCTTCCAGGTTTTCCACACGTTTTTGAGAGCCTCCTTCTCTTCTCTTCTTCATCCTCTTGCTCTTGGTGTTTGTGAACCATTAGAGGAGTGACATTTGTGACTCTAAGCTTTCTAAAGTCAATACAAGAAGGATTTGGGATTGTTATTGCTACATAACAATCAAGGTATGATCTAAACCCTAATTATATGTTATATTGATTATCATATGCTAGATCTTTATAGTCTTGGATAAATTGCATGTACAATAGAAAAACCTAGATCCAAGCATTAGGGTTTGTATGAGCACATAGGATGTTTTTATGATCAAAACCCATCAGTGGTATCAGAGCATTGATTGGTTTCTATTGTATTGATGACTTGTATGTTTGTTCAAGTTAAAAAATTCGATTTTTGTGATTCTGTCTAATCGACTCGGCGAGTCCCATAGCGGACCCGGCGAGTAGGCTCGACTCGGCGAGTCTATTGGGGTACTCGGCGAGTCCAAGCGTCAGAAAGAGCAAATATCTGGATTTCTTGCTGTTTATCTTTGAGATACTTGCCTTTATCATATTAGATCAATATAAATCCGATTTTATGATATATATGAGTATATTCTTGATCTAATTGAAGATATTTATCAATTAATAAAATATTTACATCCTTATATGATTAAAGTTGATTATTTGTATTAATTGGGTAACTTATTTTGCAAGAAATTGAAATTAGGTCACATATAGATAATGATGTAATTAATTGTTTAATTTATATTATTTGTTATTTGATCCTTGTGTTATGAAAAGTTTCAATTTTCCCCTTTAGGTTTTATAGTTTAAATTTAAACTCAAAGGTTTAGTTTTGAAATTTAAATAGTTGAAACCCTAATGTTTTGAAAAAGGTTTCAAAACTTGCCCTTAAGTTTTGGAATTTAAATTTTGATTAAAAGTTTAATTTTGATGTATATTTAAATTCTAAACCCTAATGTTTTGAAATGTTTCAAAACTTGCCCTCAAGTTTTGGAATTTAAAAGTTGATTAAAAGTTTAATTTAGGAATGTTAAATTCTAAAACCCTAGTGATGTTTTGAAAAGTTCATATCACACCCTTATGGTTTTATTAATTAATTAAGGTGTATAATTAAAAGTGGTTTAATAAATCCATAAAAGCTTTGGTTTACATTTAATTGAATTAAAAGTATAATCGTTAAATTTGACCACCTAGTATTTTAAAAGTGTAAAATACACCCTATACTATATATAACATTAAAAAGTTTAACATTATATATATGTATGGGTAAAAGTCAGTCTTACCGTTAGTAGGCCTCATTCACGAAGTTGGTCTATAAGGGGTGTTTAAGGAAATTGCCTATAAAATGGCGATTGAATGGGTATCCACTCTTACCCACCGCACTCTTGACTAGTGGAAGATCGTTAGCCGAACGGGTAGGATAGGACAAAACCTTCCATTATAAGTATAATGAAGTACAAAAGTAACTAAATGTTTTACAAATTCCCAATCTTAGTTACTTAGGCAAAAGTGAATTGATGCAATTCCATGAAATTACACTTTGTGCCCTTGCGAAGACGTTAGTGGAGCGTGTGTGGTTAATCGGCACACTAAATGGTTCTAAGCAAAGGTAGCAAAGGGTGACTCAATGTTTGTCATAGTTCGGTGGAGCGTGTGTGGTTTACCGGCACATCGAATAGGTGACTGTAACATGCGAGGGCACCATGTAAGATTGCATGGTTATTCACACCCGCTTTGTGATCCTCTGCATCCCAGTCACAAACAAGAGGGGCATATCGAGATTTAAACATGCCATTGAAATGTTCAATGAATCTCAAAGGATCTAGGAGTTTTCATAGATTTAAAACTTAAATTTCTTTTTCGTTTTTCGTGGTGGAAATTAGTGAATCGTCATTCACTTACCTTCAAATATTCTGCAACTAGATTACGGCATCCCTTTTCTAGGTTGTAGTGCATTGTGTTGGGTCCTAGCCTTAGTATCTCATTTGGGTGATTTACTAAGGACTCAATCAATAAACTAACTTGAATTTGTTTTCTCCCGTTTTGTATATGTCAAAGTACGACAACTATGGTCTTCCCAAATCCCGTGGAACAAGCCTTCCACATGAAGATGATATTCCACGATTCGATCGAGGAACCAGAAATCATGTTTCACTTCCTCCACCTCCTCCAATTATTCTCCTTAACCCACAAGTTCGAAGGCTTGAAAAGTTCAAGCTCACTCAAGCCCTTTTGGCAAGTAAACATGAAGAGGGAAAGTCGGTGTGTGCATACGTCCTAGGGATGAAGTCACACATTGATAGGTTAAGAATGTTGGGATCCGTTGTCTGTGAGGAGATGGCTGTTGATTGGGTTCTTTAGTCACTTCCTAACTTGTATAGTGAGTTCGTAAGAGAGTATTATATGATGAACTGCGACGTGACCCTTATAGATCTCACCTATATGCTTATTGCTGCTGAATTAGCAATGGTTTGGCGCAATAGAAAAGCAAAGTTGATTGGTGAATCTGCCTTCAAGACCTCTATGGATATACACAATGGCAACGAAAGACATGCTATGATCGAAAAGTTTGATCATAAGAGAAAGGAAATATCTGAAGTAGTTCCATGTCCTGTTCCAAAAGAGTCAATTTGCTTTTATTGCCAAGAAAAGGGGCATTGGAGACGAAGATGCCCTATTTACCTAAGAGATCTAAGAGATGGGAGAGTCAAAACGTATAGCTCTGCTTTAGGTAAAATCCATTGACTAACTCTTTTAAGCTCCTATTCTAGATTCTTAATACATAATGTGATAAGATTACAATTGATGTTTTGTAGGATCGAAGAAAGGAGAGGAAGCTTAAGGGAAGAAGTGAGCAGAATCTAACCTTGAAGAAATGGATTTCGATCGCATTACTTGAAGATTAGATTCTTGAGCTACTACTTAGAGTTAGAATTAGATTGCTAAGAAATATGTATTAGCATAGTTTTTCAATTAATTGCATTGTAAGGACAAAATTTTTCCGCAATAAAATAAATTTTGACTTTATATTATTTATTTATCCTTGCAATGGCGTGTATGAAAAATTGATGTTTGAATATTTCTATTATTAACAATAATGGATTTGATTCTTAATTATGGAAATGTCGAAAATTTACCAAATAAGGAGAGTTTCTCATCGCCCAAGTTTCAACTGGACAGAAACTTGGAATCATGCAACTTGGTTGCACGATGAATGAGAAATTTCATATTTGAAAATTAGACTAATTCATTGACAAAGTGTCAAGTGAAGGACTAGGAGATCAAGTCCACAAAGTTGTGTGTTGATCAAGTCCACCATAAGAGTAACCAAGATATTCGTCATGATTTACTAAATGGTTTAGTAAATATGATTATACTTATAAGATTAAGTGTAATTCTGAATTGATTGAAAAGGTTTAAATCAATAGCAGAACGAATAAGAAGAATCAAGTAGGCAGAAAGATAAAAGTTTCTCCATTCTAAGAAGAAGGGAGAGTACCTTTTACGATTTATGATAAGTCTTAATGATTAAGAACCATATGTCAATTGATCCTCTAAGTGAGTCTTAGTACAATTGTATGTCTAAGAAGAGGAATCAAGAATTTAAGAAATGGTTAAATCAACAAGTCAATCATACTTCGTTCCAAAACAAGTCTTAGAGTCAAGATTGTGACATTGAGTGATAAGTATTAAGAAGGTTTATAACATTCATCAAATGAGGAAAGTTGTGATGTCTTGGATAAGACAAAGACCAACTAGGACCAATTTATGAAGTGTTTTAAACTACACTAACTCTTGAATATTTGTTTGTTAAGAAATGTTTATTGACAAGAGAATCTTATTTGTCAAGGAGTCAGTGGGAGTCTTAATTGTCTTGAAAGGTTTCAAGAACAAATCAAAATAAACCTTATCGATCATCACTAGCACATGAGTTGAGATTTACAACCTATCGTGTTGACACTATTTTGTTTCTATGCCATTCCAATTAAGTCAATTATGCATGTGAGTTCTATGAGTTCTCATTTGAACGCATAAAAGGCAAGCACCTTGATCAATGGAAAGTACATTGATAGGAAAGGGTGAGCTGCTTAACTACTTGGAAGACATGGTGGGCAGCTGTGTTACCATAAGGCAAGAAGTCAAGATTAATAAAGTTTGGTCCATATGAGTTTGAATTTGTCGTAAACTTTGGTTTTGACAAATTCGCATGGATAGGAACACATACACCATTAAAACCTAAGTGTCATAAGATTCCCTCCTTCATGAAAGTGACTATGAGGAAATGCTTTCACTAAGAAAGATTTTAAGAAAATAGTGATTGTGAAATTGAATTCTCGAATTCGATTATGGTTACGGTATCCCTTTCCATAATTCGAATTGTGAGATTTGGCAATTAGTCTTAATTGTTTAGACACACATATGAGCTATCGAAAGGAAAGGTGTATAAGCTTAGATAAAGGATTATCAAAGCATTGGGTATTAGAAACATGAACTTAAGAAATTCAATAAGTATTGTTTTTCTGGAAGTTAAGCTGGTTTCTGAATACATGTCAAAGCTAGTAGGAGCATAAATATTATGTTTATAATAATAATCATGATAGTGGGAGCATAAATGTTATGATTGTATGATTATTATGGAAAGTATTGCAAGTTAGCAATATTAATTATAGAAAACAATAGTTATACTTTGCAAAGTTGCACGAGTTGAAAAGTTGTTTTGCTATAATTAAGGGAGAGAATATTATGCTTCATTTCAAATCTAAAGGCTTAGGTTGTGGAATGTTAATAATTTAGTCAAGGAAACATAGTGTGTGTTCACAAATTTCAATTATGATTACGGCATTCCTCTTCATAGTTCGAATTTTGAGAACGTAGCACATAAAATATTATGGCAGAAGATTGATAAAGTATCAAATCTTTATGTAAGACATTATGCATCGTGTCCCATACGCTTCGGGTTTAGGATCGATTGCAAATGCTATAATATTTGACCATTCTAAAATTTTCCAAATGTCTAGCGCATTTAGAGGGAAAAGAACAAGAATCGGTTTTGACTAAGATAATTAAACAACTATCAAAGGACAATCCAAAGTTCGCCGAGGATTGGTCGCTTGTGGGTAGTTGGAAGCATAGTATTGGATGGACCATATCGACATTATTATGAACAGATAAGATTCTATTGTGAATGAGTTGTCATATGGCAAATATGGAAAGGTTTCCATATTGGGAGTTAGATATTAAGAGTCTATGTCTAGATTAGAAATTTTATGCAAAAGGATGTTCAAAGGAATGTACCTTGAGTGAGAGACATCATATCTAAGGAATTGTATTATAACAATCTCCTATAGAGGACTTTGTAATTTCATTGGCAAATAGTCTTTGTGACTTTTGTGCTATGACATTACGAAAAGGATCTTTGCATAAAATGTTAGAATCTAACATATTCTATAAGTGGCAAGAATTTGATATTCTTTCACTTATGAAAAAGGATTTGGAGTTGTGAAATGAGTATGATTGGAAATGTGTTCATTTGATCTATTTCACAAAGTAATAACCATAGGTAAACATTGTGTGCATGATGAGAGCATGGGACAAGTGTAATAATTCAAGTAAGAAGTTGATTACCCGAAACAACAAATAATGAGTAATCGATATGGTGATAAATAAAAGGTGTTTTATTTATGCTCAAAGGTTTGAGGCCATATGGGATTAGTATTATCCTTGTGTTTCACTTTGCATGTTTTGACTTCCTGGATAATTTAATTGGTTTAGAACAGTCAAATTATTCGAACGGGCCACAGTCGTTCATATGTTGGAAGTAGGTATGAATAAAGACTGTCGTGAATTGGTGTGTGGATTGTCTAAAGAGCATTAGACATAAGCAAATGTTTGCTGCAACATTCATGAGTGCTTATGAATGTGATTTGAGCATTGGATTAGACCCACGCTCACTTGAATCACTCCATGAATTGTATCACAAGTGATTGGTGAGAAGATAATATCTTATATTCTTGAAACCGAGATGTGTAAGTTGTATCTTGCAAATCGGTTGCACATTGATAATATGTAAACGCACCAGTAACTTGGTGTCATAAAACATATTGTTGTGTGTGATTCGGTGAGTGAGTGCAAGCGAGCATTGAATCAAAGTTTATCTGTTCCTTTTATCCAAAGTAGGATAAAAGCGATATCTTTGGGCCCCTCAATGATTTAGTGATGACAAACGTAAATGCTCGGCCGAGCAAGGGCTAATTTGATTTGTTCAATTAGTCAGTCGTCATAAATCGGAAGTCGAGAAATAGTACATAAAGAATGATAATAAATCATGTCTTATGATATCTAGAATGGAGGAATATATGATCCCTTATCTAAAGGACACGCGTATCTGATAGGATCAGAGTTGACAGCGGCTTTGGAAAGCTACGATTGCAGATCAGGATCTGAAGTCATACGCAGAATAGTTGTTAGACTTATCCAAGTGGGAGACTGTTGGATTAGTGTCTAAGTCCATAACTATTTTGGTATGTACTTGACCCGATGGTGCATGGTCATTTTGGGTTTCCTTCACCAAAGCAACTTGATAGGATGAATTATGGAGAGAAAGGATTAAAATGATTTATTAATATATTATGGGAATAATATATTAAAGGAGAAATCATATTGTTTAATTAATATTAGTCAAGAATTAATAAGAATTAAGTTTGTGACTAAAAGAGATTAATTAAATTTAAGGGACTGGAATTGTAATTATAAGATAATTGCAATTGGGCTATGGATTGCCTTATATTATAAGGTTGGACGAATTCTATGGGGAAACCCATTAGAAATCGTCCAAGGCCTTTAAGGAAAGGAGTCCATGGGTTGCTTAGGGCTTAAGCATCCAAATTAGGTTTTCCTTATTAGATAACCCTAATAGCCTCACTATTTAAGGAGCCCTTATGCCTCAAAAACGTGGACAAGCTTCCTTCCAAGGTTTCCACACGTTTTTGAGAGCCTCCTTCTCTTCTCTTCTTCGTCCTCTTGCTCTTGGTGTTTGTGAACCATTAGAGGAGTGACATTTGTGACTCTAAGCTTTCTAAAGTCAATACAAGAAGGATTTGGGATTGTTATTGCTACATAACAATCAAGGTATGATCTAAACCCTAATTATATGTTATATTGATTATCATATGCTAGATCTAGGGTTTATAGTCTTGGATAAATTGCATGTATAATAGAGAAACCTAGATCCAAACATTACGGTTTGTATGAGCACATAGGATGTTTTTATGATCAAAACCCATCACCAGTAACTTAGTATTATAAAACATATTGTTGTGTGTGGTTCGGTGAGTGAGTGCAAGCAAGCCTTGAATCAAAGTTTATCCGTTCCTTTTATCCAAAGTGGGATGAAAGCGATATCTGTGGGCCCCTCAATGATTTAGTGATGACACCTAAGCGCTTGGCCAAGCCGAGACTAAGTTGATGTGTTCACTTGTAGTCTGTTGTCAGTCGCCATAAATTGGAAATCAGGAAACAACACATAGACAGAGAGAATGATTATAATCCATGTCTCAGTCTATGCGATATCTAGAATGGAGGAATATATGATCCCTTATCTAAAGGACGCGTATCTGATAAGATCAGAGTTAACAACGGCTTTTGAAAGCAATGATTGCGGATCAGGATCTGAAGTCATACGCAAAATAGTTATTAGACTTATCCAAGTGGGAGACTATTAGATTAGTGTCTAAGTCCATAACTATTTTGGTATGTACTTGATCCGATGGTGCATGGTCCTTTTGTGTTGCCTTCACCAAAGCAACTTGATAGGATGAATTATAGAGAGAGTGGATTAATTATGATTTATTAATATATTATGAGAATAATATATTAAAGGAGAAATCATATTGTTTAATTAATATTAGTCAACAATTAATTAAGAATTCATTTTGTGGCTAAAAGATATTAATTAAACTTAAGGGACTAGAACTGTCAATTATGTGATAGTTGAATATTGGACTAATGGACTCCATGGAGGATGGAGTGGACGAATTCTATGGGGAAACCCATTAGAAATCGTCCAAGGCCTCTAAGGAGGGAGTCCATGGGCTGCTTAGGGCCTAAGAAGTCAAATTATGGTTTCCTTGTTAGATAACCCTAATAGCCTCACTATTTAAAGGACCCTTGAGACTCAAAAACGTGGTGAACTAATTGATTAGGGTTTCCAGCCGTTTTTGGGTGTCTCATCTCTTCTCCCTCTTCATCCTCTTGCTCTTGGTGTTTGTGAGCCATTAGAGGAGTGACACTTGTGACTCTATGCTTTCTGAAGCCATTATAACGAGGATTTGAGATTGTTATTGCTACATAACAATAAAGGTAAGATCTAAACCCTAATTTAGATTATAATATGTTAGATCTAGGGTTTAAAGTCTTGGATGAATTTTATGTACAATAGAGAAACCTAGATCCAAGCTTTAGGGTTTGCATGAGCACATAGGATGTTCTTATGGCCAAAACCCATCACGATGGTCTTTCCCTGCGATGCTAAGGGCCACATCTTGGTCTTGCATACAGGTGTAAGGTGGCAAATCCTGGTCTTTCATGCAAATATCATGGTCAGCCCACGGTCTTTCCCTACAATGCCAGGGGCCACATCTTGGTCTTACATATAGGTGCCATGGGCTAAATCCTGGTCGTTTATACAACTATAATTTCATGAAAAGTTGGATATTAGATAGACACTCGAACAGATGATCCACCTGAGAGTGAACAATCAGACAAGAACATCGAAATAAGGGATTAACCCAAGAGTTCTCAGGCTATCCAACTTAGACTACATAGAACCAATTCTAACATTACCACATAATCATGTATAGTAAACACACAAAAAAAATACGAACATATCCATACGCTTAGCAACTAGCCTTCCCTAGTTACCCAACTATTGAGCACTTCTCAATTAAGTCCTTTGTTGGTTAGTCATACATAGTCCTGATTACTGGCCTACCCCAATTACACTAACCAAACATAACACCTAACAACAATATACGATCAACATGCAATACCCTAATTGTCTAGCATACTAAGACACCAAGTGCCCTAAACTGCATATGCATAACAAGGAGTTATCTTAGCCAACTAGCACACCTATACTCTAATAATACCTCTATCTTACCATGCAACGAATATGAAATGGGATACGTGGCATAATTAGAAAATCACTTGAAGTGAAGAATCGGAGAAGCACGACAACACTCTCACACCTTGTGCTGCTCAATCCCATGAACCGACTAACATCAGAAGAGATAAATCATCCATAAACAAAACAAATCCTATAAGTTTGACCGCAAGTCAAACTGGTAAAAAGTCAATGGTCAACATGCAACAAAAGTCAATATCCACCACGATGTGGAGACCTTTTGGCCACGTCATGGGCTTGAAAGGACAAAATAAATGACATGCAGGGTGTCACCACGTCATGGAGCCTCCTTGGCCATATCATGGGCATGTCCAGAAAAATCAATCGCTAGTCTGGACTCCATTAGGACCTCACCACTCGACAAAATCTTAAACCATAAGTCCATAAAGTCCTTAATATGAAATTATCTTGTGAATGGAGTAAAGGGGACCAAGACTTAACACTTTTTCCATCACCAAGGGCCAAAAGATGGTAATGCAAACAAGCCTAAGGTTCTGGATCTGTCAAAAACTCTCATAGGATGTAAATCCTTGAAAAGATAATTTAGATTCAAACAGATAAAAGAAAAGAACACAACGATGATTCAAAATATGTTGAATGATTAAAAGTCACGCCTCAGAAGAACTCGACAAAGAATTACTACTGTAGAGGCGTGATTAGGGTTACATAATTATATCATAGTTACCTTAAATACGATGCATGCATGCATCTTAAATACTCAAAACCTAGAATTAAATAAGGGAGGACAGGCCCAACCCGTTTACAGAATAGACTATACAAAAGCCCATTAACACAACACAATATGCCCAACAGGAACAATAAATATATACCATAAATATAAAATCTATGCCTTATTATAAAACCAATGCCTTAGAAGAGCTTGATTAAGAACTTCTACTGTAAAGGCACCGTAGGGAATCATAAAATGATTAACCCTAAAAAGGCTTCCCTAAATAACCAGATATGCAAAATCAGTTTCTGTGACAACCCTATATTTCCCAAAAGCATTGTAAACACTCGAAAGCTAAAAACAACGAAATTAACCTCGAAAATAAAGTGTTCAAGTATCTAAGTTGGGATGCATCAAATATTAGATATCATGCCAAGGTTTCCAAAAACATAAAGAACGCTCAAAACCGGGTTATATTGAAGAAATTATAACCACTCGTATATTTACGACACGACGTTAAAACATTATTTGACGTAAAAAGTAAAATCTCAATAAAATGCATTTTAGCCTTAAGTATCTAAACAAAAGTCGTAGATCTCGTTGAAAGGTGAGCGTGCATAAAAAGATCGCCCAAATTGGACCTCGTATGAAGAAGTTACGAATTTTCAAAGTTTCGTAACAGTAGTAGAGAGCTAAAAACTCGGATTTAAGATCGAGTGTTATTTAGCTATCGCCACCTAAACGGAAGTTGAAGATCTCCTCAGTGGTAATAAAACGATAAAAAGACAAACGAAAACCGACGTCGAATAAAGAACCTATGAATTTTTAACGAACTTTAGGAGGCCCGGCCTATTAAAAATATATCATTAAAAGTCAAAACTAGCCGACGGAGTCTAAATGAAAGTTGTAGAGCATAATCTCACCTACGCGTGGATATAAAGAACACGATAAACGGAGCTCGTACGCGAAAGTTACGGAATTTAGAAGAGGACAGGCCGGATTACGCCCCTCGTTCTCTGGGAGTACGCCCCACGTACTAGACCCAGAGTCGAGTCCCATCGGCCCGCCCAAGCTACGCTTAGCTAGCCAGGAGTCGTAAGCCATGACGCATTTTTACGCCCAGCGTAACGAGGTACGCGCTGCGTACGTGAGTACGCCCCGCGTACTCACTCTTCCAGCACTATAAATAGATGGCATGAGCTTCGAGTTTTGGCACACCTTCACAATTCCTCAGCCATTCTCCCAGCTCCAGAGACCATTTTCTTACCTTGGTTTCCGCACTCGAGCCCCCGACGAAAGATTTACGCTGTAGAGATCCCCGAAGAGCCCGACGACGCAACCATCCGCGGTCGAAGTTCTGCTCAACCCTAGCCTCTCTCTTCAAACTTAACGGGTGAGTTCATACCCCTACTTTTCAATTCTTTTTAAGTTTTAGGGGGGGAAATAAAAGTACATTACGAATCAAAGTATCATTTTATAATGTATGCATTTCAACGTACTCGTATGTATGCATTTCAAGTCCTGTATTATATACCATAATCTCTTGGAGAGAGAGCGTGATACTTGTGTATAGATCTATACGGGATTGACAATCCCGCACCTAAACTATTAGCTATAGTTAGACCGGCAGGTCTGGGGTGACAAATGTCATAACACTACAACACCTGAAGAATGTTGTTACAGGCCGTCAGTGTCAATAGTATGGTTATAAAACTCACATAAAAGTATAAAAACAAGTTTGATTTACGAGATTCATATATGCATTTCAGTTTTCCATTTTATATTTAACACAAATTTTATCACTATTATTCAAGCATGGAAAACACTAATGCACTCCAACACGGGAAACTTTTCAAATCATTTAAAGAAAATATTGGATTTTCTGAAAACCTCGTTCATCGATTTACTATCAAAAAGGACATACTTTTCAATGCAAAACACTTATGAACTCACCAACTTAATTGTTGACATTTTTTCGAAACCACTTGTATTTCTCAGGGAATCAGTAATACAGGTAACCACCAGCTTTTGGAGAAGGGAACACTAAGGATGTTTTATTATTGAACATTTATCATCTCATTGTAATATTCTTTTGCTAATATGTATAACGCAACAACATACATTATATATGTGATGGTTGTGTTGCTTTCTTTACAATATTCAATGGTTGTGATACTACGTGAAGTCATCCACCCCCGAATGTTTCCGCCATTCTGGTTTGGGGGTGTGACAGATTGGTATCAGAGCATTGTTTATAGTGAACTAAGTATATCGAACCACATACGATATACAAACTATAAATGCAAAGGGGACCAAAAACCCTCTGACAAAACATTTTCATGAACAAAATACTTTCTTTTAAAGATATACACTTTTACAAGCATGCATTAATCTCGTATCATAACAAGTTTTACTAAAAAATATTAAGGCAAGTTACGACACTACGATTGAGCCCCGGGGTATGTAATCAGGTCGAGAATAAATATAGCCTGATCAACTATATTTATCCTGGATTTGACCAACGTACGTCAAGGATTGGTCGTAGTGGACAACAAGCCCAAATACAAAATTATTTTAGTTTCGCCAATTTGAAATATTATAGGAGTATTATTAAAAATAGTTGTACAATAAAAATTATAGTTAAAAATAGTAATTCGTTAAATAGAAATTTCTTTTCTTATAACGTTCTCATACATCTATCCTAGTACAGACAAATGGCCGGATTCCATTTACCAGGAGATCCCTACTACCCAAACCAAGGCAACGGCGGTTGGATAGAAGAAGACCCGGAGGAAGACCCAGAGGAAATTGAAGAAGAGGTCGAGGAAGAACCCGAAGGGGTTATCGAGGAAGAATTCGAAGTCGAAGTCAGAGAGGAATTCAAAGTCGACGAGGAGATCGTGGAAGTTTCTAGCGGAACAGACTCCGAGCCAGAAGTGTACGACCCTCCCATCCCTCATCCTCCCGTAATCAGACCAGATCAACCGGGACCCATTCCCATCTGGGGAAGCCACCTCTACTACTGGAGCCGCCAGCAAGGTGTACGCCCTCCATTCGGCATGTGTCGGGATTTTTACAACGTCAATGGTGGAGGCTCAGCTGATCGAGCACTTCCAGTCGTCGTGAACGCTATAGCTAACCAGAACTACCAGGCGGACCAACAAGCAGCCAGAGTTCGCGAAATCAATGCTGCTACCCAAGGTAACGCCGCTGACATCCGCCATTTGGAAGGACTACATGAGAATACCCAAATCTACACGGGGACACTTCAGAACCAAATGATAATGGCTCTGGCAGAAATAAGAGAGATGAAGGAACAACAAGCAGATCTCGAGAGGCGACTGATGGGAGTCAAACGGTCGGATGCCGAGTCTAGCTCCAAACGCCGCAAGTAGAGCTTGTTCGATGCCCAACAATTTTGTTATAGATTAGGATTTCGGATAAAAGTTTTTCCCTTATTTCCCTTTTGTATCTGCAATCGGAGACCTCTAGGAGGGTCAAATTTTCCCGAACAAGATATGCAATGTAACACACCTCAGGTGTGACCTATATGTATGAATATGAAGTATTTCTTATTATATACCTCTCAAAAATTACGAGTTTTAAATTTCTATGCCTACCTTGAAACCATAAACTAAAGTCAAAACAAATTACAAGATACAACTAACACACGATTGTCAAAACATTAGAAACTTATAGTATTCATTCTTATTTTCTTTTTCTACCAGAACATGCCTCCTCGTAGATCAACACGCAGAAACTCAACTTCAACACCACCTCCACCACCTCCTCCAATTATAGACACCGTTATGTTCCAAACTGCTGTAACCGCTGCTGTAACTGCAGCAATGGCTCAAATGAGCAACAACGGATCGGGGGGAGGAACAAACAGTTTTACAAATGGCCAAGGTCAAAGCCGTTCAGGGGTATGCACTTACAAAGACTTCACCAACGGAAAACCTATTCCCTTTTTCGGGACTGGGGGAGTATTGGCTCTATCTTAATGGATAGAGAAAACAGAAGCTGTATTCGAAATCTGTGCATGTCCTGAAGAAAGCAAACTAAAGTTTGCCGCTTTTACTTTCTCTGAACGCGCCCTGACATGGTGGAACGGCCACGTCCAAGCACTAACCCTGGTGGTGGCAAACTCCATGGGTTGGGAAAACCTGAAAAGAATGCTCCTTCGAGAATACTGCCCAAGAGGAGAGATTCAGAAGCTTGAACAGGAACTGTGGAACCTTTCGATGGTAGGTTCGGACATAGCAGGTTACACCAACAGGTTCAGTGACTTAATAACACTTTGCCCAGGAATGTTAACCCTGGAGAGCCAAAAGGTCGAGAGATACATCTGGGGACTATCACCCCAACTTCGAGGAAGTGTATTAGCCTCCAAACCCTTGACTTTCGCCAGTGCCAAGGAACTAGCGCAATCTCTTGTTGATCATGGTGTCTGTCAAGGAGTCGCGGCTATTATGGCTGAACCAACCAAAGGGAACAGCAACAATGAAATCAATGCGAACAACAACAACAAGAAGAAATTTTGGAACAAAAGGAAGGGGCAAACTTCGCAAGAACCTTCAAAGAAGCAAATGGTTGCGGTTCATGCTGCTACTACCCCCACCACAACTCCTGCTACCTCTGCACCAACAAAACCATATGCGGGGAATCTGCCCAAGTACAGCAAGTGCAACTACCATCACCATGGTATTTGTCGCGATATGCACTGCAAGAACTGTGACAGGAAAGGGCACACAGCCCGTTTCTGTAAAGCACCGACACGACCAATCACTCAAGTTTCTGGCACTGGAGTAAGCCGGGCGTGTTATAGGTGCGGAGAGACTGGACACTTCAGGAGGGATTGTCCCAAGGAAAGGAATATTGGCGGTGTGGGGAGAGTGCTGGCAGTAGGACAGAATGAAGCAATAGCAGACCCGACGGTTGTTACGGGTACGTTCCTACTCAACAACACTTATGCATGCATACTTTTTGACTGCGGTGCGGAGAGAAGTTTTGTGAGTCATAAATTCAAACACCTACTTAATCAAAAACCCCAACCACTCAATAAAATATTCACTGTAGAAATGGCAAACGGTAAAACAGAACACGCAAACGATTTGTACGTAGGGTGCACACTAAATTTAAACGAGCGTTTGTTTCGAGTCGATCTTATGCCCATTTCCATAAGAAGTTTCGATGTCATCATCGGTATGGACTGGTTGAGCCTTCACCATGCCGATATCCTTTGCCACGAAAGGGCTGTTCGCCTAAATATGCCAAACGGTGAAACTCTTGTCATTTATGGCGACAAACATAGTTCAAGTTTACAAATCATTTCCTGTATTAAAGCACAAAAGTATCTTCGTAAGGAATATCATGCCTTTCTAGCCCACGTAGTAGACAAGAAACGAGAATCGAAAAACATTAAAGACATTCCGGAAGTCTGCAACTTCCCAGATATTTTCCCAGAAGATCTTCCAGGAATCCCACCGGAACGTCAAGTCGAGTTCAGAATCGACTTAATCCCCGGAGCTACCCATGTAGCAAAGTCACCTTACCGTTTAGCCCCAGCCGAGATGCAGGAACTATCCAGTCAATTAAACGAGCTGCTGAGCAAGGGATTCATCAGACCGAGCTTCTCACCATGGGGAGCGCCAGTCCTATTCGTGAAAAAGAAGGACGGATCCTTTCGCATGTGCATCGATTATCGGGAATTAAACAAACTGACGATCAAGAACCGATATCCTTTACCGCGCATAGACGATCTATTCGACCAACTGCAGGGAGCAAGCTACTTCTCAAAGATCGATCTAAGATCTGGTTATCACCAACTGCGAGTACTGGAGGGAGACATCCCTAAAACGGCTTTCCGAACACGTTATGGTCACTACGAATTTGTAGTAATGCCCTTCGGATTGACGAATGCTCCAGCAGTGTTCATGGACTTGATGAACCGAGTATGTCGTCCCTTCCTGGATAAATTCGTGATCGTATTCATAGATGATATACTCATCTATTCAAGAAGCCAGGAAGAACACAGCAAACATCTCCGCCAAGTACTGGAAACATTAAGGGCAGAGAAACTTTACGCAAAATTTTCCAAATGCGAATTTTGGATTCGGGAAGTGGATTTCCTAGGACATGTTGTAAGCAAAGAAGGGATACACGTGGACCCTTCCAAGATAAAGGCAATAGATAATTGGACTACTCCAAGAACCCCTACAGAAATCCGGCAATTTTTGGGACTCGTCGGGTATTACCGAAGATTCATACCGAACTTTTCAAAGATCGCCAAGCCACTTACCACCCTAACCCAGAAGAATGTGACCTTCGACTGGGGAGAAGAACAAGACAGCGCATTTCAGACACTAAAGCGAGCCTTATGTAGTGCACCCATCCTAACCCTGCCAGAGGGAACGGAGGACTTCGTGGTCTATTGTGATGCATCAAACCAAGGACTTGGGTGTGTCTTAATGCAAAGAGGGAAGGTCATCGCCTACGCCTCAAGGCAACTAAAGACGCACGAAGTGAATTACACAACGCACAATCTTGAGCTAGGTGCAGTCGTCTTCGCTCTAAAGATATGGCGACACTATCTCTACGGCACAAAATGTACCATCTTCACTTATCATAAAAGCCTCCAACATATCCTCAATCAGAAGGAACTCAACATGAGACAGAGATGATGGGTAGAACTACTAAGTGATTACGAGTGCGAAATTCGATATCACCCTGGAAAAGCTAATATAGTGGCTGATGCACTCAGTCGGAAGGAGTACTCAGGTCGCCTAGTGAAATCCCTAACTATGACGATCCAATCACACATGTTCACGCAAATCAAGGAAGCCCAAATAGAAGCCTTGAAATCCGAAAATGTGACAGGAGAAGCCATAAGGGGAATGGATAAGAACCTTGAGACCAAGAACAACGGAATTCGTTATTTCATGGATCAAATTTGGATACCGAAGTTTGGTGGATTCAGAGAAATCGTTATGGACGAAGCCCATAAAACACGATACTCCATACATCCCGGCTCCGATAAGATGTATCTCGATCTCAAGAAGTTGTACTGGTGGCCGAACATGAAAGCCGATATTGCTACCTACGTGAGCAAATGCCTGTCATGTGCCAAAGTCAAGGTGGAATACCAGAAGCCTTCGGGTTTATTACAACAACCAGAAATACCCGAATGGAAGTGGGAGCGGATAACCATGGATTTCATAACAAAATTACCCAAAACAGCAAGCGGACTCGACACCATTTGGGTAGTTGTCGACAGGTTAACTAAGTCAGCGCATTTTCTACCGATCAAAGAGACGGATAAATTGGAGAAGTTAACAAGGACATACCTCAAAGAAATTGTACGACTGCATGGTATGCCCATATCAATTATCTTGGACCGAGATAGTAGATTCACCTCAAGGTTTTGGCAGTCGCTACAAAAAGCTTTGGGGACAAGACTACACATGAGTACCGCTTATGACCCACAAACCGACGGCCAGAGCGAGAGAACTATACAAACCCTAGAAGACATGCTGAGAGCTTGCGTAATCGATTTTGGCAGAGCATGGGACACACATCTACCCTTGGTCGAGTTCTCGTACAACAATAGCTACCACACCAGTATCAAAGCTGCCCCGTTCGAAGCCCTCTATGGCCGCAAATGCAGGTCACCCTTGTGCTGGGCCGAAGTGGGGGACACACAGTTAACAAAAGGGCAAGCAACTGACAACACGCTCACTGGGCCAGAAATCATAAGGGAGACTACGGAGAAGATTCTTCAAATCCGAGAACGTCTAAAAGCATCAAGGGATAGACAAAAGAGTTACACAGATAAGAGACGAAAACCCTTGGAATTCCAAGTTGGAGACCATGTCCTACTCAAAGTCTCGCCTTGGAAAGGTTTAATACGTTTCGGAAAACATGGAAAACTGAACCCTAGATACATCGGACCATTCGAGATCCTTGCCAGGATCGGTCCAGTTGCTTACAAACTTAGACTACCTCAGGAGCTCCACAACGTACACCCTACCTTTCACGTATCGAATCTAAAGAAGTGCTTATCCGACGAGACCCTTGTCGTCCCTCTAGACGAAATTGCAATAAATGAAAACCTCCAGTTTGTGGAGGAACCAGTAGAGATCATGGATCGGGAAATCAAAAGGACTAAACAAAGCCGAATACCCATTGTAAAGGTCCGCTGGAACGCTAAGCGAGGACCTGAATACACCTGGGAACGCGAGGATCAGATGAAACAAAAGTACCCGCATCTTTTTCCAAAAGCTGTAAACTCTATCGTAGATTAAATTTCGGGACGAAATTCCCTTAACAGGGGGATGATGTGACAACCCTATATTTCCCAAAAGCATTGTAAACACTCGAAAGCTAAAAACAACGAAACTAACCTCGAAAATAAAGTGTTCAAGTATCTAAGTTGGGATGCATCAAATATTATATATCATGCCAAGGTTTCCAAAAACATAAAGAACGCTCAAAACCGGGTTATATTGAAGAAATTATAACCACTCGTATATTTACGACACGACGTTAAAACATTATTTGACGTAAAAAATAAAATCTCAATAAAATGCATTTTAGCCTTAAGTATCTAAACAAAAGTCGTAGATCTCGTTGAAAGGTGAGCGTGCATAAAAAGATCGCCCAAATTGGACCTCGTATGAAGAAGTTACGAATTTTCAAAGTTTCGTAACAGTAGTAGAGAGCTAAAAACTCAGATTTAAGATCGAGTGTTATTTAGCTATCGCCACCTAAATGGAAGTTGAAGATCTCCTCAGTGGTAATAAAACGATAAAAAGACAAACGAAAACCGACGTCGAATAAAGAACCTATGAATTTTTAACGAACTTTAGGAGGCCCGGCCTATTAAAAATATATCATTAAAATTAAAGTCAAAACTAGCCGATGGAGTCTAAATGAAAGTTGTAGAGCATAATCTCACCTACGCGTGGATATAAAGAACACGAAAAACGGAGCTCGTACGCGAAAGTTACGGAATTTAGAAGAGGACAGGTCGGATTACGCCCCGCGTTCTCTGGGAGTACGCCCCGCATACTAGACCCAGAGTCGAGTCCCATCGGCCCGCTCAAGCTACGCTTAGCTAGCCAGGAGTCGTAAGCCATGATGCATTTTTACGCCCAGCGTAACGAGGTACGCGCTGCGTACGTGAGTACGCCCCGCGTACTCACTCTTCCAGCACTATAAATAGATGGCATGAGCTTCGAGTTTTGGCACACCTTCACAATTCCTCAGCCATTCTCCCAGCTCCAGAGACCATTTTCTTACCTTGGTTTCCGCACTCAAGCCCCCGACGAAAAATTTACGCTGCAGAGATCCCCGAAGAGCCCGACGACGCAACCATCCGCGGTCGAAGTTCTGCTCAACCCTAGCCTCTCTCTTCAAACTTAACGGGTGAGTTCATACCCCTACTTTTCAATTCTTTTTAAGGTTTAGGGGGGGAAATACAAGTACATTACGAATCAAAGTATCATTTTATAAACATAATTATATTATCGTTCTTATAGGGTTTCGATACAAAAGTAACTTTATGTTTAAAGGGCTATTATATCACCAAGTTGTTATTACCAAATGGGAACATACTTTTGAGAAACTATAATAAGCATTGTATTCCAGTTATTCATACATTTACATATACATCTCGACAAATGAAATACTTTCAAAAGAAGTAAAGTCTTTATTATCGTAAATCTGTTTATACCAAGTAATGTGAGACATTTAAACTTCAACGTACTCGTATGTATGCATTTCAAGTCCTGTATTATATACCATAATCTCTTGGAGAGAGAGCGTGATACTTGTGTATAGACCTATACGGGATTGACAATCCCGCACCTAAACTATTAGCTATAGTTAGACCGGCAGGTCTGGGGTGACAAATGTCATAACACTACAACACTTGAAGAATGTTGTTACAGGCCGTCAGTGTCAATAGTATGGTTATAAAACTCACATAAAAGTATAAAAACAAGTTTGATTTACGAGATTCATATATGCATTTCAGTTTTCCATTTTATATTTAACACAAATTTTATCACTATTATTCAAGCATGGAAAACACTAATGCACTCCAACACGGGAAACTTTTCAAATCATTTAAAGAAAATATTGGATTTTCTGAAAACCTCGTTCATCGATTTACTATCAAAAAGGACATACTTTTCAATGCAAAACACTTATGAACTCACCAACTTAATTGTTGACATTTTTTCGAAACCACTTGTATTTCTCAGGGAATCAGTAATACAGGTAACCACCAGCTTTTGGAGAAGGGAACACTAAGGATGTTTTATTATTGAACATTTATCATCTCATTGTAATATTCTTTTGCTAATATGTATAACGCAACAACATACGTTTTCATTATATATGTGATGGTTGTGTTACTTTCTTTACAATATTCAATGGTTGTGATACTACGTGAAGTCATCCACCCCCGAATGTTTCCGTCATTCTGGTTTGGGGGTGTGACAGTTTCAATATCTAAAATACTCAACAATCTCCCCCTAGATGTTGAAACTGATGAAGATCACGATTTCCGATCTTCTTGGCATTTCTCCTCGTAAATTGTAAGACTCATCAGCATATAGGGTCTTCAAAGCGAGAGAAACAAATGTTGTCTTCCAAATACGAACTCCATCTTGAATAATCATCACTCCCCTTGAATCTTCAACATATACCATGGAGAGAATCCAGAAAATTAAGAAGAATCACCAAAATCTTCAAAACCCGTCAGAGTTGATGAAATAAATCCCTTTTAGAATAAACCCAATCTTAAAAAATTAAAACCGGAAAAATAACAGAAAATAATTTTGTATTTTTCGAAATTTAAATATAGACAAAAGAATAGAAAAAGAAACAATAATTTAGAAGGGTTTAAAAAGAATAAGACCAAAGAAAAGGATTGGAATAAAAAATAAGTTGGAAAGAATGGGTAAAAATGGTAAAAACCCAAAAACCCTGAAAAGAATTTTGGATATGGGGTTAAATCTATGAAGTTCTTAAAGTCACGGTACTGAAATTGAAATATAACTCATCTTCTTCGCTGAAACAAATTACGTCTTCCAAGAGGGTGGAAACTGTAAAGTTTGCAAACAATCAGGGGCTGGAATTGAAAATTGTATCATCTTTAACAATCAATGTTTTAAAAACCCTTTGGACCGGGAATCTGAGAAGGAAACTGTTCAACTATCACCGGTTTTATATCGATTTCTGAACCGGATTGAATCGGCCGGTTTTTAGAAAAACCCGGTTGAACCGGTCAAAATAAACCGGTTAAACCAAATAAAAGACATGAAAAAACCCATTTACATAATGAACTTGGGTGATTTTTTTTCAAATCTATTTAGTTTCTCTAAATAAAAACATATGATAAATGTTATAAAGTTTTTTTGATGGGTTTGTATTAATCTAAAACTATATTTTGTTTCGGTATTATACTTTATTTTTTGTTTTTAACGTATATAGATTGATGTAAAACACTAAAACTTATGTTTATGTGTTATTTTAATGTATTTGGATTCATCTACCACTTATTTTTATGTGTATTTTTAACGTTTGAACTTGTAAACATCAAATTCATGATTTATATATGTATGTATATATAGGAAAATATGTAAAAACATGAAATATATTGAAACCGGTTGACCCGGCAGTCGAACCGGTTAAACCGGTTGACTCGGTAACCGATCATCATATCAGTTCAACTAAAAAAACGATTTTTAAAACATTGTTAATAATTGATTGGATTGACGATGCTTTCTTTGACTTTAAAAAGTCAAAACAATTACCAAACAAATTCGTTCTTCAAATCGACAATTCCAAAACATCAATTGATTTTGATGTCAAATTTCTTTAGAAATTCCGATTATGATGCGGTCAAAAATTTCCGATTCCACATTCTTCAATTCTGATTTTCATTTAGCAATAACGATGCCGAAGAATATTGACATCCAAGTCCAAACAGACAATACGAACATTGGTGTAAGTTGTGAACGTTGATTACGTTTGCATTTGGGATTACGAGTTCCAATTTGTGTTATAGTTATGAATCCGGTTCCCCCGAGCCAAGAACTACGAATGCCAGAACTAAAAACGATTCCAATTGATCCGAACGATTTCAGAACTCCAAGTAGATGACTTCCGATTACCTGAGACATAAAGATTCCCAACAATCGTTAAGACTACCAATCTCGCGCCTGGTCCAACCACCAGGTTCCCAAGAGTCCCAATAACAAGGCTACTCAGCCGATAAACCCTTCTGCGTCACACACAGACCACCCACTTAATCCTACAACTCAGAATCCAAAACCTTGGCATAACGGTCTCTACCAGGTCTCACCTGTTATGCCATAATCAAACGGGCCTCACCCACGGGTCCCATCCCTATAGAGCTACATAGGCCCGACTCCGCCCGGGACCCCAATGGTCCTCAACCTAAAATAGAGAATATTTCTCGGTAATCCTAATCAACATGCCCAAGGCAGAACTAACTCCCCCTTTATGCTCATGACCACCTCCAATGATAGTCTACCTCAAATTCACAAATGCTACGGTCCCATTGGAGTCTTACAACACTTCCAACCAACCATGGTTACCACCTATGACCTTACCACACTCAAACCATCACAATCCCACGCATCCTGAGTCGAATCCTGCATCCAATCAGGATTTCAGGTCATGCATTTGGATCCCACAACCTACTATGAACAATCAAGGAGATGCCGACCAACGGTTGGAAGTTTCCTGAACTCCCACCAACACAACCTCAATCTGAACAACCACTTAATTCTCCCTCACTTGGATTCGCCGAAGCTCTCTAACCTCTTAATTCTGATGGATCTCCGACCCATCTCCCTCAAATAGAATGAATCGCATATAACCTGCGCTAATCAATACTAGCATTCCATTGCTAGCCAAACTCAATGGTCGTCCAACTCCTGAAATCCTAAAGAATATCTTGAAATCTTAGCCAATATGATAATCCAAATCACCTCCCATGATACCATACCAATTCCTAGGTTCTTATCTTGGCGACTAAAAATCATAACCATTTGTGACATCCCTAAAATCACGGCCAGAAAAGACTGGTTTCATTTATGCTTTTAGAATAATTTCAGAGTAAATCCTTTTAATTTAAAAGAGTTGCAGAATTTGTTCCCAAAAACAAAACGAGATAAAATAATATTTACCAAAGCATTTCATAAAGAAATGTATTTTCATTATATAATCAAAACTCGGGATGTCATCTTCCAATACAGACCGTAAAGCATAAACGATAACATTACAAGTCATTCAACAAATATATACATATAAAAACTTGTAAACAAAACAACTTGATGATTCATCCATCTTATGCACTTGCGCCACTTCCTGTAATACAAATAAACTGAGTGGGTCAGGCTTGGGAGCCTGGTGAGCATATAGGGTTTTCAACCCATAATAAATAATTATATTTAATTCCACCAACCAACAATAACCCAATTACCCATTCCTGTTATTCTCACTTTACGTCCCTAAAACAACTAACACAAGGGAGCTAGTCTTAGAATATTTCATCGGGGTGACAACACATGCATTCGGGGGTTTCCTGGCAATATATGTCAAATAAGGCAACCATGAGGGGGATGGAGTACAGCGAATGAACACCCAAGTTCATTAACACCTACAGGTGGCGAACCTCTAGCGTTCCACAGGGCTGTCTAGAAAAGTCTGTTGTCGTCATCTAAACTCTGCTAGATGAATAAATCAAAAACAACATCGAGGCGCCTCATCCGTTTATCACACAACTATCTACCCATGTTCTACCCGACATATTAGTAGATAAAAATATATACTTTTATACATAGTTTAAAACCTATATAGCATTCTCATTCAATACATATTCCAAACAACAGATGAGACACATACACATAACACGTATTTCACAGAGAATATATCATATCTATGAGATAGAAGAAAGTGAATATACATTCACACATATAACAACAAAATATACACATAACACGTATTTCATATAAAATACTTCATAATTATGCGTTAGAAGAAAGTAACCACACTCACTTGATCAGAAGATGATTGGACAACACAACGGCTTATAGAAGTAGTATTCTTCGGTAGATCTGGAAGATCTTCACAAAAACCGGGCTGCTCACGGGCAGAGCTTCGGCTCGGGAATTGCACTTCTCGGGATCTTCGGGGCTTCGTGTAGCACCTGGTTCTTCATTTTGAGAAGAAAGAAGAGTAGATCAAGAAGAAAAGAAGGAGGCCATGCATCCTTGTGTTATCTCAGTGATTTCCTTGAGGTATAACTCAGTTTCCCCCTATTTTCATGCTTATAGTCCCTTATAGCTCCATTAAAGTCCTCCTTGAGCCATTTCCAAGCTTGATCACGAATTAGGGTTTGTAATAAGTTGATTAACCCTTAGATCTAGGCATGATTGAGCTCCAGGAGCTCAGATCTACTGCCTTTATGGAGCCATATTGCATGAAAGCCCTAGATCTACTCTTTAAGTGCATTTTGAGCCCTAAAACCTTCATTGGTGTTTATTTACACATTAAAGTTGGAAACTTTACGTGTTAATCAGGCCCTAGAAACCCATATCTATGTATGGTATGAGCTGGATTCAAGCAGAATCGAGTATATAGTATTTCTATGTGGCAGACTCGACGAGTCGTTCATCTGACTCGGCGAGTCGAGTCGCGAGTCCCCGAGTTTTCCCTTTTTCGTGTTTTTGGAGTAGAGTAGTGAGTCATGGGGTGTGACTCAGTGGGTCGGAAGCCAGACTCACTCATGAAGGAACTCGGCGAGTCAATGCCTTGACTCGGCGAGTTCAAGGCAATCTTCTTGTCTCAAGAACAGACTCGGCGAGTTGTTCATACAACTCGGCGAGTCTCAGCATAGCATGTTCTTTGGATGAAGATGAACTCGACGAGTTGTTCATACAACTCGACAAGTAGGATGAAGGACTATTGGACCTTGGGATAGAAGGAAAACTCTTCGAGTCAATGCCTAACTCGACGAGTAGAGCCGGGGTTATGGTCAGACAAAGGGATAGGGACTCGGCGAGTTGGCAGGCCAACTCGGCAAGTCGGGTCAACTGGAAGTTGACTTTGACTTTGAATCTTGGCTTGGTTAGGGGTAAATGGTCATTTTACCCTGAGGTCGATTAGCAGTATTTGACTGAGTGTTTTGTGGGGATTATAGCCGGAGGACTTCCGAGGCAGCAGCAACAGAAGACAGTCAGTTCCCACGCAGATCAACAGCTACTTTGAGGTGAGTTACCTTCCAGTAGCGGTGGGTCTACGGCCACAATGTCGGCCCATCAGTAGGAGTTGTATGTTAGATGATTGTCTTTGTGATATCATCTAGGTTTGCTACTACCTGATATGTTATATGGTGGCATGATATGTATATGTGATAGTAGTAGAGTTCGGTTGTTAGGACCGAAGGGTAGGTCAGACACCCCAGATATGTTTGACAGTATGTGATGATATGTTTATATGCTGGCTTGATATGTTATATGTGATAGTGGTAGTAGGAGGGGAATAGTCCCCAAGTTCGGTCGTTAGGACCGAAGGGTAGATCTGACACCCCAGATATGTCTGGTAATATGTTATGTTATGATATATGTGATAGTAGTAGTAGGGGGTGATATAGTCCCCGAGGATCGGTTGTTATGACCGATGGGTAGTTAGCACCCCAGAACAGCTTGACACGGGTAGGTCGGCACCCCAGAATGGTCGTACCAGGTAGGTCGGGCACCCCAGAATTGCCCGGCAGTATGTATGATATGTGATTGTATGGTATGTGGTATGATGGGGGGAACTCACTAAGCTTCGTGCTTACAGTTTTCAGTTTTGGTTTCAGGTACCTCTTCTTCGAAGGGGAAGGAGCCGGCACGGTAGCGGCACATCACACACACGCTTTGTATTCCGCACTATGGGATCTTCTTGGGGATTTGTACTCTGACATTATTATGTTTTATAAAATGGTTTCCAGACACGCAACATCTTTTATGAAATGATATGATCAGTGCATGTTTTATTTCTAATGTTTTGCAAAGTGTATGTTTAAAAAATGAAATTTTTAGCTTGTAGTTTTGGGATGTTACAAGTTGGTATCAGGGCCCTTGTTTGAGGGATTTGGACACACCTTCGGGGGTGTTTGAAATCAAATCGAGGGATTAAAAGATTTTAAAGAAGAAAATATTTTCTGAAAAGCTAAGTAAAGAGATTTAAGAAGGAACGAATTGTGTGATGTGCGCGATCGGCCGAGCTCAAGTAAGTATTCCCCAAAGTACCAATACCAGCTTATGTTATGTTTATCAGTTTCAGTAGAACAACATGCTAGAATAGGACTAAGGATCTAGGAGTGATGCCTTATGTTCCTGCTTTATGTGCTTCAGTGTATGAAAATTGCATGCTAGAATTGAGTAGACAGCAGTAGGATAGCCTGTTAGGGTTATGCCTGATAGTATGAGTTTAGCATTGTATGCTAGTTCAGCTTTTCTCTCTGAGGGCGGATTTTCTTGAGATTGTTTCCTTTTGTCTGAATGATGCTTGCTTTGTGCTTCGTGGGACTCTGAGTGATGGGAGTTAGACATTAGATGAATACGTCACGTCACATGTGATCAGGGTTGAATAATCTTAGAGTGATGGATTTGGCCCTACTGCGCAGCTCTTGTCTGAGTCTAACCGTGTAGAGCCGAGTCTGTTACTCGAAGGATTATCTGAGCCACACCGCATGTGATGGTATTCAGGTAATGACTAATTGGCATTACAAGGAGGCCTTCAGCAGCTGAGGACCGGGTAGGGTGGAGTTAGAGATTTTCCTACGGCAAGCCTAGGATGAGTATAGCAGTGATTAGCAGTAGTGAAAGGGACCTGGTGGAGTCAAGGCAGACCTTGGAGAAGGTACGGATAGATGTGGAAGGTAGTATGGGCCCGTACTACTGAAAGCAGAGGATCCGTACCCGAACCGAGGAAGGCCAAGATAAGACCAGGGAACTTGTAGTAGGTGTGATCCCTCCAGAGGTATCAGTATCGCTAACAATTAATATTTATGTATTTCAGAATGGTGGTACTATGCTCGAGGGCAACAGTTGGCAGTTCAGGAGAGGGATCAGGTTTGGGATCAGGTTCCGAGCCAGTAGATGAGGGGCTATGCGAGTTCATTACGTCAGAGATCACTAGATGCATCCTTGAGTCGACCCCCATTATCTTCGGGTCGATCAAGGAAGGGATATTGGAGTTGATGGAGGATCGCCTCAGGGCATTCAGGAGCGACATGGCATCTGGCCAGTCGGGATCTCGCACACTGTCCTTCAAGGACTTCCGGGACAGTGGTGCACCGGATTTTCACGGGGCAAAGGACCCCATAGCTGCCAGACGATGGATTACAGACATTGAGTCTGCACAGATGATTAGCTTCTGCCCTGAGGGGTCAAAGGTGAGGTTTACAGCAGGGTGTTTACGAGATCGAGCTAGGGATTGGTGGGAGTCCGTGGGTGACTCGTCGGGAGCCTCAGCTGTCGATGCTATGACTTGGTAGGACTTCGCGACCAGGTTCACGGCAGAGTTCGCGCCGGCTGTCGAGCTTCAGCAGCTGGCCAGGGAGTTCTTGGATATGAGACAGACAACGAAGACTATGGCGGAGATCACCGCCATGTTCCAGGAGAGGGCGTTGCTGGTGCCCCGGTACACGGGTGATAAGGATATGAGGAGGACCTGCTATCATGACATGCTACGAGCTGATATTCGGGAGCATGTCAGTTTTTCAGCTTGCCCTACCTTGGACTCTATGATTGCCAGGGCAAGGGAGAAGGAGATAGATCTAGAGCACATCCGGAAGAGGAAGACAGAGGAGGGACAGGCAGGAGGGGCTTTGGGGAAGAAGCCCAAGGGACCAGATGGTATGCCGAAAGTCCAGTCAGGACTGAGCCGCTACAAGAAATGCGGCAGACCTCATGAGGGGGCATGTAGGCTGGGATCGTCGGGCTGCTATAAGTGCGGCAAGAAGGGGCATTTCAGCAGGGATTGTACCACCCCTGCACCTGTGATTCAGACATCGGAGTTGTTGTGTTTCCACAGCAACCAGAGGGGCCACAAGAAGGCTAATTGCCTCCAGTTGACAGCATCAAAGCCGGTTAAGGCGCCAGCTCCAGCTACCATGCGGATTACAGATGGCCGGCAAGTCAAGGCAGAGGCTCCAGAGGTGAGGAGCCGGGCGTTTCAGCTGACTACCGAGGAGGCACGCGCCGCACCCAATGTGGTGACGGGTATGATTCTTTCCCTCTATTTTTTATGATGTTATGATATTGATCTGTGCTCTGTGTATATGCGTTAGGATCGTTCCATGTGTACGGTATTCCTGTTCAGGTGTTGTTTGACTCGGGTGCCACCCGATCAGTTTTTTGCATTGCGCTTAGCAAGAGGTTTATTTAGTCTTCGGGCATGTTGGATTGCCTTTTAGAGGTAGAGATTGCCAATGATCAATCGGTACGAGCATCAGCAGTATTCAGGGATTGTGTCCTAAGGTTATTTGAGGAGCGTTATTTGGTGGATTTGGTTCCCATCCCTCTGCGGGGGAACAAAGTGATTATAGGCATGGATTGGTTGATCCCTAATGGGGCGGTGATAGATTGCGCACAACAGTTAGCGCGGATCAGGACCCCAAGTAGGGGAGAGTTGGTGATCCACGGTGAGAGGTCACAGTGTGGACCCACAGTTTGTTCAGCAACGAGAGCTAGGCGCTACCTTCAGCAGGGTTGCGCGGGATATGTCGCGTACGTTATGGATACCTGGGAGGCGGGTTAGGCGACGGTGAGCGAGGTTCCAGTGGTGCGAGACTACGCTGATGTGTTCCCAGAGGAGCTTCCTGGAATACCTCAGGAGCGTCAAGTAGAGTTTAGGATCGACCTATTTCCTGGTGCGGCTCCGATAGCCAAGGCACCCTATCGGTTGGCTCCTTCCGAATTGAAGGAGTTGTCTACGCAGCTGCAGGAGCTGCTAGACAAGGGATTTATTCGACCAAGCAGTTCACCCTAGGGAGCGCCGATTATGTTTGTGAAGAAGAAGGACGGGTCGCATCGGATGTGTATAGATTACCGGGAGCTGAATAAGGTAACGGTGAAGAACCGTTACCCACTCCCAAGGATTGATGACCTCTTTGACCAGTTACAGGGAGCATCTTGGTTCTCCATGATCGATTTGCGTTCAAGTTATCATCAGATGAGGGTTAGAGAGGAGGATGTACAGAAGACCGCGTTTTGGATGCGTTATGGCCATTATGTGTTTGTGGTGATGCCGTTTGGGCTCACCAATGCTCCTGCCGCGTTCATGGACCTCATGAACCACGTGTGTAGACCGATGCTGGATCGATCTATGATAGTTTTCATTGATGAAATCTTGGTTTATTCCAAGACTCAGGAGGAGCACGAGGAGCATGTGAGAGAGGTTTTGGAGACCTTGAGGAGGGAGAGCTTGTACGCCAAATTCTCCAAATGTGAGTTTTGGTTGCGTGAGGTACAGTTTCTTGGGCACCTCGTCAACCAGAACGGGATTTCAGTAGACCCGGCCAAGATAGAGGCCGTGATGAGATGGGAGGTTCCGATGTCTCCATCCGAGATTCGGAGTTTCCTAGGATTAGCAGGCTACTATCGGGAATTCATTTAGTATTTCTCCAAGATAGTCATACCCCTGACACGGTTGACTAGGTAAGCCATGGTCTTTCGATGGGGGCCTGAGCATCAGGCAACGTTTGAGATTCTGAGGCAGAGATTGTGCGAGGCACCAATCTTAGCCCTGCCCGAGGGCGTAGAGGATTTTGTGGTATACTATGATGCGTCTATCTCGGGCTTGGGTGCAGTATTGATGCAGAGGGGACATGTCATTGCTTATGCCTCGAGGCAATTGAAGCCTCACGAGGCGAACTACCCAACGCATGATTTAGAGTTGGGGGCGGTGGTCTTCGCCCTCAAGATTTGGCGGCATTACCTCTACGGGGTTCGATGTACCATTTACACGGACCACAAGAGTTTGAGGTACCTCATGGATCAGCCGAATCTGAATATGAGGCAGCGTAGTGGTTGGACGTGGTGAAGGATTATGATTGCGAGATCCTTTATCACCCGGGGAAGGCCAATGTGGTGGCCGATGCGCTTAGCCGTAAGGCGGCACCGATCAGGGATGTGTGTATGAGGTTGACGATGGTGACTCCACTGTTTGAGCAGATTCAGGAAGCTCAGCAGGAGGCTATGAAGGAGGAACATCGAAAGAGTGAGCGAATAGTGGGTCAAGTCACCTCCTTCGATTATGATAGTCGAGGATTATTGACACTACACCGTAGGGTGTGGGTGCCGTATCACGGAGGCGTGCGCCAGATCTTGATGGAGGAGGCGCACAAATCCCAATTCTCTATCCATCCATGGGCGACGAAGATGTATAGGGATCTTCGTCTAGACTATTGGTGGCCCTGCATGAAGCGGGATGTGGCGTGGTACGTGTTAGGTCTTGAGCAATCTAACACTTCCTAAGTGTGCATGCAACCCTAATAAACCTTGGATCTATGTTTGTCTAAATACATGCAAAATAATAATTTTCCAAGGTTCATAACCTATCTAACATGGCATGGGGTAATTTTAAACATAAAAGAATTAGATGAGATTACATACCTTTTGATGATGAGTTTGATTCCTAAGGAGTTTGAGGGCCAAGCACTAATAGTGTGAATGCCTCAAATGGAATCACAAATCACCACAAACTCTTGGAAAACATTGAGAGAGTGTATACACACTATAAAATCAGCCACACACAAGCACACACACTAGTGACACCAGTGGCTATTTCATGCAACATAAGCATGCTTATATAGTGTACATGATTAGGGTGAAACCCTAATAACCCATGACCTTTCCTTTTCCAAGGATCCATGGGTTAAAAGCTCCATGGATCATCCATGGACTTCCATGCAAGCCTAGCCCATTAACAAATGAGTGTTAGCCCACACTATATAAAACCAATAGCCCACAATCTAATTAGTCTTCCTTTTAATCTCTAAATTAATTCATAATTAATTTAAGACTAAGACTAATTAAATAACATGACTTCATATTAATATATTATAACTTATAATATATTAATAATCATATGTGTATAACTCTCATAAAATTATCCATAAACAGTTTGGATGAAATGCAACCCAAATGGACCATGCCGGGTCGGGTCAAGTATATACCAAATAAGTTATGGACTTAGACACCTTATCCAACAGACTCCCACTTGGATAAGTCTAATAACTATATTTGCGTATGTTACTTCAGGAACCAACCAGCAATCGTAGCTCTCGAAAACTCTGTTGAACTATGAAGCGCCATTTTAGATAAGTGATCAAATAATCCTCTGTTCTCATGATATCAGCTGGACAAATACATGGAACAACGTCGTACTTATTGTCCAGCAGTTTGTTTCCCGATTTTCGATTTGTTTGACAAAGAACTTAATCGAACACATCAATTTAGTTCTGACCGGCCGGTACATAGGTCACAACAAAATCATCGAGGGGCCCAGATATCGCTTCTATTTCTAGAAGGAACAGATAAACTTCGACTCGTATGCTTGTTCTACTACTTGTTGAATTGTACACAAAGGCACTTTTTATAACATCAAGTTACTGATACGTTTACGTGCAATCAATGCACAACCAACTCATAGGTAACAGCTCATATCTCTAGGTTTGAAGATTTATATGATATTACCGTCTCACGATCACTTGAGATAAATTCCATGAAGTGATACAAGTGAGCGTGGGTTTATTCCAATACTCATAACTTATGAGCACTAATGAATGTTGTAGCAACCATTGCTATGACTAAACCCATTTAGCCATCTACAAACTCGATTCATGACAGTCTTGATTCATACCTACTTCCAACATATGAACGACTGTGGAGTGTTTAAATAACTTAGTCATTCGGAAAGAATAACCTAGCTATTCTGGAAGTGAAAACATGCAAAGTGAAACACAATAATAATCGAATCCAATATGGTCTCAGAACCCTTTTGAATATAAATAGAACCACCTTTTATTTATCACCATATTGATTACACATTATTCATTGTATAATGTTTCAAACAATCAACTTAAGACTTGAATATAAACGACAGTCGTCCCATGCTCCTAGCATGTATACTTTGTTTTCTAAACAATAGTTATGCCATACTCCAAGTATGCACACTATGTTTGTCTATGATCCTTACATTGTGATGTAGATCAATTGAACATGATTCCAATGATACTCATTTCACAATCCCAAATCCTTATTGTAAATGTGAGAATCCCCGATTTCTATCATTTACCAAAAAATCTGTTAGATTTTAAACTTTTATGCAATGTTCCTCTTGTAATGATTATGCACAAAGTCACCAAAACCTTGTCACCAGTCATTACAGAGTATTCCAAAGAAGGTCAACTTCTATGGAACGGAAGTCTCATATTCAAAGTACATTGCTTTGAACATCCTTCTTGCATTAAGGTTTTCTAATCATACATAGATTGAATAACTTCCACCTATGGAGACATTTCCATAGTCCCATTTTGACTATCACTTCCGAACAAGAGTTACTTCTTTTCAGAATATGTCAATATGGTCCTTTCCGACAACTTACATCATACTTCCAACTTTCCCTGAGCAACCAATCTTTGGCGAACCTCAGATTGTCCTCGACAATTGCTTAATCACTTTAGTCATATCCAGTTCTAGACTTTTCCCTTCTTAATGCCTTAAGCATTTGGAAAATTTAGAAAAGATGAATATTATAGCACATGCAATCGATCCTCATCCGAAGCATATGGGACACGATTCATCATGTTTGACATAAAGACATGATACTAGACAAGTCTTTTGCTACAATATTTTTTATTTGCCATGTTTTCAAAATTTAACTATGAAGAGGGATGTCGTAGTCATAATTGAATTTTGAGAACGCAATATATATAGAATTTCCTTAAGTCGAACCATTCAGACATAAAATTCATACATATATCCTTGACTAAAGATGATTAAAATCTCAATCTAAGCTTTAGAATTGAAATGAAGTATAATTTCCTCTCCCTTAATTATAGCAAAACAACTTTTCAACCCCTGCAACTGCACGAATTGAAACTTTGTTTTCTATAATTAACATTGCTAACTTGCAACACTAAACATAATAATCATGCTCCCACTAACATGATGATTTTCAGCATAACACTTATGCTCCCACTAGCTCTAACATATTTCCAGAAATCTGCTGAACTTCTGAAATTTAGATTCATACACCCTTTCTTAGATAGCTCACATGTGTGTCTAAAAAATTTTCAGGACTATGAAAAGGGATGCCGTAATCATAGTCTCAATTGCTTAGGCATTTGCCATTTCTCACAAGTCCATGTTAGTGTTCCGGTTAACCACACGCGCTCCACTAACGACTTTTGAAAATGCAAATATCACAATTGATATCTACGTAAAATCTACTTAGTGAAAGCGTTTCCTCACAATCATTTTCATGAATCGGAGAGAAAACTTATGACACTTAGATTTTATAGTGTATGAGTTCCTATCCATGTGAATTTGTCAAAACCATAATCACAAGATAAGGTTAGTGACAAATTCAGCCTTACATGGATTAAACTTTTTCAGTCTTAGTTTCTTGTCACCTTGGTAGCACAAGGCCCACCAATGCTTCCAAGTTGAACTCTGATAACTCACATGCAAATTCAACTTATTTAAAGTAGGTACATAAATAAGAATTATTTCAACACGATAGATTGCAAACCTTAAGTCGTGTGCTAGTGATAAATTACAGGTTTTACTCTTGATTAAATCTTGAAACTATTTCAGGATCTTTAAGGCTCCCACTGTCCCCTTGACATATAAGTTTCCCCAGTTAAGAACCATTCCTTAACAAAAACAAATATTCAAGGGACAATGCGGATTCTTATCAAGACTAACACTTCACACAATTGGTCATAGTTGGTCTTTGTCTCATCCAAGACATCACAACTTACCAATCTCAAATGTACAAGAGTAGAAAACATTTTACTCTTACATTTGTCTAGTGTTAATAAATCTTCCTTTATGTCACTCAAAGTTACAATCTTGGAGTATGACTCTAAGAATTGTTTTGGAACGAAGTATGACTCATCTTCTTGATTTTAACCAATGCAACAATTCATGACCTCTCTTCTTAGCCATAACAATGCACTAAGACGTCCTTAGAGTATGAATTTGTGATATGGTTTCATAATCATTAAGATGATCATGAAATACGATACTAAAGTACTCTCCATCCTTTCAGATTTGAGAAACTTTTATCTTTCTGCCTAATTTGATTCTGCTCATTTGTTTTGTCATACATTGTAACCTTTCCAATGTTACAGAATTATACTTAACCTTATAAGTATAATCATATTTACTAATCTTTAGTAATTCATGACAAATCAATCTTTGTGGTGGACCTTGACCAGCCCACACCCAGCGTACCTAATTCCTTAGTCCTTCAATTGACTCACATATACATGTGATCAAAGAATTAGTCTTAATTTTCAAAGATGAAAATTCTCATTCATCATACAATACAACTTGTATGATTCCAAGTTTCTGTCCAATTGAAACTTGGGTGATGAAAAACTTTCTTCATTTGGTAAATTCAGACACTACCACAAATGAAAGAATCAAATCCACTTTCCAATATTGCTATTACTGGAAACATATAAGCAACAATTTTCCACAGATGCCATTATAAGGATATTTTTAAAATAAATAAAATTAAAACCCTTTTTTTTTCTTTTTTTTTAAAACTTTGCGGAAAAACTTATCCTTACAATCCACATGAAAACCTTGTTGTTATCTATTCATAAGCAATATATTATAACTCTTAAGCAACAGCTCAAAATTCTGATTGCCGAACCATGCGATCGAAACCCACCTTTGCAATCAGAATCAACATATACTTACTTTAAGAGTCCTATCTTTTCTTTGATTCTTAAAAACATCATCATGTGACCCATTCACATTATGTAATAAGAATCTCCAAATAGGAACTTAATAGAGTTAGACAGTGGACTTTACCCGAAGTAGAGTCAAACCTCTTGACTTGATCATTCTTATGACCTTTCAGGTGAATAGGGCAGCTTCGCAATCAATGCCCCTTCCTTTGGCAACAAAACACATGGACCCTTTGGTAATGGCATATGAGACTATCTCAGACTTAGCCTTTCTCTTTACCATTTGGTCAACCGAGTTGACCATGGCCGATCCCTTTCCATTGGGAAGAGAAGTCTTTTTTCTAGATATCCAATGCTACCATTGTCAATGTCCATTTAAGACTTGGGAAGTTGTTCTTTTAATCAAATTTGCTTTACTGGTGTTCCAAATCATTGCTGATTCCACAACACCAAGCAAATAGATAACATCATTAAGGGTCATGTCATAGTCTGTCTCATAGTAGTCCCAAAGAGACTCACTATGTTTCTAAGAAAGTGATTGAACATCCAACTTTCACGAGACTTTGACACCCTACTCTCCCGGCTTGTCAATATGTGACTTTATCTCCAAGATGTGAGCACACATAGACTATGCTTGCCAATAGGGATTGAGTGACTTTAAACTTTTCAAGAACCTGTGGGTGAGGGAGAATAATTGGAGGAGGTGGAGGAAGTGAAGCATGATGTTGAGGGACACCATCTTCAAGAGATTTGGGAAGATCATAGTTGTCTGAACCAGACATCTATAATGGGAGAAAATCAAGTTAGTTGATTCAAAGTCCTTAATATAACACCCAATATGAAATATTAAGGCTAGGACCCAACACAATATTTTATAATTTGGAAGAGGGATGCCGTAATCCAAGCTATAAAATATTTGAAGGTAGCCGAATGACGATTCACCAATTTCCACCATGAAAAACGAAATAATTTATTAGGTTTTAATTGGATTTGAAATTCCTAGATCTTTTGAGATTCATTTAACTTTTCCATGGCATGTTTCAATCTCGAGTGTGCCCTCTCAAAATTTTGTGACTGGGATGCCGAGGATCACAAAACAAGGTGTGAATAACCATACCAATTCACTTGGTACCCTTAATATTATCACCTAATCAATGTGCCGGTTAACCACACACGCTCCATTGATCTATGACAAACATTAAGTCACCCTTCGTGATCCTTACTAGTCCAAGTTAGTGTGCCGGTTAACCACACACGCTCCACCAATGACTTGGTAAGGTACAAAGTGTGAATTCCATGGGCTAGCACCAAATTCACATTTTTCCTAAAGTAAATAAGATTGGGAATTAAATAAAAAATATTTAGTTACTTTGTAATATTCATTATACTTTTAATGAGAATTTAAAGTCATTGTCCTACCCGTTCGGCTAACGACCCTCCACCGATCAAGCAAGTGGTGGGTGCGAGTGGACACCCATTAAGTTGCCATTTTATAGGCAACAACCTTATACCCACCTTATAGACCGGCTTCGTGAATGAGGCCTACTAACGGTAAAACGACTTGTTCTTATACATATATATAATAATTTACCATTAATCTTATAATAGTATAAGGGTAGAATTTTAACTTTTTAAAACTTCTAGGGTATGGAATTAAAGTTTGTGTGAGACTTTACAAATTCCAAAACTTGAGGGAAAGTTTTGAACAATTCATAAACTTTTTGATATTCATAACTTATGAGTTTTAATTAAGTGTTTTAAAGCTTTTAATGAAGAGTCTCTTGGAAATCCATAACTTGAGGACAAGTTATGAAGTCCATAAAACATTTATGGGAAAAACTCTTCAAGAAAATGTAACCTACAACTTCTTAAAAAAACATTTAAAAGAAAACCTCTTGGAATTCCATAACTTGAGGACAAATTAAGAATTCCATTAAAACACATTAAGATCAAGAATTAACTAACAACCAATTTGCAAATAATTCCTATGATCTAACAAAACTCATATGAACATGAACATCCACATCAACAATTTCAAGAATCATATGAACACATATAAGCTTGAAACTTTGATTATAGCTTTGAAATTGGTCCACCATCATCATTACCACATCAAAAACAGGTTTTATGAGTCCAAAACAGTTTAAGGTAATGATTCTAGACCAATTCCAGCACCAAAACTCGAAGATATGCTGTCTGGGGGTCCAACTCGTCGAGTGCATGAACCAACTCGCCGAGTTGGATGAGTTTTGCCTTGGACTCGTCGAGTCCCTTCATGGACTCAGCGAGTCAGCTGTGCAGACAGCATAAAATCTTTGATTTTCAGCAATTTGCATCAAGTATTCAAACAAGCAAGCCTAGGCTCTGATACCAGTGTTGGATCTTGAGCAATCTAACACTTCCTAAGTGTGCATGCAACCCTAAAAAACCTTGGATCTATGTTTGTCTAAATACATGCAAAATAATAATTTTCCAAGGTTAATAACCTATCTAACATGGCATGGGGTAATTTTAAACATAAAAGAATTAGATGAGATTACATACCTTTTGATGATGAGTTTGATTCCTAAGGAGTTTGAGGGCCAAGCACCAATAGTGTGAATGCCTCAAATGGAATCACAAATCACCACAATCTCTTGGAAAACTTTGAGAAAGTGTATACACACTATAAAATCAGCCACACACAAGCACACACACTAGTGACACTAGTGGGTAATTCATACAACATAAGCACGCTTATATAGTGTACATGATTAGGGTGAAACCCTAATAACCCATGACCTTTCCTTTTCCAAGGATCCATGGGTTAAAAGCTCCATGGATCATCCATGGACTTCCATGCAAGCCTAGCCCATTAACAAATGAGTGTTAGCCCATACTATATAAAACCAATAGCCCACAATCTAATTAGTCTTCCTTTTAATCTCTAAATTAATTCATAATTAATTTAAGACTAAGACTAATTAAATAACATGACTTCATATTAATATATTATAACTTATAATATATTAATAATCATATGTGTATAACTCTCATAAAATTATCCATAAATAGTTTGGATGAAATGCAACCCAAATGGACCATGCCGGTTCGGGTCAAGTATATACCAAATAAGTTATGGACTTAGACACCTTATCCAACAGTACGTCGAGCGGTGTTTGAGCTGCAGGAAGGTCAAGGCCGAGCATCAGAGACCGCACGGCAAGATGCAGCCATTGGATATCGAGTTGTGGAAATGGGAAGATATTATGATGGATTTTATCACAAAGCTTCCCTAGACTGCGCGAGGAGTAGATTCGATTTGGGTCATCGTGGATCGGTTGACCAAGAGTGCCCTTTTTATTCCGGTTCAGAAGAGTATCTCGGCCGAGAAGTTGGCCGATATCTACATCAGGGAGATAGTGGCGCGGCACGGGGTGCCAGTGTCAGTGATATCAGATCGAGATGTGTGGTTCACTTCCAGGTTTTAGAAGAAGTTTCACGATGAGTTGGGCACTCGTCTGCATTTTAGCACCGCCTTTCACCCGCAGACGGATGGTCAGAGCGAGCGGACCATCCAGACGTTGGATGATATGTTGCGGGAATGCGTGCTAGACTTCGGTGGTAGTTGGGATACGTATCTTCCCTTGGCTGAGTTCTCATACAACAATAGCTACCATGCGAGTATTGACCGTCCCCCATTCGAGATGTTGTACGGACGGAGGTGCAGGACACCGATAAGTTGGGGTGAAGTTGGACAGAGGGTCATGGGGAGCACCGAGGTGGTGCTCAAGACGACCGAGAAAATCCAGCAGGTTTGAAGCAGGCTTCAGACTGCGCAAAGCCGGCAGAAAAGTTACGCCGACAAGCGTTGATCAAACCTGGAGTTCTTGGTTAGGGATATGGTTCTCCTGAAAGTGTCGCCTTGGAAAGGCGTCATTCAATTCAGAAAGCGGGGCAAGTTGGTTCCAAGATTTATTGGTCCGTTCAGGGTTGTAGCCCAGGTGGGCAAGGTGGCATATAGGCTGGATCTGCCAGCCGAGCTCAGTCAGATCCACAGCACCTTCCATGTCTCCCAGCTGCGGAAGTGCCTAGTGGATGATTCAGCGGTGGTGACGCTAGAGGATATACAAGTTGATGACAGCCTGAATTACATTGAGCGCCCAGTCGCAATCCTCGACCAGAAGTCAAAGGATCTGAGGAACAAGAGGGTGGAATTAGTAAAGATGCAATGGCAGCACCGAGAGGGTTCGGAATGGACTTGGGAGTCGGTGGAAGAAATGATGGAGCATTACCCCGAGCTGTTTCAGGATCGAGCAGCAGACTTCGAGGACGAAGTCTAAAATAAGTGGGGGAGATTTGTAGCACCTGGTTCCTAATTTTGAGAAGAAAGAAGAGTAGATTAAGAAGAGAAGGAGGCCAGGCATCCTTGTGTTATCTCAGTGATTTCCTTGAGGTATAACTCAGTTTCCCCTGTTTTCATGCTTATAGTCCCTTATAGCTCCATTAAAGTCCTCCTTGAGCCATTTCCAAGCTTGATCACGAATTAGAGTTTGTAATAAGTTGATTTACCCTTAGATATAGGCATGATTGACCTCCAGGAGCTCAGATCTACTGCCTCTATGGATCCATATTGCATGAAAGCCCTAGATCTACTCTTTTAGTGCATTTTGAGCCCTAAAACCTTCATTGGTGTTTATTTACACGTAAAGTTGGAAACTTTACGTGTTAATCAGGCCCTAGAAACCCATATCTATGTAAGGTATGATGGGTTTTGGTCATAAGACATCCTATGTGCTCATACAAACCCTAATGCTTGGATCTAGGTTTCTCTATTGTACATGCTTTGAATCCAAGACTATAAACCCTAATTCTAGCATACAAGTAATCATATTAATCATAAGAATAAGTTTATAATGTTACCTTGATTGTTATGTAGCAATAACAATCCCAATTCCTCCTTGAATTGACTTTGGAAGGCTGAGAGTCACAAGTGTCACTCCTCTAATGGCTTACAAACACCATAAGCAAGTGGAGAAGGTATAAAGAGAGAGGAGGGAGGTTAGAATTCGTCCTTAGATGCTCTAGGGATCAAGTACCCGAATTCCAAGGCCTTAGGGGTCTTTATATAGGGTTGGGATTAGGTTTTCAGTCCTTATCCTTATCTAGTTGCTTGTCCACCAAGCAACCATAAGATAACTCTTAGAAACCCTTATCCTAGTCGAATTCTAAGGGATTTACACCTCAAATTCGTTCACCATATATATAAGATAATCGTTACCTTATTTTGTAACTATCACATAATTACAATTCAGCCCCTCTAGTTTAATTAATTACACTTGATCACAAAATTAATTCTTAATTAATTATTGACCAATATTAATTAAACAAATATGATTTCTCCTTTAATATATTATTCTTATAACATATTAATAAATCATATTATCCTCTCTCTATATATATTTCTCCAATCAAGTTGCTTTGGTGAAGGCAACCCAAAAGGACCATGCACCATCGGGTCAAGTACATACCAAAATAGTTATGGACTTAGACACTAATCCAACAAGGTATGAGCTGGATTCAAGCAGAATCAAGTATATAGTATTTGCATGTGGCAGACTCGACGAGTCGTTCATCTGACTCGGCGAGTCGAGTCGCGAGTCCCCGAGTTTTCCCCTTTTCGTGTTTTCGGGGTGGAGTACTGAGTCATGGGGTGTGACTCGGTGGGTCGGAAGCCAGACTCACTCATGAAGGAACTCGGCGAGTCAATGCCCTGACTCGGCGAGTTCAAGGCAATCTTCTTGTCTCAAGAACAGACTCGACGAGTTGTTCATACAACTCGGCGAGTCTCAGCATAGCATGTTCTTCGGATGAAGATGAACTCGACGAGTTGTTCATACAACTCGGCAAGTAGGATGAAGGACTATTGGACCTTGGGATAGAAGGAAAACTCTTCGAGTCAATGCCTAACTCGACGAGTAGAGACGGGGTTATGGTCGGACAAAGGGATAGGGACTCGGCGAGTTGGCAGGACAACTCGGCGAGTCGGGTCAACTGGAAGTTGACTTTGACTTTGACTCTTGGCTTGGTTAGGGGTAAATGGTCATTTTACCCTGAGGTCGATTAGCAGTATTTGACTGAGTGGTTTGTGGGGATTATAGCTGGAGGACTTCCGAGGCAGCAGCAGCAAAAGACAGTCAGTTCCCACGCAGATCAACAGCTACTTTGAGGTGAGTTACCTTCCAGTAGCGGTGGGTCTACGGCCACAATGTCGGCCCATCAGTAGGAGTTGTATGTTAGATGATTGTCTTTGTGATATCATCTAGGTTTGCTACTACCTGATATGTTATATGCTGGCATGATATGTATATGTGATAGTAGTAGAGTTCGGTTGTTAGGACCGAAGGGTAGGACAGGCACCCCAGATATGTCTGACAGTATGTGATGATATGTTTATATGCTGGCTTGATATGTTATACGTGATAGTGGTAGTAGGAGGGGAATAGTCCCCATGTTCGGTCGTTAGGACCGAAGGGTAGATCGGACACCCCAGATATGTCTGGTAATATGTTATGTTATGATATATGTGATAGTAGCAGTAGGGGTGAAATAGTCCCCGAGGATCGGTTGTTATAACCGATGGGTAGTCAGCACCCCTGAACGGCTTGACACGGGTACGTCGGCACCCTAGAATGGTCGTACCGGGTAGGACGGGCACCCCCGAATTGTCCGGCGGTATGTATGATATGTGATTGTATGGTATGTGGTATGATGGGGGGAACTCACTAAGCTTCGTGCTTACAGTTTTCAGTTTTGGTTTCAGGTACCTCTTCTTCGAAGGGGAAGGAGCTGGCACGGTAGCGGCACATCACACACACGCTTTCTATTCCGCACTATAAGATCTTCTTGGGGATTTGTACTCTGACATTATTATGTTTTATAAAATGGTTTCCAGACACGCAACATCTTTTATGAAATGATATGATCAGTGAATGTTTTATTTCTAATGTTTTGCAAAATGTGTATGTTTAAAAAATGAAAATTTTAGCTCGTATTTTAGGGATGTTACACTTCGGGACTTGCTTCGGGGCTCGGGAATGATATCGGGGCTTCGGGATAATTCTTGCACGAAAAACGATGCAAAAACGCGAGAGAAAGGGAAGAAATGAGCAAAGAACTCGGCTGCCCTCGACATCCTTTTATAGGGGCTGGAAACCCAAATTACGCTGGGCGTAATGGGGATAAGATCGCTGACTCCCCCCCCCCCCCCCCCCCCGTGGATAATATCGATTATTTTATATTTAAATTAAATATCAAAAATATTTAATAAACTTCAAAAATTCATATCTTCCTCATACGAACCCCGTTTTCGACGTTCTTTATATCCCCGCGTAGGTGAGACTATTGTCTACAACTTTCGTTTAGACTCTGTCGGCTAATTTTGACTTTATTTTTATTATTTATTTTTAGTAGGCCGGGACAGGAAAACTCCGTTATAAATTCATAACTTATTCATCCTACGTCCGTTTTCGCCTATCTTTTTATCATTTCACTACTATTAAAGAGATCTTCGATTCTCGTTTAGAATGTTTCTACTAAAAACCACTCGATCTCAAATCGAGTATTCGGGCTGCATACTGCAAAGTCGAAACTTAGAAAAATCATAACTTCCTCATACGAAGTCAGATTTGGGCGTTCTTTTTATGCATGCTTTCGGTTTAACGAACTCTATGACTTTCGTTTAGATCACTAAGGCTAAATGTTGCTCTAACGTAAATTTCACTTTTTACGTCATTCAGCGTTGTCGGTTCTGTCGCGAAACTTCGACAGGTCATAACTTCTTCGTTATAACTCGGATTTCTGCATTCTTTATATCTTCGGAATCCTTGTTTTGACCACTACATCTTTATGCAAAGATATCGGGATTATCTCACACTTCAAATTTGACGCTTATTTTATTCTTAATTCATTTAAATTATAATAATTAAGAAAATAAACACATAATTCACATAATACTCAAATATTTCATCATTAATACTTCAAAAAGAGTTACAAGGGTTAACCTAGACTATTACATCAATGATAATGCCTAGCCTGGAAACGCGGGCGTTACACCATTGCCCCTGAACTGAAAAATCTTCATCCCAACTCCCACTCTCGAAGAATCACCAAATCCTAATCGACTGCAACATGAGCAAATATGAAACTCCCCTGAAATTTCCAATGACCCAACAGCTCAAGCAACTAACCCACCATCTTCTTGTTACCGCTCCTTTCCTAGCAACGATAGTGTTTAAACCCAACAGTTCTTCCATAGGCAACTGTCGCTCCTACCAGAACAAATACTAAAACTAATGAACCTTGACGATACTGGAGAACTAACCTGCTGAATCCTGACGATAGACCTTCCACACAATACTCGTGAACCAATTTCGACCAAAAGCCAAAAAAACAAACGAACACATTGGAACCCGCTACACGAGATACAACCCCTCAATAACCCACTAATGATTCATGACATGCAAAAGGTATATAACAATTCTTCAAAGATATAACCCAACAATAACAAAGAATTAAACCACAGATAACGTTTACCCAAACCAATATAACATTCCAAGCAACATTAATACTGATAAAAACAAAAGATAACATTACCACAATATTACCTGCTGGAGCATTGGCCTCCCCTAACTGACACTGCAATGATCGGCTCCTCTCTGCTGGGTCTCCTGTCCTACCCTCACGACTATCAGAGATCTGAAAAATAGTCGGAGCAGGTGCACTCATTGTTCCTCCCCTCCTCATCGAACATATGTCCCTCTTGTGGCCCACTTGGTCGCTAAGAAAACATAACGGGCTTGCCCCCTGAGGAAAATCCTTGCTGACATGATCAATCCTGCTACACTTGTAGCAACCCATACCTCGAGAACGACAAGCTCCATCGTGCAGTTTCCTGCACGTGTTGCCTTGACTCCGACCCTGCTGGCCTCTCAAATGCTGATTAGAAGTCTTGGGTCTCTTCCCGGTACCCTCCACTACACGCACCTGATCTGGCCCCCTCTTCCCTAGGTGCTCCAAAATCGATCTCCTACTCTCGGGCTCTTGAAATCATATCATTTAGGGTAATTGTAAAAACCCAAATTTCCAATAAAAAATTTCATTTTTAAATAACCAAATCATTTTTATAATATATAAATTCCAATCACATTTTGTTTTCAACATCTATCACATTAGATAAATTATTCATAGTATCATAGTGTCCCAAATAAAATGCTAGAGAACGCATGCCGCGCCATCACGTTAGGCTCTTGCCCTTAGATCCTGAAGTACCCGAAACAACCAACAAACTATAAGCTAATTGTAACAATTGGTAAAAATAGGAACGATCGTACGATGCTATGTTTTCATTTTTAAGCAATATGAGTATTTTTATCAAGAATGGTTGAAGGAATTTAACCTCTTTTATTTAAATAAATTATTGTGAAATATAAAAGAAGTAACTATTGATAAATTTCGTTATGATGTATGACTACGAACCATCACCGGTTTGTGAAATTAGCATATAACATCATTTAAACGCAACAAACTTAATTTTTGTATCAACATGTCTCTAGTTGATAAGTAAGTTATGTTCTATGTAAAACGTTTGCTTAATAGATGTGGAGGATCTAAATTTGATAAATATACGAACCAAAGTGACAAAACGTGTTTAACGATATGGTTAACCGGTTAAATGTCACGAAATTATACATTGGTCAATAAATTTTATATTTAAATAAATAAAAATATAAAATGAATTATTATAAGGTATAATTAGAATGTATTTAAGTGTTTTTGAATAAATAGAATAAAACATAAACATTAAAGTTCAAATACACAAAAACTACATTTTTATTTTATACTAAGTATACATGTATGTATTTGTACATATGTATTATTATCTAGTGAATGACTAGTTATGGGTCATGATTTAAGTGATTTCATGTAAGGAATATGATTTCTAAATCAATTAAGATAAGAGAATTGGTGGAGATATGTGCCAACTTAACTAATAAGTGCTTAATCACTTAAGACATTTTACTAAGAATGCTTATTAATCACTCTTCTAATTTTCGAGATTAAGACCTTTCCTCTCCTTTAAGAGAACTCCTAACAAACTAAATAACTAGTAGTTAGTTAGTTAACTAACTCTATCTCTAAGCAACCACCCAAGCAAGTGGCTAGACAAGATCACATCACTTAAACTCACATTCCATCACAAGCTAGTCTAGCTTTTGTCCCCTTATTCTCTTCCACCCTTTCCTCCTTCATAATCACGAAATTTCCTCATCATTTTACCCTAAATTCACCAGCCAATACTCCAGGGAATTACTCTCAATCTTCATCTCATTTTCAGCCACAAGAACTTCCTTCCAAAGCCATCAAAACCATCAACTAAAGGGTTGTTGTCCCTTTTGTGTTTCAGCCACCATTTCACTCATCTACACCTTCCTTTTGCTTGATATTTTTACCACCAAATACCCCTGAAAGTTACTTGTTATGATACTCAAAATTATTGATTCAAAATAGTGAGTAAACTACCCTTTTTCTTACACTTTTGCTGTGAAGTTTTCGTGACAGCAACATAACCAAAACAGTGGCTGTTTTGGAGCATCAAACCAACAACCAAAAGTTCTTCATCTTTAACCTTCCATTCTTCAAGTATTCACATAAGGTGAACTCATACCCTTAAATTTTCATGTTTTCTTCTAGTTTTAAGAGGGGGAATACAAGTAAGAACACTAAACATAACTTAAATTTAAATGACAGCTTTCTACAGAAAAGTTGAGTCCTGTTCACGGACTGTTTTGACCCTCTTAAACTTAATATCTTTCAAAACTGTACAATATACAAATAGTTCAAGTTTATCCCTTTCTAAGGACTACTCTCACACGTTCATATGATTTTTCTACAATTTATAGCGATGTTTATAAAACTGCTTGTCATTTCAGAAGTGATTTCGGACCAGTCTGTGAATATGCTCATTTTCACACTAGTTTGAGACCACTAAAAATCATAATAAAAATTAGTAACAAAGTAGACTCATTTTTTAAACTCTCAGAGGTGACGGATTCAGTTTTTGACTTACGATGATTATTCTATGAGTTTTCTAAAAACAGGGACAGTAAAGGGTAAAATTGTCAAAAGTGGTTTATAGATTTATTAACACCTTCTAACATTTTTAGCAATGTTTATACATTAAGAAAGTTAAAAACACAATCATTTAAATATGTTTAATTACAATTTTTACAAAAGTGATAAGTACAAAAAGGTCTTTAGTATCAAACTTAAGGATTATTTCATGCAAAGTTTCTAATAAAAACGTAAGAATATGAACAACAATTACGAAACATACCAAATCATCTTTTAAAATTTATACATATATATAACCATTTGCATATATATGTTTTGTTTACCAACTTGTCTTCTACATCAAAAATATACATATATAGTTTACGAAACTCTACTCCATTTGTATCATGTTGAGCAAAGGGTCAAATATTGTCAAATTCATATCTAAAGATTTCACATCGTTTTTCATAGTTATCCCAGTCTTAGGGGATGATCATTTATACAAACATTTTCAACACAAAAACATGTAAACTCGTTGAACAAATTTAGTGAGTTTTGTCTTCACGGTACCTTATAAAGTACACACGAAAGTCCTGTTAAATATAACCAGAGTCTCTTGTAGGGAGACCGTGATAGTTGTGTATAGATCTATATTGGGACCGACAATCCCGCACCTTAGCTGCTTGCAACAGCTGGACCGGCAGGTCTAGGGGTGACAAATGTCATAACGAAATTGACACTTGAAGAACGTTGCGAACTAGGTAGTCTGGGTCAATCAAGCATGGTTATAAGATAAAAATTAAAACTCACGTAAAACAACAATGACACTTTTAGTTTACGCAAAGACAGTCTTCAAACAGTTTTATATACAAACAAAATTGCATAACATCATTTTAAGTAGGAAAACTACTTATACGTTTCGGTCTTGGATCATTTAAGGCCACATCTCATTTTAGGGAAAATATAGGATTTTTCGGAAAAAAAAAACATTACTACATTTCATAGAAACGGTTTACAAATATACATACAAATGCTTATGAACTCACCAACTTAAATGTCGATACTCTCTTTTCAAATAACTTGTATTCTCAGGAAATCAGTAAATCAGGTAACAACTGGCTTTGAGGATGGGACGCTTAGGCGTCTAAACAAATCTTTTGACAACATATTGTAATTGATATTTTGAAACATGTAAGACGTACAAATGATGTAACTTTTTCAATTATATATATGTTGGTTGTGTTTGCTTTGAACATTTATACTCAACTGTTATGATACACTACATGATAGTCACCCGCCCCTGGACATTTCCGCCATCCTGGTTTGGGGGTGTGATAGATTGGTATCAGAGCATTGTTTATAGTGAGCTAAGTATATCAAACCACATAAGATATACAAACTATAAATACATAGGGACTAAAACTCTCTGAATTAACAATTTCAAAACAGGAACATTAGGGGTCCTTTGCTGTTAGGTCTATGTTTGCTAAGTGTATACGTTAAGGTGGTATATACTAAAAGTTTTATAGACTTAGAATTTGTGATTTTCACTTTACTTCCTTTTCCTTGTTTGGATGTGGATATAAGGTAAGATCACTTATTCGACTGACTGTTTAATCTTAACTGTATATGACCTATATACACAAGGCAAGGATAGAAGGACCAGGAATGGACCAAGATTTCACGAAAAATGTAAGTGCATACAAACATACTAGTAAGGAGTCATATTGGCAACAAAACAAAAAGTATTAAGATAAGTTAAACACTGCGAGTAAGCCTCGGGGTATGTAATCATGTCTGGGATGAATATAGCCTGATCAACTATATTTATCCAAGAGGTGACCAACGTATGCCGAGGAATGGTCGTAGTGGATGACGAGTCTAAAACTTACCAAAAAACCATACAAAGAAAACTTTAACATACAAATTTAAAATACTATAGGAGTATTTTGCGTTACAATAGAACAACAGACTTAGATTCTTCATATGCTTCTTACCCTATTCTCGCATAGGCATATCAGCTAGACTTCATCTCCATATAGACCCCTACTATCCTGCCACCGAAGCCAACAGATGGATCGAGAAGGATCTAGAAGAAGATTTCGAAGAGTACCAATAGATGAAATACGAGGAAGAAGATTTTCGAGAAGGGACCAGATGGAGAAAGAAGTTCGGGTGATACCATCAATAAACCTTACCCTATCAAGAGGAGTGTAAGAACCTCCACCTCTCATTTCAGGAAGCAACCCACAACTAACTACCTAGCCACACATATAGACTGGAGAGGACAACCGATGATCCACAACCGACATAAACTCACTGCACCGTACTTCGGGCCATAGCACCCATAGACCGGCAAGCAGATCAAGAGAACAATACGGATCACCTACATTCCTTAGAAAAGGAGATAGTCGTTATAAGACAAAGAACCCTTACAGCTACAACCTGGACAGTAATCACAGAACTGAGAATAGAGGAGGCCACTCGCGAAATAGAATCATGCCGACACATGAAGGTAATCAGCATACTGGAGCAACACTAGTTCTATAAATTGACCCTACAACATTTCAAATTGCGGTAACAGCCGCCGTGACAGCAGTCATGGAACACCTCGGCGCTAACAACACAAACAAAAGCGGGAACGGCGCCGAAAGTTCTAATCGTAATAACAACCAGGGACACCACGAGTATGTTCCTGCAACGACGCCCCAAATCAAGGACCTACCAAAAGACAACAAACAGTGACATTCCATACCACCACCATCCCTACTACCTCAGTGCCGACAAGACCATATGTTGGAAACCTGCCAAAATGCACCGAGTGTAGCTTTCATCACAAAGGAAAGTGCAGGGAAATGCACTGCAAGAACTGTAATGAAAAGGGGCATACCACAAATTTTTGTAGGGTGCCGGCTCAACAGACCGCCCAGAACACAAAAGCTGGGATGAGTCGGACTTGCTACAGATGTGGAGAAGTAGGGAATTTCATAAAGGAGTTCCCGGAGACTAAAAACAAAGATGTCAGGAGCGTCGGAAGTGTTTTAGCAACAGAGCGTGGGAAAGCAATAATAGACCCCGCTGAGATTCCAGTACGTTCATTCCCGATAGCACATATGCATGGATACTATATAATAGCAACGCGGACAGGAGTATTATGAGTCGTAGATTTAATCAATTTCTCAACCAAAAACCTCAAAAACTTAAACAAAATATTTACAGTAGAATTGGAATATTCGCAAGCACTAGAGACGTGTACATAGGGTGCACTTTAACACTAAATCAACCAATTCGTTCAAATCATCCTAAAACCGGTCACAATAAAAATTTATGACATTTTCATTTTAACAACGTATTAGTTAGTTTCCTCACCATATCGATATTATATATTACGAAAATGCCATTCGCCTAAACCCATCGAGTAATTGAACTCTTGTTGTCTATGGCGACAAACTGGACACAAACCCCCGACTCACCTTGTACAACGAGACTCAGAAGTACCTACACAGGAGATACCACGCCGTCCTAGCCCGTGTTGTGGATAAGAAACAATAAGAGAAAGACATCATGGATGTTGAAAAAGCCTGTAACCTTCTCGATATATTCCCAGAAGATCTCCTGGGAATACCATCCGTACGGCAACCCGAGTTCAAAAATCAACTTAAGTGCAGTAGTTGTGGAAAAGGGTTGTTGTAAATGCCATCTCACCCAAGTTAATCACCCCACTCAAGTAGAGACTATGGACCCATACTAGTGAATCTATGATTACTAAGTGTTTATATTGGAGCCCTATATAATTAAGATTCTACGGACTTAGGGTTGGTAATTCCGTTTTAAATCATTTTCCTTGTTCGGATGTGGGCTTAGAATTGAATCACCGATTCGACTGTCTTTTCAATCTTAATTATATACGACTTATAAAAACAAAGAGATGATAGATGAATCAGTTATGAGTCATACCATGAACTCCATGACAAGTTACCCAGGACAGTGGATGGACATGCTACCACTTGAGCAATCGTAGACAAATCAACCAAACCCACACACTTTCTACCGACCAAGGATACAAAGAAAAATAGAAAAGCTGACAGAAGCATATCACAAGAAAATTGCGAGACTGCATAGTATACCACTATCTATCATTTTAGATAAGTGACAAGCGATTCGCCTCGTGTTTTCAATAGTCGTTAAAGAAGTCCTTTTTATCACCCTCAAACTGAAAGACAAAGCGGAAGAACCATTCATTGAATCCTTATACAACATCAACTATTACATTAACATCAAAGTCGCGTCATTCGAAGCTCTCTGCAAAAGCAAGTGTAGATCACCTCTTTGATGGGTTGAGGTAGGTGGCACGCAAATAGCTAACGGGCAAGTTCCTAAAAACACTCTCACCAGCCCCCAGATCATACGAGAAACTACAGAGAAGATTGTTCAAACCCGTGAACGATTGAAGGCATCCCAGGATCGGAAGAAGAGCTTATCTGATGAGACTCTTGTTATTCCACTGGATGAAATTGAAATCAACGGGAGTCTAAACTTCATCGAAGAACCGGTGGAAATCATGGATCTGGAGGTCATAAGGATAAAACAAAGTCGCATGCCCATAGTGAAGGCTCGTTGGAACGCCAAGCGAGGAGCGAAATTCACAAAGGAATGCGAGGATCAAATAAAAAAACACCCCTGATTGTTTAGTGATATCCCGTCTACAAGTTGAATTTCAGGGCGAAATTCTTTTAACGGGGGGAGAATGTAACAATTTGTAAAAATAGGAACGATCGTATGATGCTATGTTTTGATTTTTAAGCAATATGAGTATTTTATCAAGAATGGTTGAAGGAATTTAACCTCTTTTATTTAAATAAGTTATTGTGAAATATAAAAGAAGTAACTATTGATAAATTTCATTATGATGTATGACTACGAACCATCACCGGTTTGTGAAATTAGCATATAACATCATTTAAACGCAACAAACTTAATTTTTGTCTCAACATGTCTCTAGTTGATAAGTAAGTTAGGTTCTATGTAAAACGTTTGCTTAATAGATGTGGAGGATCTAAATTTGATAAATATACGAACCAAAGTGACAAAACGTGTTTAACGATATGGTTAACCGGTTAAATGTCACGAAATTATACATTGGTCAATAAATTTTATATTTAAATAAATAAAAATATAAAATGAACTATTATAAGGTATAATTAGAATGTATTTAAGTGTTTTTGAATAAAAAGAATAAAACATAAACATTAAAGTTCAAATACACAAAAACTATATTGTTATTTTATACTAAGTATACAAGTATGTATTTGTACATATGTATTATTATCGAGTGAATGACTAGTTATGGGTCATGATTTAAGTGATTTCATGTAAGGAATATGATTTCTAAATCAATTAAGATAAGAGAATTGGTGGAGATATGTGCCAACTTAACTAATAAGTGCTTAATCACTTAAGACATTTTACTAAGAATGCTTATTAATCACTCTTCTAATTTTCGAGATTAAGACCTTCCCTCTCCTTTACTAGAACTCCTAACTAACTAAATAACTAGTAGTTAGTTAGTTAACTAACTCTATCTCTAAGCAACCACCCAAGCAAGTGGCTAGACAAGATCACATCACTTAAACTCACATCCCATCACAAGCTAGTCTTGGTTTTGTCCCGTTATCCTCTTCCACCCTTTCCTCCTTCATAATCACGCAATTTTCTCATCATTTTACCCTAAATTCACCAGCCAATACTCCAGGGAATTACTCTCAATCTTCATCTCATTTTCAGCCACAAGAACTTCCTTCCAAAGCCATCAAAATCATGAACTAAAGGGCTGCTGTCCCTTTTGTGTTTCAGCCACCATTTCACTCATCTACACCTTCCTTTTGCTTGATATTTTTACCACCAAATACCCCTGTAAGTTACTTGTTATGATACTCAACATTATTGATTCAAAATACCGAGTAAACTACCCATTTTCTTACTCTTTTGCTGTGAAGTTTTCGTGACAGTAACATAACCAAAACAGTGGATGTTTTGGAGCATCAAACCAACAACCAAAAGTTCTTCATCTTTAACCTTCCATTCTTCAAGTATTCACATAAGGTTAGTTCATAACCCTAAATTTTCATGTTTTCTTCAAGTTTTAAGGGGGGGGGGGGGGGGGAATACAAGTTAGAACACTAAACATAACTTAAATTTAAATGACAGCTTTCTACAGAAAAGTTGAGTCCTTTTTCACGGACTGTTTTGACCCTCTTAAACTTAATATCTTTCAAAACTATACAATATGCAAATAGTTCAAGTTTATACCTTACTAAGGACTACTCTCACGCGTTCATACGATTTTTCTACAATTTATGGCGATTTTTATAAAATTGTCTGTCATTTTAGAAGTGATTTCGGACCAGTCTGTGAATATGCTCATTTTCACACTAGTTTGAAACCACTAAAAATCATAATAAAAATTAAGAACAAATTAGACTCATTTTGTAAACTCTCAGAGGTGACGGCTTCAGTTTTTGACTTACGATGATTTTTCTATGAGTTTTCTCAAAACAAGGACAGTAAAGGGTAAAACTGTCAAAAGTGGTTTATAGATTTATTAACACCTTCTAACATTTTTAGCAATGTTTATACATTAAGGAAGTCAAAAACACAATCATTTAAATATGTTTAATTACAATTTTTAAAAAAGTGATAAGTACAAAAAGGTCTTTAGTATCAAACTTAAGGATTATTTCATGCAAAGTTTCTAATAAAAACGTAAGAATATGAACAACAATTACGAAACATACCAAATCATCTTTTAAACTTTATACATATATATAACAATTTGCATATATATGTTTTTGTTTACAAACTTGTCTTCTACATCAAAAATATACATATATAGTTTACGAAACTCTACTCCATTTGTATCATGTTGAGCAAAGGGTCAAATATTGTCAAATTCATATCTAAAGATTTCACATCGTTTTTCATAGCTATCCCAGTCTTAGGGGATGATCATTTATACAAACATTTTCAACACAAAAACATGTAAACTCGTTGAAAAAATTTAGTGAGTTTTGTCTTCACGGTACCTTATAAAGTACACACGAAAGTCCTGTTAAATATAACCAGAGTCTCTTGTAGGGAGACCGTGATAGTTGTGTATAGATCTATATTGGGACCGACAATCCCGCACCTTAGCTGCTTGCAATAGTTGGACCGGCAGGTCTAGGGTTGACAAATGTCATAACGAAATTGACACTTGAAGAACATTGCGAACTAGGCAGTCTGGGTCAATCAAGCATGGTTATAAGATAAAAATTAAAACTCACGTAAAACAACAATGACACTTTTATTTTACGCAAAGACAGTCTTCAAACAGTTTTATATACAAACAAAACTGCATAACATCATTTTAAGTAGGAAAACTACTTATACATTTCGGTCTTGGATCATTTAAGGCCACATCTCATTTTAGGGAAAATATAGGATTTTTTGGGAAAAAAAACATTACTACATTTCATAGAAACGGTTTACAAATATACATACAAATGCTTATGAACTCACCAACTTAAATGTCGATACTCTCTTTTCAAATAACTTGTATTCTCAGGAAATCAGTAAATCAGGTAACAACTGGCTTTGAGGATGGGACGCTTAGGCGTCTAAACAAATCTTTTGACAACATATTGTAATTGATATTTTGAAACATGTAATACGTACAAATGATGTAATCTTTTCAATTATATATATGTTGGTTGTGTTTGCTTTGAACATTTATACTTAACTATTATGATACACTACATGATAGTCACCCGCCCCAGGACGTTTCGGCCATCCTGGTTTGGGGGTGTGACACTAATGCTTAGTGAGTTCCCCAGAGCATACCCCACACAATCTACATAATTACATAAAACATATTAGCTATATCAGCTACAAATACCACCTAGGCCATGCATACAACCGTATAAGGATGCCATGGAAACCCTGCAAAGTCTTACTCCAGGATGCCATTGGCTCCTCCCAGGATCTTATACCTACATGCCATGGCCTCCCCCATGGTCTGATATCCAACTACCACGGGCTCCTCCAGGTTCTTCCATGTAAATGACACAGAGTCAACAAGCATACCATATATCACAGAAACATAACTATCATACTACATAACACATATATAAACATATAGAGATGTCATGGACTCCCTCCAGGGTCTTACTCCAGGATGTCGTGGGATCCCCCCCCCCCCTAGGGTCTTATACCTACATGTCATGGGCTCCCCCATGGTCTGATAACCAACTGCCACGGGCTCCCCCCCTAGGTCTTCCATGTCTAACCAATAAGGTACTAACACCTCCACACACATACATACTAGGCATATCAATAATGATTAAACAATAATCATCACAACCAACTGAATGGGCTGGCCTTGGTGCCTTCGACCCATTGGTATGGTGAGGAAACTCACCTCTCAAAAAATACTAAACCAGTAAAAATCAAATCCCAAGTCACAACTCTGAACTCCACTGCCTTAATATGGCTGCCACACAAGAGGAATTCTTTGATCCAAAGCTTCTCCCTTCAACTAAGCAACACCAAATTTCAAGCTCCTGAAACAAGCGTTACAAATCTCCCCTACTTGAACTAGAATTCGTCCTCGAAATCTATTGATGCAAACAAATTTGGGTAATGCTCTCGCATCTCCTGCTTCGGCTCCCATGTCCATTTTGAGCCCTTCCGGTGTTGCCATTGCACCTTCACTAGCTTCACCCCTTTTGTTATGGAGAAGCTTAGTTTTCCTATCGAAGACCGCAATGGGCCTCTGATTGTAGTTCAGGCTCTCATCCACCTTAAAGTCATCCAAACAAATAACTATTGCCTCGTCTATGACACACTTCCGAAGCTGAGACACATGGAAGGTGTTGTAAATCTGGCTAAGCTCATTCAGCAGATCCAAACGGTAAGCCACCTTGCCCACCCGGGCCGAAATCCTGAACGGACCAATATCTCGCGGACCTAACTTGCCCCTCTTCTGAAACCTAATGACACCTTTCCATGGTGACACTTTCAACAACACGAAGTCCCCCACCTGGAACTCGAGATCCGAGCGATGCCGATCAACATAACTTTTCTTACGGCTCTGCGAGACTCGTAGTCTGTCGCGCACTCGCTGGATCAACTTGGTAGTCTTAAGCACCACCTCGGTGCTTCCCATGACTCGGTGCCCCCCTCACCCCCAACAAATTGGGCTCCTACACCTCCGACCATACAACATCTCAAACGGGGGTAGGTCGATACTAGCATGTGTAATGAAGTATACAAAGTAACTAAATGCTTTCATAAATTCCCAAATCTAGTTACTTTAGGCAAAATGTGAAATTGTATGCTAATCCATGGAATTACACTTCGTACCCTTGTCAAACGTTAGTGGAGCGTGTGTGGTTAACCGGCACGCTAATTTGGGGATAACATTGGTAGCGAAGGGTGGCTCGATGCTTATCATAGATCAATGGAGCGTGTGTGGCTAACCGGCACATTAATTAGGTGATAGTAGCATTGAGTGCACTACGTTGATTCGTATCGTTATTCACACCTTATTTGTGATCCTCGGCATCCCAGTCACAAAAAGAATGGCATAATCGAGATTAAACATGTTGTTGAAAAGTTCAATGAATCTCAAAAGATCTAGGAGTTTCAATTCATTTAAAACTTAAATTTCCTTTTTTGTTTTTCATGGTGGAAATTGGTAAATCATCATTTACCTACCTTCAAATATTTTGCAACTAGATTGTGGCATCCCTCTTCTAGGTTGTAGAGTATTGTGTTAGATCCTAGCCTTAATAATTCATTTGGGTGTTTTATTAAGGACTCAATCAACTTAACTTTAATTTTCTCCCGTTTTGTATATGTCTATTTTTGACAATCATGGTCTTCCCAAATCCCATGGAACAAGTTTTCCAAACAAAGATGATATTCCACGATATGAACAAGGAACAAGAGATCATGCTTCACTTTCTCTACCTCCTCCAATTGTTCTCCTTAATCCACAAGTTCGAAGGCTTGAAAAGTTCAAGCTCACTCGAGCACTATTGGCAATTAAGCATGAAGATGCAAAGTATGTGTGTGCACATGTCTTAGAGATGAAGTCACACATTGACAGGTTGGGTATGTTGGGTGTTGTCATCCCCAAGGAGTTGGCTAATGACTGGGTTTTTCAGTCACTTCCTGAATCATATAGTGAGTTCGTTAGATAGTATTATATGATGGATCACGATGTGACCCTCATTGATCTCACCTATTTGCTTATAGCTACTGAATCAGCAATGATTTGGCGTTCTGGTCAAGCAAATTTGTCTAGTGAATCAAACTCCCAAACTTCAATGGACATTGAAAAAGATGACATTAGAGATCCAGAAAAGGTAAACTCTGAGATAATTCCTTGTGTCATTCTAAAAGAATCCATTTGCTTTTATTGTCAAAAGAAGGGGCATTGGAGACGAAGCTGCCTTATTTACCTGAGAGATCTAAGAGATGGGAGAGTCAAGACATATGGCTCTACTTCAGGTAAAATCCATTAACTAAATCTTTTAAGTTCCTATTCTAGATTCTTAATACATGATGTGATAAGATTACATTTTTGATGTTTTATAGGATCGAAGAAAAGAGAGGAAGCTTAAGGGAAGAAGTGAGTTGAATCTAATCGTTAAGAAATGGATTTTGATCGCATTGCTTGAAGATTAGATTCTTGAGCTACTACTTGGAGTTAGAATAGATTGCTAAGAAATATGTAATAACATAGTTTTTCAATTGAATTGCATTGTAAGGACAAATTTTTTCGCAATAAAATGAATTTTGATTTTATCTTATTTATTTATCCTTGCAATGGCGTGTATGAAAAATTGATGTTTGAATAATTCTATTATTAGCAATAATGGATTTGATTCTTAATTATGTTATTTGTGGAAATGTCAAGAATTTACCAAATAGGGAGAGTTTCTCATCGCCCAAGTTTTAATTGGACAGAAACTTGGAATCATACAACTTGGTTGTGTGATGAATGAGAGACTTCATATTTGGAAATTAGACTAATTCTTTGACAAAGTGTCAAGTGAAGGACTAGGAGATCGAGTACACTAGGTTGTGCGTTGATCAAGTCCACCACAAGAGTGATAAAGATATTCGTCATGATTTACTAAAGTTTAGTAAATATGGTTATACTTATAAGATTAAATATAATTCTGAGTTGATTGAAGGAGTTTCAATGAACAGCAGAACGAATAAGAAGAATCAAGTATGCAGAAAGATAAAAGTTTCTCTATTCTAAGAAGAAGGTAGAGTACCTTTTATTATGTTTTATGATAAGCCTTAATGATTAAGAACCATATCTCAATTAATCCTCTAAGTGAGTCTTAGTGTATTTGTATGTCTAAGAACAGGAATCGAGAATTGTGGAAATGGTTAAATCAAGAAGTCAATCATACTTCGTTCCAAAATAAAGTCTTAGAGTTATATTCCGAGATTGTGGATTGAGTGACAAGTATTAAGTAGGTTTATAACACTCAACAAATATGGAATTGGAAAAAGTCTTCTTATTCCTGCACATTTGAAATTGGTAAGTTGTAATGTCTTGGAAAAGACAAAGATCAACTAGGACCACTTTTGTGAAGTGTTTTGTCTTGATAAGAACTACACTAACTCTTGAATATTTGTTTTGTCTAGAAAAGTTTTCTGACAAGAGAATCATATATGTCAAGAGGTCAGTGGGATTTTTAATGATCTTGAAAAAGTTTCAAGAACAAATCAAGAATAAACCTTATTAATCATCACTAGCACATGACTTGAGGTTTACAACCTATCGTTTTGACATTATTTTGTTTTTGTGCCATTCCAATTGAGTTAACTATGTATGTGAGTTCTATGAGTTCTCATTTAAATGCATAAAGACAAAGCGCCTTGATCGATGGAAAGTACATTGATATGTAAGGATAAGTTGCTAAACTACTTTGAAGACATGGTGGGCACTCGTGTTACCATAAGGCAAGAAATCAAGATTAAGAAAGTTCAGTCCATATGAATTTGGATTTGTCGCAAACTTGGTTTTAGCAAATTCACATGGATAGGAACACATACACCATAAAATCTAAGTGTCATAAGATTCCCTCCTTCATGAAAATGACTGTGAGGAAATGCTTTCACTAAGAGAGATTTTAAGAAGATAGCAATTGTGAAAAATTGTATTCTCAAATTCGATTATGGTTACGGCATCCCTTTCCATAGTTCAAATTGTGAGATTTGGCAATTAGTATAACATTTGGGACTTATTGATATAAGTTCTGAATTGTTTAGACACACATATGAGCTATCTAAGGCAAAGGTGTAAAGGCTTATCAAAGCATTTGATATTAGAAATATGAACTTCAGAAATTCAATAGGAATTGTTTTCTGGAAGTTCAGTTGTTTTCTGAATACATGTCAAAGCTAGTGGGAACATAAATGTTATGCTTGTATGATTATTAAGGTAAGTATTGCAAGTTAGCAATATTAATTATAGAAAAACAAATATTCAATTTGCAAAGTTTCATGGGTTGAAAAGTTGTTTTGCTATAATTAAGGGAGAGAATATTATACGTTGTTTCAAAATCTAAAAGCTTAGATCGAGAAATGTTAATAAAATTTAGTCAAGGACACATAGCACGTTCTCAAATTCGATTATGATTACGGCATCCCTCTTCATAGATCGAATTGTGAGAACATGGCTAACAAAATATTATGGTAGAAGACTGATAAAGTATCATGTCTTTATGTAAGACACTATGCATCGTGTCCCATACACTTCGGGTATAGGATCAATTGCAAATGCTATAATATTTGACCAATCTTAAATTTTCCAAATGCCTAGCGCATTAAGAGGGAAAAAGGACTAGAATCGGTTTTAACTAATATAATTAAACAACTATCAAAGGACGATCCAAAGTTCGCTGAGGATTGGTCGTTTGTGAGTAGTTAGAAGTATGGTATTGGATGGACCATATTGACATTATTATGAATAGATAAGATTCTATTAAAAATGAGTTGTCATATGGAAAATATGGAAATGTTTCCATATTGGGAGTTGGATATTAAGAGTCTGTCTAGATTAGAAAATTTTATGCAAAAAGGATGTTCAAAGGAATGTACTTTGAATGTGAGACTTCATGTCTATGGAATTGTCTTGTAACAATTTCCGATAGAGTACTTTGTAATTTCATTGGCCAAGTCTTGGTGACTTTTGTGCTATGACTTTGCGAAAGGATCGTTGCATAAAATGTTAGAATCTAGCATATTCTAGTAGTGGCAAGAACCTTGTGTTCTAACACTAATGATAATGATTGGGAATTGTGAAATGAGCATCATTGGAAAAGTTTTTCAATTGATCTATCTCACAAAGTAAGGACCATAGGAAACATAGTGTGCATGCTTTGTGCATGGGACAACAATTGTTGTAATTTGAGTAATAAGTTGATTTTCTGAAACAGTAAACAATGAATAATGAGTAATCAATATGGTGTTTAAATAAAAATGTTTTATTTGCACTCAAAAGTTTTGGGGCCATATAAGATTAAATATTATCATTGTGTTTCACTTTGCATGTTTTGACTTCCAAAATAACTGGGTTATTCGAACCTCCACAGTCGGTCATACGTTGGAAGTAAGTATGAAGGAAGACTGTCATGAAGAGTCTGTAGATTGTCTGAAGAGTTTAGATATAGCACAAGTTTGCTGCAGGGTTTATGAGTGCTTTGATAAGATTAAAGTATTGGATTAAACCCACGCTCACTTGGATCACTTCATGGATTTATCACGGGTGATTAGTGAGTCGATAATATTGTATATTCTTGAAACCGATACGTGTAAGTTGTTATTTGCTGGTCGGTTACACATTGATGATAAGTAAACGCACTAGTAACTTGGTGTTATAAAACTTATTGTTGTGTGCGATTCGATGAGTGAGTACAAGCAAGCATTTGAGTCGAAGTTTATCCATTCCTTGTACCCAAAGTGGGATATAAGCGATATATGTGGGTCCCTCGATGATTTAGTGATGACACCTAAGCGCTTGGCCAAGTCGGGACTTATTTTGATGTGTTCAATTGTATTCTGTTGTCGGTCGTCATAAATAAGAAGTCGGGAAACAGTATAGAGTGAATGATTGAAATTCATGTCTTATGTCTATACGATATCTTGAGAATGGAGGAATATATGATCCCTTATCTAAAGGACACGCGTATCTGATAAGATCAGAGTTGAAAGCGGCTTTTGAAAGCTATGATTGTTGATCATGTTCTGAAGTCATACGGAAAATAGTTATTAGACTTATCTAAGTAGGAGACTGTTGGATTAGTGTCTAAGTCCATAACTATTTTGGTATATACTTGACCCGATTATGAGCATGATCCTTTTGGGTTGCCTTCACCATAGCAATATGTAGGATGAATTAAGGAGAGAAAGGTTTAATTATGATTAATTAATCTATTATAAGAATAATATATTAAAGGAGAAATCATAATGTTTAATTAATATTAGTCAAGAATTAATTTTCTAGCTAAAAGAGATTAATTAAACTTAAGGGACTTATTGTGTAATTATAAGATAATTACATAGATGGGCTTATGGACTCCATAGAAGGTGGAGTGGACGAATTCTATGGGGAAAACCCATTAGAAGTTGTCCAAGGCTTCTAAAGAGGGAGTCCATGGGCTGCTTAGGGCTTAAGCAGTCAAATTAGGATTTCTTTGTTAGATAACCCGAATTGCCTAAGTATATAAGGAGCCCTTAAGCACCAAAAACGTGGCTAACACTTGGATTAGCGTTTCCGGCCGTTTTTGGTGCCTCCCCTATCTTCTCTTCTTCATCTTGTTGCTTAGTGGTGTTTGTGACTCCATTAGAGGTGCAACACTTGACGCACTAAGCTTTCTGAAGCTAAGGAATGATTTTTATTGCTATATAACAATCAAAGGTCAGATCTAAACCCTATTTTATGTTAATATGATTAATTGTATGCTAGATCTAGGGTTTATAGCCTTGGATATTCAGTTTAATGTTCATTAGACAAACTAGATCCAAAAGCTATTATGGTTAGCATGTACACCATAGGAATGATGTATTGCTCAAAACCCATCAAAAGCATCATAAATCATTTAGCACTTAAAAGCATGTTAGACATTTTCCCTAAATAAGCTAGTGCTTGTGTCTATTCAGGTGTATTACCTAAATTTTAATAGACACACTCCTCACAATCATTGCTTAGCATTCTAAGTTTAAGTCTAGAAATCCTACAAACTCCTAGTTTACTTAAACTAACGCTCTGATACCAACTGTAACATCCCCATTTTCACGGAAAAAAAAGACCAATTTTGTTTATGCTTGTTGAAAATCAGAGTAACATTTTACATAAAAGTGTTGTCGAATTTGTTTCCAGTAAAACATGATAAATACGTTATCAAAGCATTTCAGAAGAAAAGTATTTTTATTCATTTTAAAAAATTTGGGATGTCATCGTCAATACAGAAACATAAACATAAACAAAACTTACATTTATTATCACTAGTGATTTATATCTCCTTAATCTCTCAGTGCAATGTTACTTCATATCAACACATGTGATATAAATAAGCTAGAGTGGGTCAGGTTGGGAAACCTGGTGAGTACATAGGGTTTTCAACCCACAATAATATAGTTATTATGTTTAAACATCAAACAATCAACCCAATTACCCATCCCCATTATCTTCTTTATTCTTCAGGATCTACCCTAAGAATCAGTTATTCCTCATTCGCTCATTCCTAAGGATCATCCTAAGGAATCGACACGAAGTCCATCGTTGCCATGGTTTACACAACAGGCACTAAGTCTGCATAGTCGCCAGGGTTTAGGCACCAAGTCTGCATGATCTCCACGGTTTCGGCACTAAGTATGCATAGTAACTTGTATTTAGGCATCAAGTCTGCATGATCGCCAAGGTTTAGGCATCAAGTCTGCATGATCGCCAAGGTTTAGGCATCAAGTCTACATGATCACCAAGGTTTAGAGTACACCGAATGAACACATCGTTCATAACACCTACAGGTTGCGAGCCTGCTAGTGTTCCACTGGACTGTCTAGAATAGTCTATGGTTGTCATCTATATTCTGCTAGATGACGGGTCCATCATTTGGGTAAAATGCTTATCTCATTGCTCACTTCTCACCCCTACCTCATGGTCTATATCATCTCTCATCTCATCATTCAACTCATATTTCATCTACCCATGTTTTACCCAACGTAATTTGTAGATATAAAATACATATACAGTTTAATTCATTTAAAGCATGTATAAAATCATTCATCCGACACAAACACCAAGCACTCAGGTAATATGCACACATAGCATGTAATTTATATAAAATATTTCATATCTATGTGTAAGATGAAAGTAACTACGCACTCACTTGAGAAGGTGGTGACTCGGCACCCGAACAGCACTCGTTACTCTAAACACAATTTTCCTCGAACAAAACCTAGTATCATTACCTCTAGAGTTTAGTCTAATATTCACCAAGACTAATTAACAGTCTGTCTATTATTACTATTATATAAGCGTTAAAGGATACTTATATAACACATAATAATAGCCCAAGTACTTATTATAAGTTCCTAATAACGTTACTATAATTAAATAAAAGCAATATAAAAAATAGTGTAGGCGTAGCTCAATTACAGCGGGTATTATAGAAAACCGGACTTCACTTGGAGCAGCGTTTCCGAACCGAAAGACCCTTTTTCTCAGGACTCCAGGAGCCTCGGGGCTTCCTTCGGGTGCTAGGGGTTCACCTAGGCTTTAGGGGGGCTTAAAAACCCTAGAGAGAGAAAGTAGTGAGAGAAAGAATGAAGAAATGAGTGAGAAATCCGGGCAATCTCGCATGCCTTTTATAGGCTTCTGACTTTGGACTTACGTTGGGTGTACCGAAGGCTACGATGGGCGTAGCTTCGGATAAGGCTCCAGCTCGCATCTAGTTGGCTCGCACTTGCTTCGGAAGGGATAAGGACCGAGGTACGATGGGCGTACCCAACCTCGGACGCGGGGTGTAATTTGTGAGGCGACGTGTCGCAATCTGAAGCGAGCTTCTTATCAGCGATGGACGGCCCAGATCGAGCCACGTCAGCAACTCTCACATAAGCTTCGTAAGTTGTACACTTAACTTCTAAAATTTGTATCTTTTGCATACAAGCTCCGTTTTCAATGTTCTTTATATCCACGCGTAGGCGGGAACATACTCTACAACTTTTGTTTAGACTCCATCAGTTAATTTTGACTTTATTTTAAAATTTATATTATTAACAGGCCGAGACTTGATCGGTCCATTAAAAAATTCATAACTTCTTCATCCGACATCCATTTTAGTCTTTCATTTTTTCGTCACGCTAATATTGACGAGATATTCGATTCTCGTTTAGGTTGTGTCGGCTGAAAAACCGCTCGATCTAATATTTGAACTTCGGGCTGTACACCGCTAAGTCGAAACTTCGAAAAATCATAACTTCCTCATACGAAGTCAGGTTTGGGAGTTCTTTTTATGGAATCTCTCGGTTTAATGTATTCTACGACTTTTATTTAGATCGCTAAGGCTCAAAATCGCTCTATTGTAAATTCACTATTTACGCTACCCAGTGTCGTGCCGGTTCCGTCGCGAAACTTCGATGGTCCATAACTTCTTCGTTATAACTTGGATTTCGGCGTTCTTTATATGTACGGAACCCTTGTAACATATGCTAACACTTGGTTAAGGTTATTACTTCTAAATAATAATCCATCAAAAACTAATTTTTGATGCTCATTATCTCCAAATTGACTAGCCCGGATCTACAGGCGTTACACACGGGGTGTACGTTGTTGAGCTCCGCAGGTAACTGCAGCTTATATGCTACCGGACCAATTTGGGCAAGAATCTCGAATGGCCCAATGTATCGCAGATTTAGTTTTCCCCGCTTCCCAAAACGGATCATCCCTTTCTAGGGAAAGACCTTCAATAGCACCCGATCTCTGACTTGGAATTCCAGAGGCTTTTGCCGTTTATCAACATAGCTCTTTTGTCGGTCACGCGATGCTTGGATTCATGTCTTGATTTGAGTTATTTTCTCCGTTGTTTCCCGAATGATCTCGGGTCCCGTGAGAGTGTTGTTTGGTGTTTGCCCTTTTGCCAGCTGGGTGTCTCCCACCTCAGCCCAGCAGAGAGGTGATCTGCATCTGCGACCATACAAAGCCTCAAAAGGAGCAACCTTAATGCTCGTGTTATAACTGTTATTGTACGAGAACTCAATTAAGGGCAAATAGGTATCCCATGATTTGCCAAAATCGATCACACAGGCTCGGAGCATATCTTCAAGTGTTTAAATGGTGCTCTAACTTTGGTCGTCGGTTTGAGGGTGGTAAGCAGTGCTCATGTATGGTTGTGTTCCCATTTCCTTCTGGAGCGATTGAGTTTCAGAATTTCCTTTATATAGATTCGTGTTAACCTCTGCATTTTGTATGACTCCTTTATTGACAAGAAATGGGTGGACTTAGTTAACCTATCGACAATCACCCATATAGCATGCAATCCGTCCGTTGTCTTAGGTAATTTGGTTATGAAATCCATGGTAATCCTTTCCCATTTCCAGTTGGGTATCACTAGCTGTTGTAACAACCCAGAGGGCTTCTAATATTCCACTTTCACTTTGGCACAAGTGAGACACTTGCCCACGTAAGTGGTGATTTCTACTTTAATGTTTGGCCACCAATAATGTTGTTTAATATCCAAGTATATCTTATCGGAACCTAGGTGGACGGAGTATCATGTTTTGTGCGCTTCGTTCATGACTACATCCCTGAATCCTCCAAATTTTGGGACCCAGATACATGTCATGAATTAATAGGCTCCGTCTCTTTTGACTTGCAGATTTTTATCCATTCCACGCAGTGTTTCATTAGTGACATTCTCCGACTTCGAAGCCTCCAATTGAGCTACCACTACTAGAAAAATAGCCTTTTACGACGCATAATGCGTGTCGTAAAACGCTCAGACGACGCGCAAATGCGTGTCAAGAAAGGCCCTTTCATAACGAGAGACGACACGCTTTTGTGTGTCGTCTATTTACGACGCGCATTTCAGACACACATTTACGATACGCATTGCGTATCAAGGAAGGCCCTGTCATAAAGGAAGATGACACGCATTTGCGTGTTGTAACCTTACAATGCACATTTACGACTCTCATTGCGTATCATTAAAGCCGTTGTCAAGAAAGACCATGTCATAAATGAAGATGACACACATTTTTGTGTATCATAATTTTATATGTTTAAACAAATATATTTATAGATTTACTAATTTTGAAATTAAATTTATATTTAATGTCTCATAATAGAAAATAAAAAATATCATATACAAAAAATACAACCCATTACATAAAATTTAATGTCATACAAATAATCGTTACATGGAAAGATAAAACAGATCAATAGAAATTGTAACAAAAATTTACAAACTAATTAGATACAAGAAATATAAAAAATATACCCTCAAATGCTTTTCAAAGTCTAATCTCCATGTCAACTCTTCAACTCGCTTCTCCGGTTTGTCTTTAGCTTCTCTAAGAGCTCCAGCATCTCTTGCAGCCTGTGACAACATATTATAATTTTTTAATTACTATTTATTCTTATAATTCAAAGAATTTAGATAAAACTAGGGAAGAATCTCGCGTTGCGGGTTGGAGTTGTGGGGGTTGGAGGGTATTTCATAGTCTTTTATTAAAAAACAGGAAATAACAACAAACTTTACAATACTTTAGCTTAAGCAACTCTTAAGAAACATTCCCAACTCCATCTTCCCTCCATGTTTCAAATGATGGTCATCTCTTAGCTAATATTTTGTGAAACAAATAGAAGAGATCAATAAAAATTAATTATGACAAATGAAAATATATCATCCTTTAATTTTGTGAATAAAAAAACTCTATTCAAATAACTTTGTTTATGCATGTAAAGAGATTGAGCAATTACTGCAATTTCTTCCTCATATAAGAAAAGTGCTAGGGTGAAAAACTCATATACAACTGGTTCCAAATCAAAGTCGTTAACAACCTGAAAAAAGAAAAAAAGCAAAAAATCTTATATAATTGATGCAAATGTTGAGGGAAGATTTTTCAAATGATCTCAATTGGTAATAATAAGTTTACCTCTGCACACTGTAAGTACAACCTCAAAGGCAATTCAAGTGCTGACACATATGAAAGTGCCTCGGTTGTCTGAAAATGAACCTAAGGGTAAATCTGTAAATATTTCCAACTAATGAGTTCAAAACCTCTTTATGAGCCCTTAATACCAATTGTTTTGCACTGTTGTTTGTGTAAAGGATAAAAGCATATATCAGTAACCTAATTTACAATTAAATTGTTAGATTTTTATAAAATGATTGAATAACTTACTGCAATGTTGCCACCCAAGTTCGTGTGCCTTTTTATGATGGTTAAGAGTTTTTGATCACATACATTGGGATAAGATGCTGCAATTGCACATAGGTATCAGAAAAAAATGGAAAATAATTTAAAGATGAAATGACTAAAAACTAAAAAGTAATATGTTCTCTAAGCTAAATAGGAGTTTTCTTTATAACTGTATGATGTTTAGTTGGAACTTGGAACTATTTATGTTGAATATTCTTGCATTGAGAATCTATGATTCAAGAATGTTATCCAAATAAGTGGTAGTGTTTGAAAAAGTCAGATGCATGGACTTTTTTCATTAAAGATTGTAATAATCTATTTAACCTTATCTTCTAAAACATCATGGAAAATCAAATTAGTTTTTTTTTTCTTTTGCTGCAACAATGCTGATTCATTGTTCCCTGATGAATAGTAATTGTGAGATAAGTATACATGTAATCTAAATTAAGAATCTGTAAAGCATAGTACCTCACACTCATAAAGGAATACAAGAAGGAAACTCAAATTCCTAAGTGTATAGCAGACCAATTGTTAGATTCTAATTAATTAAATAACAATTGATTGTTAAATTTAACAGTAAAATGAAGTTTGGAAGCTTATTCTTACCTTGACCAACATCCCCATAAGGCTTCAGTAGTGATATTCACTAAAGGCCTGAAAAACACAATACATTAAATTGTATTTAAAGATGAAGATGACATGATATTACTTACTCTTTCTTCATCGGGAGTTCAAAATTTTCTAGTGATAGTTTCACCAGTTCAATTCATAACAGGTCATCACACTCATAAAGGAATATAAGAAGGAAACTCAAATTCCTAAAGTGTATAGCACCAACTGTTGGATTCTAATTAATTATGAATCAATTTCATGCGTATCTTGTTTTTTCTAATTATTTATTGCATTTGGTTTTTAAATTATGTACGGATCTTTGTAAATTCTTTTTGTATTTAGTTTTCAAACAAAATTTAATTAGTTCTGTTGAAATATACATCTGTCAATGTATCAATCTTAACTTTGATATTACAAAAAAATTATTATGTTGTTCTTTTGTGTTACTAATTATGGGTTCTATTTTGGACTAATGAAGATTGTTGAGGGACCAAATTGTAAAAGTAACATCAAGACTAATCGAGCAAACAAAAGAAATAAGGATGGAGGTCTGCTGCTATCATATAGATGACATGATATTACTTACTCGTTCTTTAGTCAAATAAATTAAAAAAATAAAAAATAGGCAATAATTATTAATATGTATTTTTCAGTATTTGGGGATTGTTTGCGAAGAACAACTTACCTTAGATAGTTCAAGGCTGAATTGCTTGTAAATATTTGAATAGCAGATAAGTACGACATGTAATATTGTATGATTGTTTCATCTTCTCCGGAGTCGACTTTGACCGGAACTCCAGCGCCATAAGCACTCCATTCATCAAAACTAATCCAAAGATCACCCAACGTGAATAATTTGACTTTTTCTCTCTCCCATGGATGCCATAGCCGATTAAGCTTTGAAGCCTAACTCTGCACCAAAATTCATCACGATTTCAGCAATCAAAAACAAATCTACAATTGGGTTTTGCAGAAATGACAGATTACTCATCTGGGATTTCCATAAATCGATGGAAATTTCAGTAGAATCTTACCTTGGAGAGGAATTGAGAGGGTACAACAGGTGTTGTACAGTCCAGGAACTGTGATGGATCGGATATGGCCAAGTAATTCTTCCACACATCGCCTTCGAATCTCCATTAGAAGTACTAACCGTCGATCGATCTTTTAGCCTCTGCTTCACCCTTTGAAATCTACAGCCACCATATGAAAAATCTTCTGAATCTTCACTGCTCGACATCTTCTCATCATCACAATTTCATAAATCTATAATTCATGGACCCTAATTTGAACCCTGACATACCCCCTTTAACCAACGAAAAACCACCCGTAATAACTAAATATGCCAAAACAATTAGTCAGAAGTATTCATCTCCGATCATATCGTATTATAATAGGTAGTTAGCAAGAGAAACTCATCTGCCAAAGTTGAAGTATATTGGAACAAAATTGAATCTGTAGGTGGTTGAATTTTTTTGGCAAAATGTACAAAAATGGGTTGAAATTCATATTTTACTCACCGTATATGATATTCATCTCGATTGAGCAATAGAAGAAACGGGTAGAGTGGATGAGCTCGCCTAAATCCAAAACAACAGCCGCCGACCTAGGGCCCTTCACCGCCTTGTAAAGCACCCCAGTCGTTAATCCATCCACCACGCTCCAGTCGCTAATCCAGCCACCACACATTTCATTCTGATTAACCCTAAGTTTCATGGTGTCTCTAGCCTCAGAAGCCTTCACACCCTCTACTAAAACCTTCCCAGTGCCAACTACTGCGCCACTGAGGTAACCGATGTCGGTGTGTGTAGTATGTCAGGTTTTCGCTCCATGAACGTTGTTGAGTGATGGGTTCCTCTTGAAAGAGGTATTCAGGAGATGTGGGAAGTTTGTACAGGGTTTGTGCGGGGACTCTAAGATCTTGGTAAGGGTTGTATAGCCGATGGTTGTCGTGGTGGTCGTCACTTTCGTTGTGATTTGAAGATCTCGGTTGGTAAGACATGTCGTAGTTAGGGCTACGATTAGGGTTTCGATCTTTCAAGAATCTAATTCCAAATGGGAGAGAGAGAGAGAGAGAGAGAGAGAGAGAGAGAGAGAGAAAGAAGAGGTAGAGGAAGACGAACTGCTTAAAGGATTATTAGGGTTTTTAGGTAGAGGATTTTAGAAGGAGAAGAAGGAGATGCATCCAGGCGGGGTGTTTAATTTTTTGGGATTTCATTCCCCCCCCCCTCCCCCCCCCCCCCCCCCGGGTGGGCTATTAAAAAACAGAGATCGTGCCTTCCTTACAAAAAATATAAAGCGACACATTTACATGACACGCTTTTTATGATTAGTGCCCTCCGTGTTTTTATTTTTTTTTGTTGGACACTAATTGTAGGGCACGCAAAAATGTCTGTCCTCTATCCTTTAAATTTTAGAAAACTGGCATTATTTTTTATGACACGCACAAATGCGTGACCTCTATCAGCGCGTGTCATTATTTGCACGTCATTAAAGGGCTGTTTTCTAGTAGTGTTCCTTGATTTGTGTAGTTAGGCGAGAGTAGATGATTATCAATAATGTTTTCACCCAGCGACCTGAGTATTCTTTCCTGCTTAGGGCATCGGCTACCATGTTAGCCTTGCCTGGGTGATACTTGATCTCGCATTTATAATCATTTAGTAGCTCAACCCACCTTCGTTGCCTCATGTTTAGCTCCTTTTGATTTAGAATGTGCTGGAGGATTTTGTGATCTGTGAAGATGGTGCACTTTTTACCATAGAGGTAGTGCCACCAAATCTTTAGGGAGAAGAACACGACTCCCAGCTTGAGATCATGGGTGGTGTAATTCACTTCATGTATCTTCAACTGCCTAGATGCATAAGCTATCACCTTTCCACGCTGCATGAGGACACAACCTAACCCTTGGTTTGAAGCATCACAATATACTATGAAGTCTTCGGTTCCCTTTGGTAAGGATAGAAATGGAGCACTACATAGGGCTTGCTTAAAAGTTTGGAAGGCAACTTCTTGTTTGTCCGTCCAGTTGAAGGGTACGCCTTTTGTGTCATAGTGGTGAGGGGCATGGCTATCTTGGAGCAATTCTGAATAAACCTTCGGTAGTAGCCTGCGAGACCCAAGAATTGTAGGATTTCTGTTGGTGTTTTCGAAATCGCCCAACCTTCAATAGCCTTGATCTTGGAAGGATCCACATGGATTCCCTCCTCACTGACTACACGACCCAAGAAGTTTACACTGCGAATCTAGAACTCGCATTTGGAGAGTTTCGCATATAACTTTTCAACTCTTAGAGTTTCCAGGATTTGATGGAGATGCTCACCATGCTCCTCCTAGTTTCGAGAGTATATGAGTATATCATCGATGAAGACGATTAAGAAATTATCGAGGAATGGGTGGCATACTCGATTCATGAGGTCCATAAATGCTACGGGGGCATTTGTCATACCGAAGGGCATCACAACAAATTCGTAATGGTTGTATCGAGTTCGAAAAGTAGTTTTTGGAATGTCCTCTTCTCGAACTCGGAGTTCATAATAACCGAATCTTAGATCTATTTTGTAGAAATAACTAGCGCCTTGAAGCGGGTCAAATAGATCATCAATCTGAGGGAGTGGATATCAATTTTTGACAGTGAGTTTGTTCAAATCACAACAGTCTATGCACATTTTGAAGGATCCGTCCTTCTTCTTGATAAACAAGACCGGAGCTCCCCCATGGTGAAAAACTTGGCCTGATGAATCCTTTGTTCAGAAGTTCGCTTAATTGACTGGATAACTCCTGCATTTCGGTGGGAGCTAACCTGTAGGGTGATTTGGCAATTGATGTGGCTCCTGGTATTAGGTCAATTCCAAAATTCAACCTGTCTTTCTGGGGGTATACCCGGAAGATCTTCTGGAAATACATCCGAGAAGTCACATGCCGTTGGGATGTCATTAGTGTTTACTTCCTCTTTGGCTTTATCCACAACATGAGCGAGGAAGGCATAGTTTTTCTTGTGCAGGAACTTTTGTGCCTTGATGCACGAGATAAGATGAAGATTGGCACCAGGTTTATCACCATAGATTATTAGGGTTTAGTAATTGGGGAAGTGAAGGTGAACGGCCTTCTCACGACACATAATATCAGCACGGCGGGGGCGTAACCAATCCATGTCGATTATCACATCAAAATCCTAATATTTATTGGCATCAAATGTATTTGAAATGAATTGTTGTTTAGCGTTAATGTGCACCCTATGTAAACCTCTTTGGTTATTTCGGTTTTCCCATTATCCATCTCCACCGTAAAGGCTTTATTTAGCTTATGGGGTTGTTGGTTTAGTAATTGTTTGAATTTATTACTCACGAAACTCCACTCAGCTCCACTATCGAATAAAATGCATGTGTAAGTGTTGTTGAGGAGAAATGTACCGGTAACAACCGTCGGGTCTTGAACTACCTCTCCTTGACCCATAGTCAGGACCCTCTCTGATCCTCCTGCTCCTTGGTTGTTGGCTATAGGGAAATTGCGTCTAAAATGGACATTTCCTTCACATCCATAACAAGTGTGACTAGCCCCTGCGTTATTGTTGTTGTTGTTGCGGTATTGTTGTTGTTGTTGTTGTTGTTGTTGTTGTTGTTGTTGTTGTTGTTGTTGTTGGTTCTGTTGGGGTTGAGATTTGCAGTATCGAGCGGTATGGCCCTTATGGTTGCAATTAGTACACTGCATCTCTCTGCACTCTCCATTGTGGTGAAAGCTGTATTTTTTACACTTTGGTAAGGTTCCTGAGTATTGCCTGGTAGTGGTTTGTGTAATCGAGGATGGAGCAGCTGGTGTGACTTGAGCGGTAGCAACGTGAACTGCTACAATCTGCTGCTTCTTGGAGGATCCCTGATTATGTCACCCTTTTAGTTTGTTGTACTTGTTTTTCTTGTTATCTCCTTCCTTTCTGAGCTAATCTTTCCGCACTGTCAAAGGTTTCCGGATTCGCCGCAATCACATTTCCTTGAATTGGAGAACTTAATCCCTAATAAATCGCTCAATCTTCTTCCCTTCAGATGTGATCATCCCCGGGCACAGAAGGTCTAGTACACTAAACCTTGAGATGTAGGTCTTAATATCCGAGTTCTGTATGGTGAGGTTCCATAACTGATGCTCCAGTTTCTATATCTCCCCTCGGGGAAAATACTCTGCCATCAACATTTCTTTGAGCTCCTCCCATGGCATGGCATTTGCCATAGGGAGTGTCTTAGCTTCCACGTGACCATTCCACCACGAAAGTGATTGGTCGACAAACGTGCAAGCTGCAAAGTTCACCTTGCACTCTTCAGGGCATCCACATATCTCAAATACCGATTCAATCTTCTCCATTCATCGCTTTAGAGTTATCACTCCTCCCGTCCCATTGAATGTTTGTGATTTGGCATTTGAAAAGTCCTTGTAGGTACAGGATTTTGCATGCCCTTGATTTGAGCTTCCTGTCCCTTTACCATTACCACCACCATTGTTCTTAGTATGAATATGTGCCAAGGTTGTTGTAACTACAACCGAGATTGTGGCTTGGAAGGCAGCATAATTCACTTCTGGTGGGGTGGTGGTGGTGGTGTCGTGTTATAGTTTCTGCGTATCCGTCTTTGAGGCATCTTCTGTCATGGAAACAAAAAGATGGTGAGTATTTAGTACATTGTGGTTTCGATATTCCTTGAATATATGTAACACCGATAAATTTCAAATAGTTTTTCATTTAATTTTTAATAAAAACATTTCATTTCCAAATCATTCCAAAATCATGTATCCAATATTTTCACAAAAACACAATACATAATCCATATCCCAAGATCTCAAAAACATATCATCAACAAGTGTGTACCGATCATGTCGGCGCCTTCCCGCGATCATCACTGGTACCTGAAACACATAACACACAAACGGTAAGCATAAATGGTTAGTGAGTTCCCCAAAATACCACATACAACATATACGCCTTTCCGGGCCATAACTCTATAGGATCTTCCGGTCCAAGTGTCTCAGGGGATTTCCATCCCATAACTCTGTTGACCTTCCGGCCCATACTTTGTTGACCTTCTGGTCCATATCATCATACTCATATCATAACATATCACATATATAACATGAATCACATAAACATCATACACATTAGACCTTCCGGTCACACATAATTACCCCATCGGGTATGGCGTAGTGAGAAGACTCACCTCGCTGATGTCGGATAATCACTCGTGCTCGATTCCCCAACCTATCGTCCTCCTATATCATAAGGACATCTCTAATTAATACTTTCTAGACTTAGTTTGACTAACACTATCAAGTCAACACTAGCCAACCCTGGTCAACGCTGGTCAACGGTCAACCTTTGACCCGACTCGTCGAGTCTTTCATAGACTCGTCGAGTCCATACGTGAACTCGAGTCCTTTGAATCCTTTCTGAATCACCGAGTCACTCACCCAACTCGACGAGTCTTCCACTGATCTGAGTCACGGGACAACCCACTCCGACTCGTCGAGTTTGCTCATGGACTCGGCGAGTTCGTTTCATGCACAACCTCAAACAACCTTCTGAGGTCAGATCTATTCCTCTAATCCTTAGATCTAACCTTCCCAAGTTCATTAATCACGTAAAGTCTCTATCTTGATGCACATGCAACATCTATATGACCATATATGATGATTTAGCCCCAAATACCATAACCTAAGGTCATAACCTCCATTGTTCTTCATAAAGCTTGATGAGTAAGGCTCTCTGGACCTCTATGGATCCAGATCCAAAGCCTCATCACCAGAAAGGGACTATTTGGACATCAAATCAACCTAAGAAAGGGCCCAAGAAACCCTAAATCCATATATTCATCATAAAATAGAAGAAGAGTCGAATTAGTACCTCAAATGTGATAATCTTAGCTTCAAATCCACATAATAGCAACCTCCTTTGCTTCCTCTTGACTAGGACCTCCTTCTTCTTTCTAAACAATACCACAAAGGTCAAGAATGGCTTCCTTTCTCTCTCAAAACTCTCAAGCACTCTAGGATTTCTCTCTATGGACTGGCAGCCGCAAATGAAGGCCATAAGGGCCTTTAAATAGGTCCCAAACCCGAGAAATTAGGGTTTCTTTCGTCAGCTCTGACTCGGCGAGTCACTCCCCTGACTCGTCGAGTCCCCTCATTAACCATGTCATCCAGTCGCAACCAGACTCGATGAGTCTAAGCACCAACTCGTCGAGTCACCTTACATAACTAAAGAAATACACATAAATCAATTTACCTGGGAAACTAGGTGTTACAATATAGAACAGTTTCGGTGATACGGTTGTGCGTGTAAATGAATGCATACAACAACATGAACTAAGAATAATAGAACACATAGCAGATAACAACATCACGATAAAATATATAACTACTTTCACTAGTAATAATCTTTTTAGTACATGAAAATTTGCCTTTATAAGGCATAAAATACATGAAGGAAATATAATCCGACACCATAACGACTCCATGAGTAGTGTAATCACTTAATCATGAAGTCGGTAGTACATAAAAAGGAAATCATAACAATAGTGGTAGTGGATGAAGCTGATCCTAGTTGCGCCGGGAAGTGTCTGGTGGTGCAGATGACGAGGTAGATGCACCCTGGAGACTGGCATGATGCTCGGTGCCTCAAAGACGGGCCTCCAACGCTGCCTGTCGTGGCTAATAGTCCATGACCACCTCATGAGTAATCCTTTCCACGCACTCAACCGTAGCTCTCATTGTAAACATTTAACCGACGGTCGTCTGTGCCTGCTAACTGATGTCACGCGTCCTCCTAACCATTACTAGCAGGGCTCGCTCTGCAGGTACACCGTGACTCAGGTCGTAATAGTCCCGGTTCATACCGAATGGGGGACGCACCCCCTGCTGGCGACTCCACCTCCAAATCTCGTGTGCTTATGGGGGCGTTGGGCTGTTGGGACCCATCCTGTGTGGGGGCACCATGGCCATGTATGGCGGATTAATGACTTCAGACTCCGCGTCCGAGTCATCTGCATCGCTACCATCAGCCTCCTCCTCATCTGAGTCCGCTACCGGTTCTGCCGGTCCTTCTTTAGGTTCTTCCTCCGAATCTTCCTCCGGTTCTGGCTCTAACCATTCTCCATTCCCCTAGTTGGGGAAATAAGGATCTCCTGGATGATGAAATCCGGCCATAGGGTCTGCATAAGGTGTGAGTGGTGTGTAAGAGGAGTGTATAACATTCCATAATATTCCTATAGAATTTTAGTTGTTTATGTTTGAGTTCCTTAAAAAAAATTTGATACAAGGTTGGTAAGTTTTTAGATTCATTGCCCACCATGATCACTCCCAAACACATGTTGGTCGTATATTGAATAAATAGACTTGATCAGACTCTATTTATCCCCAATACGACTACATAACTGTGTGGGTTTCACCACGATGTACAATTTCTCTAAAGACTTTTATTGTTATTGTTTTAATGCACACCTAGTTATGTATTTTAATTATTCCGTTAAGAGTAGTTTAGTCCCATTGTATTTATAGTTGCATATCTTGTATGATTAGATATGCTAGTTCACTATAAACAATGCTCTGATACCAATCTGTCACACCCCCGAATCGGAGAAAATGGCGGAAACGTCCGGGGTCTTGTGTGACTTCATCTTATAATATCATCACAGTGAATATAAATGAAACATGACAAACACCATCATCATACATTCAAAATACAATCGTCATTGTTTACATCAAGTATTATATTAAATATTACATGCCCAAATAGTTAATGTATGATGATACATAATATGACAATTTCCATATGTTCCTGTCGACCTTTCTGCTTAACGATGTCCTGACAATACAAGTTAATTTGTAAACGTCAACACATACAATGTTGGTGAGTTCATAAGTGTATTTTCATGAAAAGTTTGTATCGCTCTGTAAATACCAGAAAATCCGATATTTTCTATAAAAGAAGTAAATTGTTTGAATGCTTTGTATCAAATATTTTATTAAAGCATGTGTGATTTTAAAATGTATAAGGGAAGTATTCCAGAAAATCCCATGTTTTCTGTGTATGTAAAAGGTGATGTATAGTATAAGTTTTTCCCAGAAAATCCGATATTTTGTGCTTGCGAAAGTGTTGTAGTATTAATACCCAAGACTGTAAGTTGGTGTTTGTATAATATTGTAATTGTAGAATTGTTTATGTATTCCGTAAATTTACAGTGGAGTTAATTTCTTTGTGAGTCGCTATAACCATACTTGATGATGACTGATTCGCCCGTCATGACGTTTTTTAGACGCCGACTTGTTTAAGGTAAGGTTTGTCACCCTAGACTGGCATAGTCTAACTGTAGCAAGTAGCTCAGGTGTGGGGTGTCAACCCCGTATAGATCTTATACACAGACTCTCGCTCTCCATCCAAGAGACTCTAGTTATAACTATAGGCTATGGTTGTACACTAGATAGGTGTCAAACGAAATGTCTCACAAAAGCCTTAACTGAATTTATGCGAATATTGTTTTGCACAGTATATATTGTTTCCATGTATGTATTTAGTTTTCAAGGCCCAACGAGTATGTACATGAATGTGTGAAGTCAACAAGCGTGTAGATGGACCACAAAGGCCCAATAAACATGTAAGGTATATTTCAGGCCCAATAAACATGTAAAAGGACAAACATGTAAGGTATTTTCCAGACCCAATAAACATGTAAAAGGACAACTAAGGCCCACTAAACATGTAAATTTTATTCCAGGCCCAATAAGCATATAAATGGACAACTAAGACCCAATAAACACGTAACGTATATTCCAGGCCCAATAAACATGTAAAAGGACAACTAAGGCTCACTAAACATGTAAATTTTATTCCAAGCCCAATAAAAAAGTGTAAATAACATAAGTGATCCGTTTGTTATTACGTTGATTATTTAAATTTAGTTGTTTACCAAAATGACATAAAATGCCCACTTTTTGTAAAAAGACATTTTTGGTCTTTAAAACTGAAAATTTACGATTTAGGCACATTTTTGGTAAAAATGACACTTTAGGTCCTCTAAAACCGAAAGTTTACATTTAAGGGCTTAATTCGAGTAAAATAACATTTTTAGCCCACTCTTGTTAGAAATAACATTTGGTCCAATTTTTATGTAAAATTGACATTTTTTGCCCAAATGTATAGAATTTTTCGTTTTTGGCCCAAGTTTGATAAAATTGTCATTTTCAGCCCTTATAACCGAAAAATAACATTTTTGGCTCAATTTTTTTTAAAATGACACTTAAGCCTACAAAAGCCCAAAAATTTACAACTAAGGCCCAAAAACCGTGAAGGCCCATCTTCAAGCCCATTTTGTGAAAATTAACACTTTTGGCCCTTTTAAAACCCGAAATGTCTTTAAAACCCATTTTTATATAAAACTTACTCTTTTAGTCCTTGAAAAACCGTGAATGCCCTAACGGCTTCACCTTTTTGTTCATTTGTCAAAAATGGCCCCTTAAATGGTTTTGTTTAGTTTTCTAGTGTTCCACAACATGTTTACTCCTTTCACTTCATAATAAGTTGTATAATGTGTGTTAGTTTCCAAACATCACCAAGTTTTCGTAGAGTTTTCGAGATTTATGAAGTTTTAGCATATAATCACAACATATAAAATGGAAAACACACATAAACATGCTTAAACCCATAGATCTACACAAAGGAACTTGTATTCTCCCCCAAAACAAAGTAAAAACCGAAAATAAGGGGTATAAACTCACATTGGGTTGATGGATAGGTTTTTATGAAGAGTTTGGAGGAGATTTCGGCTTAGATGCTTCCTTGAGATGAGTTTTCGAGCTTAGGAAGTTCTAAGATCCTAAATCACGAAATGGAGTGTTAAGAGGAGTAAGTTTAACAGAAACATGAAGTTAAACCTTTTAGATGGAAGTAGCTTACCAAATGAGCAGATTTTTGGTGGATTATCCTTGGATTTACACACAAACACACACGATTATTGGAAGGAAATGAAACATTTCTTGAGGGTTATTAGAGGAAGGTGAAGTTTTGGATGAAGAGAGGAGAGGCCGATATTAAGAAGAGAGAAGGAGAGAGGTGATTAATTTGGTTAATACATGATGGATTAGTCTCAATGTCCTAGATGTTTGGTGGTTATTGCATGGATTACCACCATGTAATAAAGAGGTGCCACCTTAAATCTCATCATTTCTTATATATATATATATATATATATATATATATATATATATATATATATATATATATATATATATATATATGCCGAGAATGAGAAAGAATAAAAAAATGTTTGGGCTAGTTTTTTTATAATACTCGAAATTATAAGGCCCATTAAAAAAATTTTCAGTCCATTGGGCCCATATGAGGGTTTACGACCCACAATGATAAAGGAATTGGGTTTTCGGCCCAATGAAGCCCAAGAAGATTGTCTACAACCCAATAAGGCTTATGAAAGCAAGTGAGTCATTTTATGCCTAACATGATCCAAAAGGTAGTTTAATGAATGTGGGTTCAATTATGGCCTATATAAGGATTCTTAGCCCGAAATAATCAAGTTGTGAGTTTATTGGCCCATTAGGCCCAATAAATGATTTATGGACCAAAAAGATATGTGAACTGGGAAATTAGGGTTACAACCCAAAATAGAGTAAGCATAGTGCATTGAATTAGGTTTAGGGCTTCATGAGTGAGTTTTGATTTGAATAGTTGTTTTTGAATGAGAAATATGTATCCTTATACTTGAAGTTACAAGATACATCAAGATTTGATTACATATAAACCTAATTTCCTAGCCAAAATGCTAGTTGTGACACCTAACATACGCGGACTATCCTCATTCCTCCATTAAGCACTTTATCCATTAAGGCCTTTTGTCTAGAGCTCAAATCTAGACTCAGAACATCGACTTAAGTCATAAAGTTTCCACCTTTATGGCTTTCCATGGCTAGAAAAGATCCAAAAGCTAAAACCTTAACAAATTAATCCATTAAGTGTAACATCCCATTTAAAATAGAATAATTAAATCAGGAACTATAGGAAGTAATTATTTTGATTATTTTATATTATTAGAGCTCAAAATTTAAATAAGAGTTATTGGAATGTTAATTTCGGGGGTTAAAGAATAATATTAGACTCAATTTGAAAGGATTTTTGGAGATGAGGGGTTTAAATGGTAAATTGTGGATTTAGTTTGAAAGAAAAGAAGATCGAAGGGCTGATCTTGTAATTATGGGATAGATATTATTGGATCCGGGTATTTAACCCTTCATTCCCGTCACTAGCAACCCAAAACCTAAAACTGAATCCAGCCGCCACCTTATGACTCCCCACTGGCGCCACTGTTACCCTTTCACTCCCATCTCACCGTTTCCGATCAGCCAACCACCACAGCGACCACCAGAGCCAACTACCTCGTGCCAGAAGAGGACCTTGCGGGTGCCATCACTTTGCCACCGGCAAAATCGGGATCCATCGAGCACCACCACTGCCGAGAACGTAACCAACACCTGGGAAATCCTTTAGTGGTCAAAGTCGGAGCAAGGAACGACGATATGAAGGCTGTGGAGCCTCTTCAGTTGCTGCCCAGCAGAGATCATCCGTCGCTGCCACCTTCTTCTTTCGTTTAGACGTCGTTGTTGCCTCCTTTTGTGCCATGGACGTCGTCGCCACCACTCCTTAGCAGCCGAACGATTGTTGCCGCCGCTCACCGCCGTTGCTAGGTGTGTATGTGTGCTTCAGCTAATGTATCGCAAGCATGGGGGTGCTTTTGGGTTGCTGAACTTGATTTGGATGCTTGATGGACCAGAAGACCCAAAGACAAACCACCATGGCTGATGGCCATGGTGGCTGCCGCCTACTTGTGTTACCCTCGCCGTCGTGAGCCACCAGGTGGGTGGCATGCCTCCTTTGAGCAAATCTGAGTCATGCATGTGTTTTCTAGAGTGCAGGAGTTCATTGGAGGTATTGGGTCGGTCAAAAGTCACCACCACCACCACCGTGAGGTGCTGGCTGCCACCTCCGACCACCGTCTGTTGCCTCATGGTGGTTGTTTGTGTAATTATTACGTATTTATTTTGGGCTAGTATGTGTGTATCATTGTAACATGTAATCGGAATAATAATGGAAAAACTTAAACCACCACCGTGAGGTAGTGGCTGCCGCCTCCTGCCGCCACCAGTCGCCGTGTCGGGTGGCGGTGTGCTTTGCATTGTGGTATTGATTCGTTGGGATGCTTGAAACCCTAATGGGCTTAATGAAACTCTAGTGGGATTAATGGGGACCAATAAAGCCCTAATTGACTTAATAAAATCTTAATGGGCCCAATAAGGCCCAAAGTGACCTAAAAGCCCAACCAATTGATTAATGAGCCAAGATTGGGTACGAAACCTTAATTAGGGGTTGGAAAACCCTAATGGCATAAAATCCTAATTTTGAGAATTTATCGGGACACACACGAGATTATTTAATAACTAGAAATATTAAATAATAATCATTAGCAAAATTAACCTAAAAACAATATTGGACTTAATGGATTAAGTCCTTAGTAGATTAAGTCCTTAATGGGTTAAGTAGGAACACTTTGTTGGGTTTTGAGCATTCTAACACTCCTAAGTGTACATGCAACCCTAAATACCTTGGATCTATGTTTTATCTATTATACATGCAAATATGAACATCCAAGGTATTATCCTAATCTAGCATACAAAACAATGAATATAACAAGATAGAATACATACCTCTTTGATGTAGAATGTCCTCATGAAGCTTGAGTACCTAGTGCCCCAAGTGTGACACCTCAAATGGTTCACACAACACCAAATGCTTTTGGAATAACCTTGAGAGAAATGTAGAACACTTGAAAATCGGCTAGCCGTTCTCTATTCACACATAGTGGCCGATTTTGCCAAGAGTATGATCTTTATATAGTGTTACAATTAGTGTAAACCCTAACTGTCATGACTTTCCATTTCCTTGGATCCATGGGTTCAAATACACCATGGAGCATTCTATGGGTTTTAGCCCAACTTGATAATCCATGGAGCATTAGCCCACTATACAAGTATGGATGATTTACACAATCAACCCATATATTTAATTAGTCTTCTTTTGATCACTTAACTAATTCTAGATTAATTCTTGATCAATACTAATTAAATAATCTTATTAATATATTAGAACTTATAATATATTAACAAACCTTAAGTGTTATTTCTCTCATTATAGTCTATCCAAATGCATGATGCCATGCAACCCAAATGGACCATGCCGGGTTGGGTCAAGTCTTACCAATTATATTTATGGACTTAGACATTAATCCAACAGTCTCTCACTTGGACAAGTCTAAAACTATTATTGCGTATGACTTCAAGAACCGACTGGCAATCGTAGCTCTCAAAAGCTTGTGTCGAACTCTGACCTTGTAGATGAACTCTGACCTTTGTCAATGACTTGTCCATTAGATAAGGGATCATATATTCCTCCATTCTAGATATCATATGAACTGAGACATGGATTGTAAATCATTCTCTCTGTCCATCTGTTGTTTCCCGATTTCCGATTTATGACGACTGACTGATTGAACAAATCAAATCAGTCCTGGCTTGGCCAAGCACTCACATGTATCATCATTAAATCATCGAGGGGCCCACAGATATCTCTTTTATCCTGAAGGTAAAAGGAATGGATAAACTTCGACTCATATGGCTTGTTCTACTACTTGTTGAATCATACACAAAGACACATTTTATAACATCGAGTTACCAATGCGGTTTCGCGCAATCAATGTATAACCAACTCATAGTAACAACTCATATCTTTAGGTTTGAAGAATATAAGATATTATCGTCTCATGATCACTCGTGATAAAATCCATGAAGTGATTCAAATGAGCGCGGGTTGAATCCAATACTTAGAACTTATGAGCACTCATGAGTATTGTAGCACAACTTTGTCAACCAACTTGAACCTCTACAAGCCAACCCATGACAGTCTTGATTCATATCTACTTCCAACATATAATCGACTGTGGATGGTTTAAATAACTTAGTCATTCCGGAAGAATAACCTAGTTATTATGGAAGTCAAAACATGCAAAGTGAAACACAAGAATAAATGAATCAAATATGGTATCAAACCCTATGAATATAAATAGACCACTTCTATTTATCACCATACTGATTACTTATTATTCATTGTTTTGGTTTTATCAACTTTATACTTGAATTAAAACACTAGGTATCCCATGCTCCAAGCATGTACACTATGTTTTCCTAAACAATAGCTTTGCCATACACCAAGTATACACTCTATGTTTATCTATGATCCTTACTTTGTGAAATAAACCAATTGACCAAACTTTCAATGATTCTAATTTCACACTCCCAAATTGAAATCTGTTAGATTTTAAACTTATATGCAATGATTCTCTTGTAATAATTATGCACAAAGTTACAAAGACTTAACAACAAATATTACAGAGTATTCCAATGAAGACCTATTCCATGGACACAAAGCCTTATGTTCAAAGTATGCATTGCTTTGAACATGCTTCTTGCACTAAGTTTTTTCTAACCTTACACAGATTGCTTCCATCTATAGAGACAACTCTATATTCCCATTTTGACTACTGCTTCTAAACAAGAGTTGCCTCTTTTCAGACTATGCCAATATGGCCCTTCCAAAATTCACACTATACTTCCAACTGTCCTTGAGCAACCAATATTTGGTAATCCTTAGATTGTCCTTGACAATTGCTTAATCACTTTAGTCATATCCAACTCTAGACATTTTCCTCCTTAATTCCCCAAGACATTTGGAAAATTCATAAAGAATAACTATTATAGCACATGTAATCGATCTTGTACCCAAAGTAAATGGGACACGATTCATGATGTTTCACATAAAGACATGGCTCTAGACCAGTCTTTTGCCATAATATTTTTTTGTTTGCCATATTCTAAAAATTTTACTATGAAAAGGGATGTCGTAATCATAATCGAATTTTGAGAACGCAATATATAGAATTTTCTTAAGTTGAACCAATCCAGCATGAAATTCATATATATATTCTTGACTAAAGGTAATTAAAATCTCAATATAAGCTCTTTAGAATGATTATAAACTCAATCTAAGCTTTTCATAAATGAAATGAAGTATAATTTCCTCTCCCTTAATTCTAGCAAAACAACTTTTTCAACCCCTGCAACCTCACGAATTGAAACTTTTGTTTTTCTATAATTAACATTGCTAACTTGCAATACTTATCATAATTATCATGCTCCCACTAACATGATGATTATTAGCATAACACTTATGCTCCCACTAGCTTTGACATGTACTCAGAAATCAGCTATTGACTTTTTTACCAAAGTTCAGATTTCTGATACTAGATTGCTTTGATAAGACTTTATCAAAAATCATACACCTTATCTTAGATAGCTCACTGGTGTGTCTAAACAATTTCAGAACTATGAAAAGGGATTTCGTAATCATAGTCTTAATTCTTTAGACCTTTGCTATTTCTCATAAGTCCATGTTAGTGTGCCTACTAACAACTTTGAGAATGCAAAGATTACTATCTACTTAGTGGAAGTGTTTCCTCACCATCATTTTCATGAATCGGAGAGAAACCTTATGACACTTGGATTTTTATGGTGTATGAGTTCCTACCCATATGAATTTGTCAAAACCATAATCACAAGACGTGGATAATGACAAATCCAAACACATATGGATTGAACTTATGCAATTTTAACTTCTTGCCACCTAGCAGTACAGGGCCTGCCATTGCTTCCAAGTTGTTATGCAACCAATTGAGAACTCTAAGAACTCATATGCAGAGCCAAATTTAACTGGAATGGCCACAGAATATGTCAACGCGATAGGTTATAAACCTCAAGACGTGTGCTAGTGAAGAACCTCAGGTTTTATTCTTGATTAGTTCTTGAGGCTTTCAAGACCTTTAAGACTCCCACTGCACTCTTGACGTATAATACTCTCTTGTCAAATATTCAAGGGATAGTGCGGATTCTTTATCAAGACAAACACTTCACACAATTGGCCTAAGTTGGTCTCTGTTTTATCCAAAACATCACAACTTACCAATTTCATGTACAAGAGTAGATAACCTTTTACTCTTACATTTGACTAGTGTTAATAAACCATCTTTAAGATATGTCACTCAAGTTACAATCTTGGAGTATGACTCTAAGAATTGTTTTGGAACGAAGTATAACTCATCTTCTTGATTTGACCATTTCATCAATTCCCAGCTCCTCTTCTTAGCTATCAGAATGCACTTAGAGGATGAATTGTGATAAGGTCTCTTAATCATTAAGATGATCATATAACATGATACTAAAGTACTCTCCCATCTTTTTAGATTTGAGAAACTTTTATCCTTCTGCCTAATTAGATTCTTCTCATTCGTTCTGCCATACATTGAGACTTTTCCAATGCCTCAGAATTATACTTAGACTTATAAGTATAACCATATTTACTAAACTTTAGTAAATCATGACGAATAGTCTTATCGACTATTTGTGGTGGGCTTGATCAGTTTCAAGAATGTGTACTCGATCCCTTAGTCCTTTACTTGACCCACACATCCATGTGAACAAGTAATTAGTCTTAATTTTCCAATGCTTGAAAGTTCTCATTCATCATAGTATACAACTTGCATGATTCCAAGTTCCGATCCAATTGAAACTTGGGTGATCAGAATCTTTCCTTATTTGGTAAATTTAGAAATTACCACAAATGAAAGAATCAATTTCATATTTCCAGTCTTGCTATTAATGGAATCTTATAAGCAACAAAAATTTTCACAGATGCCATTGTAAGGATATTTTAAAATAAATAAAATCAGAAATTTTCCTTTTATTTTAAAAACTTTGCGGAAAAACTTATCCTTACAATCAATATGAAAACTTTTTGTTATCTATTCCTAAGAAATATCTCATAACTCCTAAGAAGTAGCTCAAGAATCCGATCTTCAAACTATGCGATAGAAATCAATCTACGCGATCAGATTCAACATATTCTTTCTGTAAGTTTCTTCACTTTTTTCATTGATTCTTAAAACACCACAATATGTCCCAGTCACATCATGTGATAAGAATCTCAGAGTAGAAACTTAATAGAGTTAGACAAATGGACTTTACCTGAAATAAAGTGAAACTCATTGACTTTACCATCCTTAAGTAAGTTTGGCAGCTTCGTAACCAAAGCCCCTTCCTTTGGCAATAGAAACATATGGACCCTTAGGTAATAGTACATGGGACTATATCAGACTTAGCCTTTTTCTTTACCATTTTGTCAACCAAGTTGACTATGGTCAATCCCTTTCCATTGGGAAGAGAATGCTTTTTCTGGATTTCCAGTGTCATCATTGTCAATGTGCATAAAGTTTTAGGAAGTTGATCTTAGAAAATAGATAAGATCATTAAGGGTCTTGTCATAGTCTGTTTCATAGGTGTCCCAAAAGAACTCACTATGTGACTTAGAAAGTGATTGAGCCATCAACTTTCTCAAGACTTTGACACCTAACTCTCCCGGCTTGTCAATATGTGACTTCATCTCCAAGATGTGATCACACCTAGACCTTGCCTTGCCAATAGGGCTTGAGTGACCTTGAACTTGTGGGTTAGGGAGAATAATTAGAGGAGGTGGAGGACGTGAAGTTCCAAGAGAGTTGGGAAGATCATAGATGTCTGAACTTAGACATCTTTTGGGAGATATTCAAGTTTAGTTGATTTAAAAGTCCTTAATATAACACCCAATATGAAATATTAAGGCTAGGACCCAACAAACTATTTTATAACTTAGAAGAGGATGCCATAATCCAAGCTATAAAATATTTGAAGGTAGGTGAATGACGATTTACCAATTTCCACCATGAAAAACGAAATATAATTAAGTCTTAATTGGATTTGAAACTCCTAGATCTTTTGAGATTCATTGAACTTTTCAATGGCATGTTTCAATCTCGAGTGTGCCCTTCAGGTTTTTGTGACTGGGATGCCGAGGATCACAAAACAAGGTGTGAAGTAACCATGCAAATTACTTGGTACTCTTAAATGTTTACCACCCAACCGATGTGCCGGTAAACCACACACGCTCCACCAGCCTGTGATAAACTTTAAGAAAACCCTTTGCCTACCTTGTTAAATCAAGCTAGTGTTCCGGTAAACCACACACGCTCCACCAACCGACTTAAGAAAAGTGCCAAGTGTAATTTCATGGGTTAGCACCTTATTCACATTTTTCCTAAGTAACTAAGATTGGGAATTATAAGTGTTTAGTTACTTAGTATTTATCATTAATACTTTTAATGAAGGGAGAACTTATAGTCTTTGTCCTACCCGTTCGGCTAATGACCCTCCACCAGTCAAGGAAGCGGTGGGTGAGAGTGGACACCCATTAAACTGCCATTTTATAGGCAGTAACCTTATACCCCCCCCCCCCCCCCCTTATAGACCGGCTTCGTGAATGAGGCCTACTAACGGTAAGACTGACTTTTACTCTTATACATATATATATATATATATATATATATATATATATATATATATATATATATATATATATATATATTATTAACTTATAATATTATAAAGTATAAGGATTGAATTTTAACTTTTAAAATCCTAAGGGCTTAACTTGGAATTAAAGTATTCATAAGTGAAGACTTTTTCAAATTCCAAAACTTGAGGGCAAGTTTTGAAACTATTCAAAACTAATTAATTCCATAACTTATGTGTTTAAAGTAGTTTTAATCCAAAAACTCTTCAAGTTCCATAACTTGAGGACAAGTTATGGAAGACTTTAAACTAATAAAAGAATTCACTTATCTTTATTTTATAACTTATGGAATTAATTAAGGTTACACTTTTTTTTATTAATTATTCAATGAAGAGACTCTTGAAACTCCATAACTTGAGGACAAGTTATGGAGTCATAAAATCATTTAATTAGAACTAGACTCTTCATTTTGTAACCTTTGCCAACCTTTATGAGTTTTATGATTCTTAAATGTGAATTTTCATATAACTTGAGGACAAGTTACAAAAACACATTTTGGAATCAACTCTTAGATTAAAATGGATTGAAAACAACTATTTCACACAACTTTTCTATTAATCTAAGCAACTCATATGAACATGATAATTGGAATCAAACTTTTTCATGTAATTAGTCTAAACCTTAAACTAATACAAAACATGAATCTATTGACAATTATCTTTGAAATTGGATTAGCATGAACATTACCACATCAAAAACAAGTTTATAAGTCCAAAAACATCTTAGGGTAATGTTCCTAGTCCAATTCCAGCCAAAAAGTCGAATTTATGCTGTCTGGGGGTCCAACTCGTCGAGTGCATGAACCAACTTGGCGAGTTGGATCGATTTTGATCACTTTTAGGCAGGGACTCGCCGAGTCTGATGATCAGACATCAAACAGCTTCGATTTTTTGAGCAGTTTTGCAAGTATAACAAGAAAACAAGCCTAGGCTCTGATACCACTGTTGGGTTTTGAGCATTCTAACACTCCTAAGTGTACATGCAACCCTAAATACCTTGGATCTATGTTTTATCTATTATACATGCAAATATGAACAGATAAGGTATTATCCTAATCTAGCATACAAAACAATGAATATAACAAGATAGAATACATACCTCTTTGATGTAGAATGTCCTCATGAAGCTTGAGTGCGTAGTGCCCCAAGTGTGACACCTCAAATGGTTCACACAACACCAAATTCTTTTGGAATAACCTTGAGAGAAATGTAGAACACTTGAAAATCGGCTAGCCCTTCTCTATTCACACATAGTGGCCGATTTTGCCAAGAGTATGATCTTTATATAGTGTTACAATTAGTGTAACCCCTAATTGTCATGACTTTCCATTTCCTTGGATCCATGGGTTCAAATACACCATGGAGCATCCTATGGGTTTTAGCCCAACTTGATAATCCATGGAGCATTAGCCCACTATACAAGTATGGATGATTTACACAATCAACCCATATATTTAATTAGTCTTCTTTTGATCACTTAATTAATTCTAGATTAATTCTTGATCAATACTAATTAAATAATATTATTAATATATTAGAACTTATAATATATTAACAAACCTTAAGTGTTATTTCTCTCATTATAGTCTATCCAAATGCGTGACGCCATGCAACCCAAATGGACCATGTCGGGTCGGGTCAAGTCTTACCAATTATAGCTATGGACTTAGACATTAATCCAACACACTTAACCCTAATTATAATTTCATGTGAAAAACCCTAATTTTGGGATTTTGGGCTTGGACTTATCGGGACCCACATTTGGGCCAATGGAATGGAATTAAGTATTAAGCCCAATTACATCATAAGACTTATTTAGTAAAGTGAGGGACTTAATGGATTAAGTCCTTAATGGGTTAAGTGAGAAACACTTAACCCTAATTGTCATTTTATGTGAAACCCTAATTTCGCTTGGGTTTTGTGTTGGGCCTTTCCTTTGGGCTTTGGTAATTGGATTATTAATGGGCCATCCAAGAATAATCATATGGACTAGAATATGTTGATGGGCTTAGCGCTTGGGGTAAGGCCCATATGAAGGTGTGGGCCCAATTTGGAAAATTGGGACATATGTTGGGCTTTGGCCCATTACTTGACTATTGAGCCTTTAGTCTGTGAGTTGGACTTTGAGCTTGGAACTCAATTATTAATTGGTGTTGTTTGATGATTGACAGTTCGGGAATCTGTCAACCAGCTGCTGGAGTTGTATATGTGGGACTTCAGCAGTGCTAGGTGAGTTATCCTCACTATACCAACAGGGTTTACGACACTAGGTCGGTCCCTTGGGATTTTATCCCGGAGTTAGTATGTGTTTCATATTCATGATCAATTAGATTGGTACCCTGGTACCTAGGGTGTTATGCGGTTATGATCTGTTGGATTAGTAACTTGATAGATAGAATGGTGTTATGCTTAGCAGTTAGTGTGATCTATGCTTATTGCCTGATTATGTGTTATTTATATGTCGACATACATGGATGGGTTGGGTTGAGGCGGTGTCCTGCTTTGTGCGATTGAGGCCAACATACCTGGGGCGGTCCGGATAGGCTGTAGGCTCGTAGGAGGCGGTCCAGTCATGCTGAAGGCCTGACAAGCGGTCCGGATAGGCTGTAGGCCCGTAAGAGGCGGTCCAGTCATGCCGAAGGCTCGAGAGCGGTCCAGATAGGTTGTAGGCCCGTAAGAGGCGGTCCAGTCATGCTGAAGGCTCATTATGCATGTTGTTTTGTATTTGTATTGATATGATATTTGTTTTGGTTAGTATGGGTTGGTATTTTGGGGGTAACTGACTAATCCTTCGAGCTTACATTTATCGATTATTGTTTCAGGTACAACGGATGACCGCGAAAAGGCGAAGGCGTGACCGTACACTTCCTCATATTTTGATTTGGATTCTGGAAAACTCTGATGTTGAAACTATTTTGAAACCAAACTATAATAACTTAATGGTTTTTTTATTTGTATTAAAAAGTTTTAATTTGGCTTGAATTTTATGACTGTTACATTAAGACATCATAACTCTTGCATGGAAGGGATACAGGGACCAAGGTCACATTTTTATGGTTCCTGATAGCTCCATAATGGATAAAGTTTCCAACTTTATACATTAGGATGGTCAAAACAACCAAGATCTATTCTTTAAGTCTGAAAGGAACCAAAAGTGCATCTCTCTCAACTTAATCCATTAAGTCCAAGTCTGCAACCTTCTGATCTGAATCAATGTGATGTTTAGATGGATAAAGTTTCCAACTTTATCCATAACAAGGTCACAAACTTTATGCACTAAAATGACCAAAAGCTCATAACACCCAAAACTAGCTAGATCTAACAAACTCATCATCAAGATTCAAGCTTTATACATCTAGAAGAAAGATCAAGGTGAACAAGGTTCGGATCTACAAGATCCAATGCAACCAACACTTCTCTAATAAGCTCCTTCTACTCCAATATGCACCAAGAACTCTCCAAAGCACTTAAAAACACCTTCTTTTTGCTCACAAGTCCCAAAATAGGGTTAGAGTTTCAAAGGAGGATGTTGGAGGGGCGGAGGTTGAGAATGGAAAGGGTTTGCGGAAGTTAAGGAGCTTAAATAGGGATCAAAAATCGAAAATTAGGGTTTAGGTTCCGATCGGGTACCCCCAACGTACTCCGGGTACGTCCAGTGTACCAGGTAGAATCTCTGCGATCATCCTTGCCTAGTACGCCCAACGTATACCATGTAGGCCGAACGTACTAGGCTAAACCCAAAACCCGCTTAACTTCTAACAGTTATAACTTCTCCGTTCCAACTCCATTTTCGATGATATTTATATCCACATAAATGTATTAAAGAGCCCCATAATATTATCTAGATATCCTGGACTAAAACCTTCTTGTACAAAAATCCATATTTCATGTAAGTCCCCGACCTATGACTTTCCCTTTTTCTACACTTCGGCCTAAAACGCAATTCAAATGTTAAGATCTTGAAACCATCATTTCCTCCTTCCAAAAGGTCTAAACATTACCTCATTAAGGCCCAAATCCTTTACGCAATCGACTTCCGGCCCACGACCTTGAAATAAGAAATGATAGGGACCAGGATGTTACAGGGTCAATGCCCCAAATTAAGAAGCGACTCAAAACATGGCGTTACAAAGCCTTTGACTATGGTCATTGCCTTCGTCTGTGGCTCGAGTTTCCAGCACCACAGGATTTCAAAAAATTAAAAGCGCTCGCCGCCGCCGTCTATGTCCAAACTCGTAGCTCGACGCAGTCGTTGGAAAATGAGGGAGAGGAAGTCGTCACTGTCGTTACCAAACCTCCATAAAGAAAAAGGGTTTCGTCAGTGTAAGATCTGAGAAAGGGCTTCGTAAAGAGATGGTGGTCACCAAACCTCCATCGATGAGGTCAAGTTTAGTGTCGCCGCTACTGGGGTTTCAGCTCGCCACCATTACAAACCCAAACATGTTACAGAGTCGTTTAGGTGGGAGAACGGCAGATCGTTAGTGTCGTCGAAGGACCAAGACGAAGCCAACAATGGTAACTCCAGTGGTGGTGACAGCTCTGACGGGAGTTCCAATTTTCCCGGCGGAGAGAAACATAGAAAAATAAGCTATGGAGGGAGTATGGGTGAGGTAGTGTTGTATTTGTTTTCTTTTTTATTTAATTATTAATTAGAAAAATACAAAATTAATAAAAGAAAAAGAAAAGGAAAAACAAAATAAAGAGCACAAAAATGTCATTTCGCACACTTCCAATTATGAAATGGACCAAACTCGCAACACAATGAAAAGTTTAGACCTCTGGTGCTAGTCCAAACTTTTTTGGACCAAAGTGAAAATTTTCTTCTAACCATAAGGATCATTTATGTAGTTTTGTCTTATATTTTCTTTTATTTTCATCCTCAATGGAAGGACCCAAAAAAGTCGATCTCTCAAATTAGAGTCAGCCTACACACGTTTCAGTACAAGTTTTATACATATATTACAAACCAAGAGAAGAGCGAGCAACAAGTTCACTAAGCCGCTCATCCTTCATTTCTAGTAAATTACATGAATGGTCCTTATGGTTTTGGATAATTTGCACGTTTGATCGCTAACATATTTTTTTAACTCAGAAGCTCTCTACTGTTTGTTTTTGTTATGTATCTGGTCCCTACAATTTGTTTTTGTTACTTGCTTGGTCACTGTCTTACCTAAAAGACTATTATTTAAATAAGAAAAAATAGTAGGATAGGTAAGATAAGGTAGTGAGATGAGGTTGGAGGTGTGTTTATTTAAATAAATTAAAAACTCAAGGGCAAAATATTTTTTTTAGGTAAGACAGAAACCAAGCGCATAATAATTGTGTTAAAAAAACAAGTTAGGAACCAAACATACAAATTACTTTAAACCATAGGGACCATTCATCTGACTTACTCCACATTTTTTTAGGTGACTTCACTAAACCTATGCTCCGTGTAAAGTGACTCCATGCTCCATAAAGAAATGTGAAAAACTTACACGTGCAGCTCGAATCTTCAGTAAACAGTGTAAAAAAAAATCACTAAGTTCGAATAGATTTTCGCGAAATCAGTTAATTTTTGTTATAAATAAATTAGACTTAAGAGAAGTGAGTGAAGAAGCTTCTGTCTAATCCGTGGCTATCAACAATCAAAGCATCTCTTAAAATTTGGAAGACCTTCACACCCAATCCCTTTCTTTGTCTTTTCTTTTATCTCTTGTCGTCTCTTCTATTTCCCTTCAATCTTCGGTAGGCCTGCCCCAATCCCACCACTCTTTTTTTATTATTATTATTCATAAATTCATCTCTCCTTATCTCTTTCCCATAACCCTCTGTTTTTGTTTTAAAGATTTCTTGAAATTCTCTCATTCTCTTCCATCCCAATACAAATTTCATCGAATTTCTTCAATAAAATCCTGTTTTGATCTTCAAATCGACATTCTTCAAAACCCTAAACTGATGTTCTCTTCTTCCTAAACATATTTCAAAACGGTCGATCTCATATTTAATGGCTTGAAAAGAGGAATAGAGAGCAAGAAGCAGACTCCATAAGCCTTTCAATTTTGATTTCAGGAATCAATTAGGACATTACCATATTTCGAGGTCAGAACTCATCTTTGTATTCTTCAGTTTCTGTTTTTGGTTTTTACTTAATAATATTTCCTTTGAATTTATCACCTGTTTAAACACATGTATATATATGAAACAGAGCATGACTCTCAGTCGTGTCTCATATTCACAAGTTACTGTACATGTGTTTTGGATTAATTTTACTGCCTGAATTAAATATTCTTCATCTTTTGTAGTGGTTTTAAAAATTTATATGAATGAGTCTTAGTGTGACTCGGTACCTTCTGCAATTTAAGTTGTACTGTGTGTATTGATTTTTAATTTTGAAAACTATTTTAGTTTTCAACAGTGTATTAATTATTTTATCTTATTTATATTTTTAAGAGGTTATAAATTGTTAGTAATACTTTTAAAAGGTTACAAACAATGATTAACTTTTGGGGATTAATTAAATGCATTTACATATCTAGAACAAAATAGACATATATATCATCGGCTTGATATTAAAGAAGAAAATCAATTCTATTCTATCTCTATAATAATAGAGAACGCCATTGCTACAATACAACTAATATTTTCTAAATATAGCTATGAAGAATTTAAAATTAAAAAAGAACGAATAAACAAAAACACAATTGATATACGTAACGTTATGAATTACGACGAAAGAATAATGACCTCAAATGATTCTAAACATATAAAACTTCGATAATCGGTTCCAACAATATTAAAAGCATATTATTATTTTATATTATTAAAGCACATCAAGAAAAATTAAAATAAGAAATTATCATCGCAAATACATCACGTTAAAAATGAAGTAGATATAGTTCAATTTCTCATTGTCACCATCTCCTTTGATATATATATATATATATATATATATATATATATATATATATATATATATATATATATATATATATATATATATATATATATATATATATATACACACGGAAGAGTTGTATAGAAAATAAATGATTAATACAACACATATTTAAACCAATGAAAACATAACAGCATATCAATTTAGGGTAACTACATAAATAACTTCCCAAATATATTATTTGTGAATAAAGAAATGGACACGTATCATTTGATTATTGGTTCCGACATATGCTATTATAGCTATTTGTTTTCCATAGAACTCATTCATATATATATATATATATATATATATATATATATATATATATATATATATATATATATATATATATATATATATATATATATATATATATATATATATATATATATATATATATATATGATTGACACCCATCACTATTATTGAATTTGTTTCCAGACCAGAGCAACCTGCATGGCCAATAATGGAGGTCGCCAGCTGATAAGGGACATGGACACTCATCTTCCACTAGAATGACCGGAGTACCCTCGCACATTCTCTAAAATGTCAAAACAGCCCCTACTACGTTCATCCCGCCAAATTACATCTGTTTTGCTCTTCTTATTCGTATTCTCCTTCGCCTGCATTTTTTTCCGGCCAGTATTCTGCTCCTCTTTGTCTGTTGAAGTCCATGCGCTACTTGATTTCAAGAAGCAGTTAAAAGACCCTTTGAATTACTTGGATTCATGGAAGATCACGGAATCTCCGTGTCAATTTTACGGGGTTTCGTGTGACAATCAAACGGGTCGGGTGGTGGAGATTTCGTTGAACTACAAATCTCTCTCTGGAAAAATTTCACCGGCGCTTGGGGCTCTTGAGAGCCTGAAATCTCTGGTGATTCCTTCGAATTATATCCACGGCGAGCTGCCGGCCGCCCTCGTCAACTGCAATGATCTCCGCGTTTTGAATGTGACTGCAAATAATATTACCGGTGTTTTACCGGATCTTTCGAATCTTCAAAAGCTGGAGATTCTGGATGTTTCCGATAACTATTTCACCGGAGATTTCCCCACGTGGGTCGGAAGTATGACAGAACTATCAGCACTTAGCCTCAATGATAATAACTTTGAAGAGGGTGGTATACCGGAAAATATTGGGAATTTGAAGAACTTAAGATTGCTTAATCTCGGCGGGATCCAGTTAATTGGAGTAATTCCAAAATCTATATTTGATCTGAAAGAATTGGAAACACTAGATCTTTCGAGTAACAAAATATCGGGCAACTTTCCGGTGGAAATCACGAAGCTGCTAAACCTCCGGAAAATAGAGCTTTTCGGGAATCAATTTACCGGAGTAATTCCACGGGAGTTTGCCGAGTTAAACCTGTTGCAAGAATTCGATGTTTCCATGAACCAGATGCACGGCGAATTGCCTACCGAAATCGGGAATATGAAGAATTTGACGGTTTTTCAATGTTTTATGAATCATTTCTCTGGGGAACTACCTCCGGGATTCGGGGATATGCAACATTTGAAAGGATTCTCCATCTACCGGAACAATTTCACCGGAAAGTTCCCCGTAAATTTTGCAAAGCTTGCTCCTTTGGTTAATATTGACATATCTGAGAATAAATTCTCCGGCGAGTTTCCGAAGTTGTTATGTGGCTCTGGTAAACTGGAGAAGTTGTTAGCTCTTGGAAATGATTTTTCCGGCGAATTCCCTGTAGATTACGCTGAATGCAAATCTTTGGTGAGGCTGAGAGTCAATCAGAATCAATTATCTGGCAAAATCCCAGATGGAGTGTGGGGTTTACCTTCTCTAGATTTGGTGGATCTGAGCGATAACAATTTTAGTGGAGAAATTTCGGCGTCCGTCGGATTTTCCACCAGCTTGACTCAATTGCTACTTTATAACAACGATTTTTCAGGTACAATCCCACCGGAAATCGGGAAACTGACTCGCCTTGAGAAGCTGGATTTGTCTAACAACAAGTTTTCCGGCCAAATCCCATCCGAAATCAAGAATGTAAAGCAGTTATCATACTTGCATCTTGAGACCAACTTCTTTTCCGGTTCAATTCCTGCCGAATTGGGTCAATGTGAAAACCTAATCGACTTAAATCTTGCATGGAATTTCCTCACCGGAAAAATCCCCGACAGTTTGGCACATATTTCATCGCTAAATGCTCTTAACGTGTCACGAAACCTACTAACAGGCGTAATCCCCGACAACCTCAACCGTTTAAGATTTAGCTCCATTGATTTTTCATTCAATCATTTGTCAGGAAGAGTTCCTTCCGATCTGTTAAACATGGCAGGAGATGATGCTTTCGCTGGAAACAAAGCACTCTGCGTCGATGAAAATTCGAATTCCAATTCCGCGAAACCGAGACCCAATTTTGGATTGGACATTTGTGACGAGAAACATCAGCCTCGCGAAATCAACAAAAGCAAACTACTTATGTTCTGTATGATACTGTTTGGTCTGATCGTACTTCTAGGAGGGTTGATGTATGCAAGTTACAAAAATTATAAGATCCATCGTGAAAAACTTGACGCCAAAAACAGGTTGGATGATGAGAAAGGATCGGGGAATCCAAAGTGGAAACTAGAAAACTTCCATCAAATCGAGTTTGATGCTGACGAACTGTGTGATTTGGATGAAGAAAACTTGATTGGAGTTGGAGGTACCGGAAAAGTGTACCGGGTCGAATCCAAAAAATCCGGGCTAACGGTTGCAGTGAAGCAGATTTGGAAGGGAAACAAGGTACAAGTGATGACAGCAGAAATCGGGATCCTTGGAAAGATCCGACATAGGAATATATTAAAACTTTACGCCTCTTTGATTAAAGGGGGTTCCAACTTTTTGGTTTTTGAACATATGGTCAACGGGAACCTATACGAGGCGTTGGGTCGGGTCGGGAAGAACTTGGTTTGGGTTCAAAGGTATAAGATTGCATTCGGGGCTGCAAAAGGGATTGCTTACCTACACCATGATTGTACTCCAGCCATTATACATCGAGATATCAAATCCAGCAACATTTTGCTTGATAAAGATTTTGAGCCCAAGATTGCTGATTTTGGGGTCGCCAGGGTTGCTGACCAGGAACTCTTGGGGTCGGACTCCAATTGCTTTGTGGGCACACATGGTTACATCGCTCCTGGTGAGTTTTTCTTTTCTTTCCAAATGTTATACAATGTTAATTAGACTCTATATCAAATCTTCTCTCCTAATTATTAATTATTTTTTTCAGAGACAATCTAAGAGTACTCCAAATACTTATATATATAGCTAATATTCACCATTTTGGTATTTTATTGTAGAATTGGCTTACACACTCAAAGTGACGGAAAAGAGCGATGTGTACAGTTTCGGAGTGGTGTTGCTGGAACTCGTGACTGGAAGAAGGGCAATAGAGGAGGAATATGGAGAAGGGAAAGACATAGTCTATTGGGTGCTGTCTAGCCTTAACGACCACGAAAACATCCTTAAACTTGTGGATACCAGGTTAATTTGTGGTGGCGAGACAGAGGAAGTAGCGGATAAAAACGACGACATTATGCAGGTGTTGAGAATCGGTTTGCTTTGTACAACGAAGCTCCCAAATCTAAGGCCGAGCATGAGAGAGGTTGTGAAGATGCTGGCGGATGCGGAACCCAATGCTTTGAGATCGATAGCTGATGATCATCGTGAAAAGTTTGGAAAAGTTTTCTTCTCTTGAAACTGAAACCCTTACCTCCAGGAGTTTTGACTTGTGATGCACCAACTCTTTTTTAATGTATGTTTATAGATAGTAAGTATTATATATATAGTTTTGAGCTTGTATAATTGAATTAAAACCAATCATAATATTGGTATTTTTATATAGTTTTTGAGCTTGTATAATTGAATTCAAACCAATCATAAGATTGGTGTGGTGTTTGTAATGATATTCGGATGTATTTATAATAACGTGGGTTTCATGTACATCGACCTCATGGAACTCATGTTTCTAACAAAGCGTGAACGAAACAAGATGTATACAATTAAGATTTGCTTACAAAAACAGCAAATGTGTTGTTAAAGATTGAGATTATACCTAAATCATAATTGGTGGTATTTTTTTTTTTTTTGGAAAAAAACTAAACAAAGGTTGATTTCACTCATACTTGACAATGGACATGCATACCATCCCAAAGGCTAAATAACGGGTCATGGGCACATCTATGTGTTGATCGTCCTTGACCATTCTCGAAAAAATCTGTTTTTTTTACGGAGGTTTGGTCCTTTTTCGGATCAGTTCGGACGTTTTTTGAGCCGGTCTTTTTACAGTATAGTCTTTTTTTTATGTCATCTTTTTAAGACTGGAACCGGTCGGTCTTTGTCGATCCGGTCTCATAGTCTTTGCGCTCGTATTTTTTGATATATATATATATATATATATATATATATATATATATATATATATATATATATATATATATATATATATATATATTGTTCAGGTTTTTCTGTTAACAAATGTATCATTAACATCAAAATGATAAATTGAGATTTAATAAAAACTAGTGAAGATTCCCCGCTTTGCGGAGGTTGAAAGCCATCGAGTGTTTGCTAAGGGATGTTAAGTTGAATCTTCTATAAACCAATAAACCTATAAAATCTACACATTTGTCAAAATGACATTTGTGACCCATTCACCGAGTTGACTCGCCTAACTACCACTGTAAGAACATGAACAAAATGAAGGACAGATGAAGACACATATTTTCCATTAATTACCGTTGAAATATCACATCATAATGAAACTATCTTTTTTGTTTAGCACATAGGAATGGAATGGTGCATTCTTCAGAAAATGCAATTCCTTTTTCGATGTTGAATTTCATTTCATTCCTTTGTGATCCATTACGTCACAGCAAATAAAACATAAGTTTTTTTTTTGGTAATGAGTATAAAACATTTAAGCTCCTAAAATAAATTTACTACATATTTACGAAAAAAATAATAAAAATAAAATTTATAAAAGTAAAATAAAATAACTATCATTTTCTTCATCATCAATAACTTTCTCCTCGGTTTTTGTTGTTCCTCTTCTTCTTCTTCATCTGGTTGGCTGGTTCTGAGTAAGGATTCACAAACCTGCATAATCACAAAAAATGCTCACTTTTTTTCAATATCTAGAACATTGATCTGCCACAAGGAACTAACCATTTGATCTTTTTTCTCTTCAACAGCTTTCATTATCTATTGTTCTTTCCCTTCTGAATGGTTCAACTTCTTCGGGTCTTCTTATATTTGTATCAAAGACACATCACCTGTATACACACGAAAAAACACTTACTATATTAAATTTAAATGTTATTTATTTTTTAATTTTTAATAATAATGATGGAATTAAATTAAATGATTGGACCTGAAGCGGCTGAAACTTGTGACTTCATTTGGTGTTCTTTGTCTCTTACCCATTCGGCTATAAATTGGACCTCCATATAACTTTTATCTTTTCCAAGTTCTCTTGCAGCTTGTCTTGTGTATATGTAGCCAATTGTATGTAACATAGCCTCACTAAAAGCTGAAATTTTATCACAAAGCTTGATCATTAATGCAAAAAAAGTTAACAAAACAACTCTTTTAGAGGAATATATAGAAGGGTAATTTAGGAATTTAGAATTTTGACAGGTGATTTTCTGGAACAATATCATCTTATCGGCCGAAACCAAAAAAGGAAAAACGAATAAAGACGGACAGATTATAAAAAAAAAGAAAAAAAAATTGTAGACCAAAAAAACCTCCGATCCAATGTTACAGTATCTTTTCCAAAACACTTGACACCTGTATTCATCTAAAATTCACAACCATTTGCAATCGAAATGCATATAGAAACAAAAAAGTAACAAAAAACAACACAGGAATTGGTAATGTGAGATGTAAATCAGGTACCACTTGAAGTTCAGGGTGGAAATTTTTCTTGGACAACTCCTCTGTGCTAATTGCAACTATTCATCATAAGCAATAAAAAGTCCAAATTCAAACACTTGTAGTTGGGATAAGAATTGTTCAAAGTACACGTCAATTGCTGGAATGACCATAATTAGCACAATTGACAATCCCTAAAGCAAAATGAGAATTTCAACACTGTTTAAATTCTAAAGTCCAACTTATTTTAATCTAAATCAAAACAACAATTTTAACTTTCAAATAATCAAAAAGAAAGACAAGATTCATAACCCAAGTAGTAGTTTAACTATCACAAAAGAAACTGTGGAAGAAAAAACCTTCTCCCTTCAATCCATTAACGAAATATGGTGGGTTAACCATAAAAATTACCAAAATATAGCGGTTTTTATGTATTTTCCCACATATTAATTATAATTTTGTACTATTTTAATCTTGTTTATTGTGTAATCACAATGGTTTCAAATAAGTGGAAAAGTGTATGATTTTGGAACTATACAAATAAGCAACACAACAATTTGATGATTCCAACTGAAAAGAGTAGGTATTGATGAAGAAATCAATCATATTTCAAATTTATTTAGGAGTTTTGATAGCTTTAATGGATACCTTATTCATCTTCCAATAACCGTAAAACAAAGTCAGCTTCTATCTCAAAAGCTAATTGGCTCAGACATTTCATCGAACACCTCATAGGCATGTTTCCTGTCCAAAACCAATATCCTTGCCGTGTTTGATAAACTTGTATAATCCCAGATACATTTGTCAAAATCATTACACAAACAACAAAAGAATAAGAAGCAATACTCGAAGAATTTATGAACGCACCAGATTTTTATTTTTGCTTCAACAGTTTGTTTTAGCTTGTTGCGTCGTCTGAAAGTTGCGCCTTCTGAAGGGGTTAAACGACAGGAGGAATGGGTAAGATGTGATTATAAAACAAAGAACTAACATAAAAATGATATATATATATATATATATATATATATATATATATATATATATATATATATATATATATATATATATATATATATATATATATATATATATATATATATATATATATATATATATATATATATATATATATATATATATTGTACGAAAACATAAACTCATAATTTTCCAACATCAACATTTCATTTATATATGAAACAGTTGGTTTTCATCATACATATTACACAGAAATCCTCACTACAATAACTCTCAGCTCTCTGATGAACAGCAAGAACACGATCAAAAGAATACAAACTGAAGCTGTAATACAAACCCTAAAACTAGAGAGAGCTATCTTTTGTGTGTGAGAGTGAATCAATCGTCTGAACTACGGAAATGAAGAGAAATCAACTTTTTTTACACCGGAGCAAACCTGGATCCGGATTAAACAACCCGCGAAGTAAACTCTCCTGCAATATCAGAAAATACCACAACACCCTTCAACAATTGAATAAATAATACATAAAGACCATTTTTCATATAAATGACAAGTTTGTATTATATAACCTTTTAACACCCTCTCTCAAACTTGTCATTTTATACAAATTTATTTACCAGAAAATCAGTTTTCCTATGAGGCCTAGTAACAGTTAGATAAATCAGTTTTCCTATGAGTTTCTGGAACTCTGTTATATTAGTTATAAGATCAGTATTATCATCACAATCTTTGTTAAACACAAAATTAACTTCCAAAGGAGTTTTAACAGGTTTACATCCCAGTATACCAAATTCATTCAACAACTCCAAACAGTATTTCCTTTGATTTAGACATACACCATTACTAGTAGATAGAACTTCAATTCCCAGAAAATATTTCAACAACCCTAGATCTTTAATTCTAAACTGAGACTTAAGAAATGATTTTACATTTTCAATTTCTACACAACTGTTACCTGTTAAAATTATATCATCCACATATACTAACAAAATAACAATGGTGTTATTTTTTGAACGAACAAATAAAGAATAATCATTTACACTTTGAACAAAACCAACAACTGACAAAGATGAGCAAAGTTTCTCATTCCACTTTCGTGGAGCTTGTTTTAAACCATACAAAGACTTAACCAGTTTACAAACTCTACTATCATCTTTAGTATGATATCCTTCAGGCAATGTCATATACACATCTTCAACCAAGTCACCATATAAAAAAGCATTATTAACATCCAATTGATAGAGATGCCATGAATTATTAACAGCAACACAAATCACAATCCTAACAGTAAGAATTTTAGCAACAGGAGAAAAAGTTTCTTCATAATCTATTCCTTCTCTTTGATTATAACCTTTTGCAACTAATCTAGCTTTATATCTCTTAATCTCACCATTAGATTTGTATTTAATTTTATAAATCCACCGACAACCAATAGGCTTTCTGTTTTTTTGGAAGATCAACAATATCACAAGTATGATTCCTATATAAGGCTTCCATTTCCTCATTCATAGCTTTGATCCAATTTGGATCAGTAGAAGCTTCAGAATAAGTACTAGGTTCAAATGTTTTATTAAGATTAGAAACAAAGCATTTACTATCATTAGCTAACAAAGAATAATTCGCAGACTTTTCTAACCCATATTTGTGTGAACTTTCTACAACAAAGTCATTAAATCTTGTTGGTAAACGAACATTTCTACCAGATCGAGTAGTACCTAATAAGTGATCATCAGAAAGGTTATTTTGTTCTAAGAAACTATCCTCAGACACAATAGATGAACTAGGAACATCTACAACATTCTGTTGCACATGTGCCTTGTCACTTTGGTTGCTGACCTCATCATTAGAGGTCCCATCCAAGTTATGATCTGCTTCATTGCCTTCAGAATGAAGGGTTATTCCTAATTAAATCACCTAAATCATTTTTTTCTTAAATAAAACTAGACAACTGAGGGTCATCATAGGAAAATGGGTCACTTGGATTATTAAAATCAGTAGTTTTATCACCAGAAAAAGAATTAAGCTTGAATGGAAAGACTGATTCATAAAACTTGACATCCCTGGAAATAAAAACCAAATTTGTATCAACACTGAAAATCTTATAACCTTTTTGTTCCAAGGAATATCCAAGTAAAACACATTTTTCAGCATGTTCAGAAAATTTATCAAAGTTATTCAGTTTAGTTGCAAAGCAAAGACATCCAAAAATACGAAGTTTATCAAAGCTAGGAACAGATTTATAAATGAGTTCATAAGGAGAGGCTCCATTTAAGACAAAAGTGGGAGTTCTATTTATCAAAAAAATAGCAGTTAAAATAGAATCACCCCAATAAGTCAAAGGCAAACCTGACTGAAACATTAATGACCTAGCTACATTCACAATATGTCGATGTTTTCTTTCAACCACCCCATTTTGTTGAGGTGTATGAACACAAGATGTTTGATGAATAACACCCTTATTTTCAAAAAAAAATTTCATGTTATGATTTAAAAACTCTGTTCCATTATCAGACCTAACCTTTTTAATTTTAACTTCAGATTGATTCAATAAAAGATTAAAGAAAGTAGTAACACAAGAAAAAACTTCACTTTTAGACTTAAGCAAATAAACCCAAGTTGCCCTAGTGAAATCATCCACTATAGTAAGAAAGAACTTAAACCTTTCTGAAGTGATCACTCTATAAGGACCCCAGACATCTAAGTGAATATGTTCACCTAAACAAGAAGTGACATGCTGACTAGTGGGAAAAGAATCCCTTGTTTGTTTAGCCTTATGGCAAACATCACAAGGAGGTAAAGATTCATTTTCAAATTTAAGATGAGGCTTTAAAGAATTCAGATATTGGTCAGAAGGATGAACAAGTCTATTATGCCAAGTAAATTTAGAAACATAACACATAACAGAATTAGAAGTAAAGGAATTACCAGAAGGTACACTATCAACATAATAGAGACCTCCAGTTTCACTAGCATTCCCCACCATCTCCTTTGAGTGTAAATCCTGAATTTTGCAACTATATATGTTCATTACAGAGAACTTCACACTTATTATCTTTGCAAATTTTGTGAACTGACATCAGATTGACATTAAACTCAGGAACAACAAACAAATCAAACAGAGTTAAAGAGTTTGAAATATTTAAGTTTCCAATTTTTTCTATTTTAGCACAAGTTCCATTAGGATGAGTAACAAGAAGATTAAGCTTAGACACATCCGCAGTATCATGCAAAAGAGATTCTGATGCTATCATATGTTGACTAGCACCAGAATCAACAATCCATTTATTACCATTATAAAATGAATTACAAACATTAAACAAGCAAGTACCTGCCATATGGGAACTGACAGATGCTTCCTCATTGCACTTTCTTTCTCCTATTAGACTAAGAAACTTGGCATATTGATCCTTAGTAAGTTGAGGAAATTCAGATTCTCCAGGATTAGTTGATCCAGGAGTAACAACATATGAGTTTGCATTAAAATTTTTAACTTGACTATTTTGATTACCATCACTCCTAGGTTTATAATCCTTTGGATATCCAATTAGTTTATAACACCTCTCAACAATATGTCCTTTTAGACCACAATTTTTACATTGAAAAGTTGAGCCTTTGTTTTTATTACTAGAAAATTTATTGTTGAATTTGCTATTAAAAGCACTAGGTTGACTCTTAGAACCAGATTGGGAGTCATTAGAAAGAGATCCATTCCTTTGAAGAGACTCTTCACGAGATATAATTGAAAAAGCAGTTTTCACATTAGGAAGTGGATCCATAAGCAATATATGACTCTTAACCTGGTTATAAGACTCATCTAAACCACTCAGAAATTGCATGAGCTTCATTAGTTTAGAGTGATCATTTAGTTTAGCTGCAGCCTCACATGTACATTCTGTGAGACTAGTTAAACCATCAAACTCCTTCCATAATGCATCAAGTTTATTAAAGTAATCAGAAATAGATATACCATTTTGTTTTAAAGAATTAATTCTTTGATGAACATTGAAAACAACAGTACCATCAGCTTTATTATATGTTTCAAATAAGTTTTCCCAAATTTCTTGAGCATTATCTGAATATGCATGACTAGCATAGATTGAATCACTAATGGAAGACAGTAACCAAGAACACACAATAGTATTAGCTCTTTCCCATTTTGACTCTTTGTTTTTTTTCAACACTATCCTTTTTAAAAGTGCCATCTACAAACCCTAGTTTATTTCTAGCCTTAAGTGCCCTAGACATAGAACTTCTCCAAATACGAAAATTTTCATTTCCAGATTATTTCACAATAACAATAGTTGTAGTAGCATTATCAGAAGGATGGACATAGAGAGGATCATCAAAAATAATTGAATCATCCTTTCCACTTTCTCCTGGAGAATCAATAGAGCAAGCCATTTAAAAGAACTTAATAGTCAAGTAATTAGACAAACAAACTCAAGACTGACTCAACAACAATTAGCCAAGTAGGAAACACAAAAAAATTAGCCAAATAGGAGAAAAGAATAACACAGATAGAAAAAAAACAGAAAAACAGACTCATGTATCAACTTAAAGTCCAGATGGTCACCACCTTTTGTCGGGGCCCAAGACAATCAATACAGAGTCATGAAAAAACAACACCTAAGAACAAGAAAATAAACTGGTGAAAACAAAACACAAGGATCTCCCAATCACAAAATATAAATGAGAGAAAATAGGGAACAAGAAAACCCTCACAGTGCTTTAGAAGACGAAATGCCAAATAAATCGACTCTGTTTGTCCGTTCCCAACAAAGGGTTGATCGGTGATGAAATCCGACCCCCAGTGAGTTATTTCAGACAACAGATTAATCTATTGAAGAAGTATCGTTTATTACGATGTTCGATGTTCAAATATCACAAGCCCAGAACACGAATCAGGTTTGACTACCTGCAATGAACCACGAAAACTCTCACAGTACCAAGATCGAAGAACAAATGAGATAAAAAAAAACCTCAATCGGAGAAAAAACGATCGATCAACAAAACAGATCTGATCTAATAACAGATCTAAAAGAAACAAAAGAGAAGAAGAGAAACAACCTCTTACGACGTCTTCAGATGATATAACCTCTGATGAACATCAACAAGAAGACGAAGAACCCTCAAGCTCTGATACCATGTACGACAACATAAACTCACAATTTCCCAACATCAACATTTCATTTATATATGAAACAGTTGGTTTTCATCATACAAATTACACAGAAATCCTCACTACAATAACTCTCAGCTCTCTGATGAACAGCAAGAACACGATCAAAAGAATACAAATTGAAGCTGTAATACAAACCCTAAAACTTGAGAGAACTATCTTTTGTGTGTGAGAGTGAATCAATCGTCTGAACTACGGAAATGAAGAGAAATCAACTTTATATACACCGGAGCAAACCCGGATCTGGATTAAACAACCTGCAAAGTAAACTCTCCTGCAATATCAGAAAATACCACAACACCCTTCCACAATTGAATAAATAATACATAAAGACCATTTTTCATATAAATGACAAGTTTGTATTATATAACCTTTTAACACACACACACAGATATATATATATATATATATATATATATATATATATATATATATATAAACTTTGGCTTCTGATTTTTTTAGATCAGAATAATCGTTTTTTCGGATCTTTTTTTTTTCTTTAGTTTGGTCTCTTTTAAACTGGTTCAGTCTCAATACTTTTTGGGACTGATCCGATATCTGTCATTTCATACATGGTGTTAGTGTTTTTTTGGTGCTTAAGTTCATTGGTATATAGGTGATTTTATACATGGTGTTAGTGTTTTTTAGCACTTGAGTTCATCGGTTAATATTTCTTTAATGTTTTTAACTTTTTTTAAAATATTATTGTGCTATATATACGGGTGTTCATTATATGGTTTGGTGCGGTTTAGAGTTGAAACCGCAAACCGCAACGCACATGCGGTTTGATTTTTTGGAAACCACAAACTGCACCACAAAAGCTCTAAACTGCATTATACGGTTCGGTTTCATGCGGGCGGTTTGTGCATTTTGTATACGGTTTGATAAGTTGTTCCAATTTATAAATTTTGTAGTCCTTAGGGTTATAAAATTTCACTAGTAGTACTTATGGTTTTCAAATGTTTTTGAAAATGTACTTATCAACTTTTTTTGGATTGATGGTCCGTAATGACTAACACCGTTAGTTTTTCGCATAAATATAACATAAAAAGACTATATTGTCCATCTTTCATTTTGTTACTCTCTCTCTCTCTCATGTTAAAACCATCATAGGAAGAGGAAGCATTTTCTCCTATCTTTGAATGGTTCATATTAGTAGTAGCTATCTTGCAAAAAAAATGAACTCGTCTCAAGATAAAAACTTTAACAAAAAGAATCGAGTCAAAAAGAATCGAGTGGTGATAACTGTGGAAAACCGCATCAGCGTGGCTAGGTTCATGATCAATACACACATACACATAGAGAAAATTCAGATTTTTGGGATTGTTCTTCAAAGCACACACGCATGCGCACACACACATACACATTCTCGTTTTCTCTTTGTCGAGAACAAAAAAATTTGAATCACACACTCATTTTTTGGGTTTGCTCTTCAACACACACACACACACAATTCTAAATCTTAAAACTTATTTCATTGAGTCCGAAAAAATATTTTTTTAATCTGGAACTAAAAAAGTATTTCATCGTGTCTTAAATAATCGATTTTCCTATGCTCTTGAATAGTTTTCAAGAACAATCAATTTTCTAGGTTTGTTTATGGAACTGGAAATCGATTTATGAATTTGAAAAAAGCTTATGGGTTTTCACGGACAACCAAATTTTAAAATCTACTACCTCCCTCCCATATTTAATGTTTATTTTGATTTTTGAAGTCTTTATTCTTCAAGTTTGACCTTAAATATTGTTGTTTTTGATATATAATACTTGATGCAAAATATATGAATGGATTGTATTTTAAATGTCTTATTGTTAAAGTTTAATCAAGTAATATATAACACAAAGAAAGATATTTAAGGTCAAAGTTGAAGAATAAAGACTTTAAAAGTCAAAAGAGGACAATAAATATGGGACGGAGGAAGTATTTCACATGTCTCTGTTCAAATCTATTATGGGTTAGGGGTTAATGGAAACAAAGAAGTAGAGGTGGTGTTAAATCAAATTGTAGCTAAAATCATCCCATAAATGGAATCCGAAATCGTGTGTGCTTTTCATTTATAGAACTGAAAATCTATCAAGAAGACCATGTGCGTGTGTGTGTGGGGGGGGGGGGGGGGGGGGGTTCCATACATGATACCCTTAGGAACTAACATCTTCCATCCACCATCAATAACAAATCACATAGCCATGTTTAAGCATGAATATAACCTATATTGATTATACGATTCAGATTAATGGGCAGATTTTTTGTTCTATGGATTTAACAAATATAATTTATATAGATTACAAGATTTAGATGAATGGGTTGAAGTAATTCTTTGGTTAACTTAAGTTCATTCACTTATGAATACTACTGTAAATTACCCATCAACGGACAATCATTTGTCACAATTGAATTGGATTACGTTTCCCTTTAGCCCTTTTTATTGGGTAAACTTAGCGTACTGGATGACAAGCTAGTATGCGGGGCGTACCACATGGTATGCTTAGTGCACTAAGGACGGGTGATCATGAATCGAAGGCCTTATACGCTGGCGCGTACGAGGGGTTTAATGAAACCCTAGTTTTTCGGTGTTACACCCTATTTAAGCTCCTTAAGTTCCTAGGGTTGGTCTCTTTCTCAGCCTCCATTATCCTAAAACCCTAATCTTAAACCCTAATAGCCTCCTTGAGTAATCTTGAGCCTTGGTCTTGATTTTGGTTGTTTATGCTCCTTGAAGTGAAAGAAGAAGAAATTGGTGGACTTATTCTTTGGAAGGAAGCTTAGAGATCCAAATTTAGCTCCATCTCTAGGTGACTTTTGAGTTATAAAGTCCCAACCTTGATCCTTGTATGATTAGATCTCTTCATGTCATGGTTTTTATGCTTTTGGTCCCTTTCGGGTTAGTTTGATGAGTTAAGTCGTTTATGGGGCTTATCCTTTTAGATCTGGGCATATTATGAGTTTCCTAAGCTTAAAGTTGCAAACTTGTAGCATCCGAATCTAGGTATGCCCATTTCTATGTCTATGATATAATTTAAGTTGACAAGGAGACCCTTCTTACACTAAGCGTACATGCATGTATGCTTAGCGTACATGGGTGTGTCTGATCGGGCAGCTGAGCCTCATACGTGGGGCGTACGTAGCCTAAGGACTAAAACCCTAATCTTCGGACTTGAGCCTTATTTAAGCTCACACATAACTTTTGGACCTCACTCTTTATAGCCTACACTACCTCTAAACGTCCCTAAAAACTCTAACATTCCATTAGAGGTGATCTTTGAGCTTGAAGTGACAAAGTAGCCCTTTTAGTGAGTGTGTAAAAAGAAGAAGGAGGTGGTGAGCAAGACTTGGATGTGGTTGAGCCTCTAGATCCTACATCTACATCACCTTAAGAAGCTTTTGGAGGTAAAAAGTCTATACCTTGCAACTCATTTTGCTAGTTTGAGTTAGGGTTTGGTAATGAGTTCATTTTTGGTCCATGGATCCTCTTTTGTGAGTTTAAGCAACTCCAATGGTTATAAATGTTAGATCTGAGTCCCTTTGGCATGTTAAAAGCATAAAAATGCTATCTTGATGGTTGTTATGGCACCATGCATGGATTTAAGTTCTTAAAGTGAGTCTTAATGTACTAAATGTGATGTTGGGCTCCCATAATGCATGCAAAGGCATAAAGTTTCCAACTTTATGCCCTAGGACCCTTAAAATGACCAAGATCTAGAAGTTGACGAAGTGGCGGCATGGATTAACCACTTAATGGCTATATGTGTTTAGCAGCGTAGTATGTATGGCGTAATAATATGTACACTACGCATACTGCTTGAAGACCAAGTACGCTAAGGGTACTGATAGTGTACGCAACGTGTACGTCCACTGGGCTTGTGGGTGAGTTTGGACTTTCAGACTCTTGGGCCTTATCTAGTTTTGGACCTTGGCCCGTTTAGGATAGGTGGGTTCAGTTTTCTTTCGTGGGCCTTGTGTGTCATGGAATGGGCCTTTGAACTTGCTAACGGACATTAGGTGGCCTTTTTTGGCCTTATGGTTTGTTATTGATTTTGGACCAAGGATAAGTGGGCCCATTAAAGGAGAAAGGCCTTTGGGCCTTAATTGAAGAATTGGACTTAGGGATTTTGGGCCCATGATTAGGTTTGTATCATAATTCTAATTAAGGTAATTTGTATATATAATAGTGTGAGATTTTTGGATTGGTAGTCGAGCAGTTGTTATTTATCATGAGACTGAGGTGAGTATTCTCACTATGTCATTGGGTCGAAGGTACCAATTTCGGCCAATTACTTGACATGTGGATTGACAGTTGTTTTTGTATTTAATTGTTTGAAGACCCCAGGGGTAGCCCGTCACACTTGTATGGAAGACCATGGGGGTAGCCCATGGCATGGAAGACCATGAACAACATTTGCGAGAGGTGTTGGAGACCTTGAGGAGGTAGAGGCTTTATGCTAAGTTTTCTAAATGTGAGATTTGGTTACGTGAGGTGCATTTTGCAGGTCACATCATCAACCAGGATGGTATCTTGGTGGACCCGACCAAGATGGATGCCGGGATGTGTTGGGAAGTTCCGAAGAATGAATTTGTGATCCGAAGTTTCTTGTGTCTTGCGAGGTATTATCAGAGGTTTATTCAGGACTTCTCCAAGATTTCAGTGCCTTTGAATCGCTTGACCAAGAAAAATGTGACCTTTTGGTAGGCCCCAGATCAACAGTTGGCTTTCGAGACTCTGAGGCAGAGGTTGTGCGAGGCCCCGATTCTTGCATTACCCGAGGGATTGGACGATTTCGTGGTTTATTGCGACACTTCTATTTTGGGTTTAGGATCTATCCTTATGCAAAGAGGGCATGTGATTACCTACGCCTCGAGGCAGCTGAAGCCTCATCATAAAAATTACCCCACACATGTTTTGGAATTAGGGACGGTGGTGTTTTCCCTCAAGATCTGGAGGCATTACTTGTATTGGGTTCGATGCACTATCTACACTGATCATAAGAGTTTGAAGTATTTGATGGATCAACCGAACTTGAATATGTGGCAACAGAAGTGGTTAGATGTGATAAAAGACTACGACTGTGAGATTTTGTATCACCCCGGGAAGGCCAATGTGGTGGCCAATGCTTTGAGCCATAAGGCGGTGTGCTCACCGCTCCAGGATATTTGTTTGAGGATGACTGTTACTTCACTCTTGATGGATTTTTTCAAGGACGCTCAGGTAGAAGAATTGAAGAAGTAAAAATGGAAGATTGAGCAGATTAGAGGGTAGATTCCATTGTTTGTCAGAGACAGTCCGGGATTATTGACTTAGTGTCGTAGGGTTTGGGTTCCGACATCAGGTGGGGTGAGATAGATAATTTTGTAGGAGGCACACAAGTCCAAGTTTTCCATCCATTCGGGGCCACGAAGATTGAGCTATTGATGGCCCTGCAAGAAGAGGATAGTTTCTTGGTTTGTTGAGCGGTGTTTGACCTGTAGGAAGGTCAATGCCGAACATCAGAGAACTCACGACAAAGTCCAGCCGTTACCCATCCCCATGAGGAAATGGGAGGAGATCACTATGGATTTTATCATGAAATTGCCCAAGACGGAGCGAGGTGTTGATTCTATTTGGGTCATTGTGGACAGGTTGACCAAGAGGGCACACTTTAATATGATTGCCGAGAGTATATCCACCGAGAAGTTAGCGGATATCTATGTTCGGGAGGTGGTAGTTAGGCATGGGTTTCTGGTATCTGTGGCTGGGACCGCGATGTTCGTTTAACCTCCATGTTTAGGAGTAATTTCCATGAGGATTTAGGTACTCAATTGCATTTCAGTACAACGTATCACCCACATACTGATATTCTGTCACAACTGGCCAAAAAAATAGGTTAAGATGTGAATTCCTAAACAATATGATCTCCTTGTCTAAGCCCAAAACTCGCTCCAATAAGCCAAGCTAATCAGTTTTGGGCCTTAACCCATAAATTCTCAACCTAAAACCCTTATTGGACCAAGACATTCTCATTGGGCCTTTTGGGCCAAAAACATATACTAGGACCTTAGTTGGGCCAATAATTATTATCCTTTTGGGCCCTTTGAAGCCAAAACCCATTTGTTAAACTTTGATGGGCCGAAAATCCTTTTTGGGCTAACCAAAAATCGAATTTGATCTTTTGGGCCAACATTGGGCCGAATATCTTCCCCATTCTCGGCCCATTATCAAAAGAAAAAAAAAAGATAATATGAGGATCATATAAGTGCCACCTCAATATTATACTCCATGCATCCATACATATTGTCCAACAAACAACTAGGAACTTCACATCAACCCTACCTAAAGTCAACCTCTACTACCCCCTTATCCCCTCTCCACTCTTCACTTCATACTCACACAATTACCTCATTTCTCTCTCAAACTCAAAGAAACTCCCTCATTCTTTCCTTCAAATTTCGTGACTTTGTGTGTGGTTTCAAGAAGTTCTCTTCTAGCCTTCATAACTTGGTAAGTTCTATACTAAAACTTAAGTGTTTACTTCAATATATGCTAAGATCTTTCCCTTACACCCTCTTTTTCGTGAATATGGACCTTAGAACCACCTCTATTTCGAGATCTCACCAAAAACACTCAAGTTAGGTTCAAAACTTCATCTCCTTCTACATCTACATCTCAAAAACCCCACGGTGAGTTCATACCCCATTGTTTTCGATTTTATAAAGTTTTTGGGGGAGAACACAAGTGCTTTTGTGTTAGATCTATGTATATATGCATGTTTATGTGTTTAACTTTTAGATCTTTACTTGAAAATGAAGTTTATCACTTGGATCTTCATAAAAACCTTGAGAAAAGTATCTGTCATCACATATAATACATGTAAACTTGTATATCTGGGATTTATCCACTTAAAATAGCAAAAACAAGTGTTGTGAACAACCTTAGATAACTTAAACTCAAAAATTAGCCCTTGACAGAAAAGTTTTAGTCCAATCTCGAACTATTTTTACCTCCTTAATCGTAATATTTTTCAAAATTGTTTTACTTGCAAAAATTTCAGATTATTACCTTTAAAATGAATACCCTCACGTTTTCATACGATGTTTCTACTATTTTTGACGAATTTTACAAAACTGCCTACCAGATTTGAAATAATTTCGGACCAACCTGTGAAGGTGAGCAATTTCACACTTGTTAGAGGCGAATAAAAATTATGAAAAAAAATTGTTAACAAAGTAGACAAAATTTCAAAACTTCCAGAATTTACGGATCCAAATTTCGACTTACGATGATTTTTCTACAAATTTTCCAACAACTAGTTCAGAAAAGCCAAAAACCAGAAAAATATGTATTTCACAAAAAAATCAAGCCAAAAATGATATTTTTGACAAAAATGGGTTTAAAATGTTATTTTTACCACAAACTAGTCAAAAACACAAGTTTTGAACAAAAATGGGGACTAAAGTGTTATTTTTACTATAATTGGGCCTTAATTGAAAATTTTGTGGCTTATTGGGCCAAGAACATCATTTTTACAAAAAGTTGGCTTTTTATATCAATTTTGTAAATAATCGAGCTAAAATAAACAAAACAATAACAAACGGGTTAAATACGATATTCATATCCTTATTGGGCCTGGAAATAATATACATGTTTAGTGGACCTTAGTGTCCTTTTACATGTATATTGGGCTCAGGATAGACATTCATATCCTTACTGGGTCTGGAAGTAATATACATGTAGAGTGGGCCTTAGTGGTCCACTTACATGTTTATTGGGCCTGGGAATGAGTTTCATATGTGTTCTTCTTTCTTTTCCGTGTAAATTTTTGATTAATGATCTAGTGAGACTTGTCGGTTGGCACCTTTGAGTGTACAATCGTAGCCTGTTGTTATAACCAGAGTTTCCTGGAGGGAAAGCGTGAGTTTGTGTATAGATCTATACGGGGGTGACACCCCACACCTGAGTTGTTCGCTACAGTTAGACTAGGCCAGTCTAGGGTGACAAAAACCTTATCATATTCCGTCGGCGTCCCAAAGACGCAAACACAGGAATAATTTTCATTATTTAGTATGGTTATAACGACTCACCTAGAGGAATCAGCGTTATAAGATTTACGGGAAACCATCCTATATTCTTTTTGGATAAAATGGAAATCTATACGCACCGGTACTCAACCACGGGGGTTGAGATTCCAGCAGCATCTAACGCATACAACATTGGGTTGTCTGGAATTCATTCTCTTTCTATTTTTGTAACCATTAACACACATGCATTAATATAAGATCGGACACAAATATTTCAAACCATTTTTTTTTAGAAAATATCGTATTTTTGAAAACACTTTGAAAACGATTCTAAACAAGTACAAAAACCATTTTTATTCAAAACCGCTTATGAACTCACCAAATTTTTAGTTGATGCTTTTCAAAACAACTTGTATTCTCAGAAGTTCTAGTAGCAGGTAATAAGTTCGAATATAAGATCAAGTGGTGCGACTTCAAGAAATTTTACTTTCTTACTTTTGTGTAACTGATGAACAAGATTCAATATGTAAACTTTTTGTGTATTTCCAGTGTATGATGTTTGGTTGCTATGTTTCATTCATATTCAATTGTTATGATACTGTACACGAAGTTATCCGCCCCCATACGTTTCCGTCGTCCAGGTTCGGGGGTGTGACATAGTCAGAGCGAGAAGACGATCCAGACACTCAAGGATATGCTTAGGGCTTGTGTGCTGGATTTTGGAGGGATTTGGGATACTTACCTTCCACTAGCAGAGTTCTCCTACAACAACAATTATCATGCTAGTATTGATCGACCACCATTCGAGATATTGTATGGAAGAAGGTGTAGGATCCCCGTTTGCTAGCGTGAGATCGAACATCGTGTCATGGGAAGCACTGAGGTAGTGCTTAAGATCACTGAGTTGATTCAACAGGTACGTGACATGTTGTGGGTCGCGCAGAGTTGTCAGAAGAGTTATGTTGATCGACGCCGTTCAGACCTCGAGTTTTAGGTGGGAGACTTTGTGTTGCTAAAGGTATTACCTTGGAATGGTGTCATCCGGTTTAAGAAGAGGGGCAAGTTGGATCCTCGATTCATTGGTCCATTCATGATTTCTACCCGTGTTAGCAGGGTAGCCTACCGGACGGATCTCCCTAATGAGCTTAGTCACATCCATAACACTTTCCACGTATCGCAGTTGCAGATATGTGTAATCGATGATTATATAATGATCTCGTTAGATAATATTCAGGTGGACATGTGTCTAAGCTATGTTGAGAAGCCTGTGATCCTTGAAAAAAATACTAAAACTTTGCGTAATAAGGTGGTGAATTTGGTAAATGTGCAATGTTAGCACCGAAGAGGCTCCGAGTGGACATGGGAGCCAGAGGATGAGATGAGATATCAATAACAAGATTTATTCGCATCAGCAGACATCGGGGATGAAGTCTAGTTCAAGTGGGGGAGAGTTGTAACATTCGAATCTAGGTATGCCCATTTCTAAGTTTATGATATAATTTAAGTTGGCAAGGAGACCCTCTGTACATTAGGTGTACATGCATGTATGCTTAGCGTACATGGCCGTGTCTGATCGAACAATTGAGCCTCGTATGCGGGGTGTACGAGGAGGTACACGAGACGTACATGGACTAAGGACTAAAACCCTAATCTTCGGAATTGAGCCATATTTATGTTGGATTAGCGTCTAAGTCCATAACTATTTTGGTATGTACTTGACCCGATGGTGCATGGTCCTTTTGGGTTGCCTTCACCAAAGCAACTTGATAGGATGAATTATGGAGAGAAAGGATTAAATATGATTTATTAATATATTATGAGAATAATATATTAAAGGAGAAATCATATTGTTTAATTAATATTAGTCAATAATTAATTGGTAATTAGTTTTGTGACTAAAAGAGATTAATTAAACTTAAGGGACTGGAATTGTAATTATAAGATAATTGCAATTAGGGCCATGGATTGCCTTTTATTATAAGGTGGACGATATCTAATGGGGAAGCCCATATGAAGTCGTCCAAGGCTTTAAGAAAAGGGCTCCATGGGTTGCTTAGGGCTTAAGCAACCAAATTAGGGTTTCCTTGTTAGATAACCCTAATAGCCTTACTATATAAAGACCCCTTATGCCTCAAAAACGTGGACAAGCAACCTTCTAGGGTTTCACACGTTTTTGGGCAGCCTCTAACCTCTCTCCTCTTCATCCTCTTGCTTATGGTGTTTGTGAACCATTAGAGGAGTGACACTTGTGACTCTAAGCCTTCCAAAGTCAATTCAAGGAGGAATTGGGATTGTTATTGCTACATAACAATCAAGGTAACATTATAAACTTATTCTAATATCTAATATGATTACTTTTATGCTAGAATTAGGGTTTATAGTCTTGGATTCAAAGCATGTACAATAGAGAAACCTAGATCCAAGCATTAGGGTTTGTATGAGCACATAGGATGTCTTATGACCAAAACCCATCAATTTAAGCTCACTTATGACCTTTGGACCTCACTCCTTACAACCTCTACCGCCTCTAAATGTTCCTAAAAACCCTAAGTTACCATTAGAGGTGACCTTTGAGCTTGAAGTAACAAAATTAGCCCTTTTTGGTGTGTGTGTAAGAAGAAGAAGATGGTGAGAAAGTCTTGGACATGGTTGAGCTTCTATATCCTACATCTACATCACCTTGAGAAGCTTTTGGAGGTAAAAAGTTTGTATGCAAGTCATGGGCATGGTTGAGCTTCTAGATCATGCATCTACATCACCTTGAGAAGCTTTTGGAGGTAAAAAGTTTATACCCTGCTACTCCTTTTGCTAGTTTGAGTTAGGGTTTGATAATGAGTTCATTTTTGGTCCATAGATCCTCTTTTGAGAGTTTGAGCAACTCTAAAGGTTAGAAATGTTAGATCTGAGTACCTTTGGCATGTTAGAAGCATAAAAATGCTATCTTGATGGTTGTTATGGCACCATGCATGGATTTAAGTTCTTAAAGTGATTCTTAATGGATTAATGCGGTGATAGGCTTCGATAATGCATGTGAAGGCATAAAGTTGCTAACTTTATGCCCTAGGACCCTTAAAATGACCAAGATCTGGAAGTTGACAAAGTGGTTGCATGGATTAAGAACTGAATGGCTATATGTGCTTAGCAGTGTAGTACGCTACGCATGATATTATGTATGATGCGTGTACTGCTTGAAGAAAACGTTCGCTAAGCATACTGATGATGTACGCTACGTGTACGTCCACTGGGCTTGTGGGCGAGTTTGGAATTTTGGACTCTTAGGCCTTATCTAGTTTTGGGCCTTGACCCGTTTAGGATAGGTGGGCTCAGTTTTCTTTCAAGGGCCTTGTGTGTCATGGAATGGGCCTTTGAACTTGCTAATGGACATTCGGTGGCATTGTTGGGCCTTTTGAGCCGTATGGTCCATTATTGATTTTGGACCAAGGATAGTTGGGCCCATTAAAGGAGAAAGACCTTTAGGCCTTAATTAAAGAATTGGACAGTGTGAGATTTATGGATTGGTAGCCGAGAAGTTATTATTTATCAGCAGACTCAGGTGAGTCTTCTCACTATATCATTGTGTCGAAGGCACCATTGCCAGTCTATTACTTGACATGTGTTTTGACAGTTTCTTATATATTTAATTGTTTGAAGACCCTAGGGATAGCTCGTGGCACTTGTATGGAAGACCATGGGGTAGCCCATGGCATGGAAGACCATGGGGGTAGCCTATGGCACTTGGATATCAGACCATGGGGGTAGCCCATGGCATTCCAGGAAAAGACCATGGAGGTAGCCCATGGCAATTGTATGTATGTTGCATGGTATTCGGTGATTGTATGTTATGTGATATTTTCGGAACTCACTAAGCTTTTGCTTATAGTTTATTTGGTGGTTTTAGGTACTTCCGGTACTAAAGGGAAAGGCTCGGTTTGATGGCACAACATTAATTCTCCAGCATTTTTCGCACTCACTTGATATTGATACTTTGATAATTTAACATGTTATGATGTAATGGAATTTTGGAAACAAGTTATGATTGTAATTCCTACTTTTTAAAAATAAAAAAATTTATTTGGTTTTTGGACTGTTATAATTTTTTTTTGGTGTTTATGGTCTCATGCATGCAATAAGTCATCTATTAAGCCCTTTTGAGCTTTAAGAGCTTCATTAAGCCATACATGCACGCAAAGTTAGCAACTTTACATGATAAATCAGCCCAAGGAAGTCAGGTCTAAGTTTTGGAGTGATGTCTTAATCAGTTGTGTGCTGCAATTGAAAGTTGGCTAAATGAGGGAGTACGCTGGGCATACAAGCAGGTACGTTTAGCGTACCAGCCCTAAGGCGAGTACATTACGCGTATGTGCTGGGTACGCCTCGCGTACTCGGCAAGTTTGGCTTCGGACATAAGGGCTTCTTGGTGTTGGGCTAGGTTGGGTTTGTGATGTCTTGGGATTTGTTAGGCCATCAAGATTCTCTTGTTAGGCTGTTGGAATTTGTTGGAACCCTTGGTTATAGGCCCATGAAAGGGATTTGGGCCCAATTTGGAAAAGTGGCTTATATTGGGCGTTGAGTGATTATTATGGAATTTGGGCCTTTGGTCATTTGGATTGGGCCAAGTTTTGGAAAGGGTAAAAAGGTCTTTAATCCTAGTTTGGACTCTCAGTGTAGGTGAGGATTCGATTATTGATTGGATGATTATTTTGTCATTGATAGCGCGGGGATTTTAGCGGTCCAGCAACCAAAGATTCTTTTGGTTAGATTCGGCAGTGCGAGGTGAGTATCCTCATGGGGTTTAGCGGGTCTAAGGAACCAATGTCATCCCATGATCTGTTATGCTAGAATACTAGATGTCTGTGTGACTCTTGTATGTGTATGTACTTGTATGCTTACTGGGCGGGGCCCGATGGTTATTCTGTGTGTTATTATCTTGTTACGCTTATATGATTTGTATGTGAGCAGGGCCCGTTATGTGAGTTTGGGCGGGGCTCGTTATACTCGCTAGGTGGGGCCCGTTATGCGAGTTCAGGAGGGGACCGTTAAACTCAGTGGGCAGGGCCCATTATATTCAATGGTGGAACCCGCTATGCGAGTGTGGGCGGTGCCCGTTACAATCATTGGGTGGGGCCCATTATGTGTTTAGTTATGTATGGTATGTGTTATTTTTGGAAACTCACTAAGCTTTGTGCTTACGGTTTTCAATTTATGTTTCAGTTACTTCTATTTTCAAAGGGAATAGCCTGTGATGATTGCAGAGCACACAACACTCGACTCCGCATTTTGTGATTCACTCTGATTATTATGATGTATTGATAAATTTTGATTACCTTGGTTTTATATCAACGATATGCTTTACTGTTTCATTAATTTAATCTGAAATGTTTTCGGATCCTATTTGTGGGACGTTACAAGTTGGTATCAGAGCATTGGTTTGAGGGATTCAGACATACTCCCGGGTGTGTATGAACTCAAACTGAGAATTTGTAAAAGTTTACAAAAAGAAAAGTATTTTTAAGAAAAAGTTTTCTAAGATAAGAAAGGGTGTGGTGCGTGAAATCAACCGAGTTCAAGTAATTTTTTCCCAAAATACTCATCCATGTTATTTGATATGATTTGATTTATATGAATCGAATGCTAGTTATGTAACATCCTAAAAATCAAGGTTAAAAATTTCATTTTTATTATAATCGAAACACTATTGTAAACTTATCCAAACATTGAAAAAGTATTTCAAATACATAATTGTCATAGTTATTCCCAAAGATCACAAATTGCGGAAAACACGGGTGTATGGGTTGCGATAGTCTCGAGCTCTCTGATTTGAAAACTGGAGTACCTGAAACATAAACTGAAAACCATAAGCACAAATCTTAGTGCTTTCCCCAAATACCACATACCATATGTATCCAATGAACCATACATGTCACACATAACCGTGATTCATACATATGATTCATATACCATAATCAATATGAGTTCTATGTGGCAACCATAGTCTTGTCGTTATGCCACGAGCCGCCTCGTGATCATTCTTGCCAGGCTGGGGGCCACAACCCTGGGTCTTATAGACAAGTGCCAAGAGCTACGTCCTAATCTTCCATGCAAGCATCACAAAGACGACTAGCATACAAACTATACTACTTAACTAAATACTTTCTAGAGTTCAAACTCTGGTCTTGCATACAATGTGCCAGGAGCCGCCTCCTGGTCTATCGTACATAATGCCAAACGCTAGCCCCCGGGTCTTCCTACAATACATAAACCAAATGGTCCAACATTGGTGCCTGCGACCCATACAACAGTGAGGAGACTCACCTCGAATGCTGAAGCTCACTGAAAGAATTCCCTAGCTGCTGCCTGACGACACCTCCAAACTAACAAATCAACATAACACCAAATCAACAATTGAATTCCATTCCACGACCCACTAACCATACTTGTGGTAAAATGACCATTTTTCCCCTGATCCAAACAAGAACCAAAACTGAGGTCCAAGTTCAATAACCAAAAAGGCCCAAAACCAAAAGATCCACAAAGGCCCATGATGGGATATGGTCTACTGGCGTGGCATAGACTGCTCTAGCGTGCCAGCCTGGCCTGGCGCGCTCCTGCCAGCCTTGCCTGGCGCTCCCTTGCCAGCCTTGCTGGGGACTCCCTTACCAGCCCTGTTGGGGACTCTCCTGCCAGCTCGGCCAGGCGCTCCCTCGCCTAGCGGTCCCTTACCATCCTCTCCTGGGGCGCGCCCGCCAGCCCCTCCTGACGCCTCCGGGCGGCCTTGCCGAACTCCTTGCCAGTTGGGCCTGAATGGGGCTTGGCCCCAGGCCTGACCTAATTGTCCCATATATAATGAACAATACCTCGTCCTTGAAGGGGGACTCTCCCCCAAGTGGTCCAGCCACCACTAGACTTCCCCATGGCTCAGCCGCCACTATTCTCTGGCCGGGTGGCTCAGCCGCCACTCGCCGCCGTCAGCCACCACCAGCACCAAGATGGTTCCCTCCAGCTATGGAGAACCATCTCAGATCTTCTAGCTAATCTAAATTGACCGTCGGAGCCCGATCCCGGGGCACAGTCCCTGGGGCGGCTCTAATGGGTTTGCACTGTGATGTCAGATCTCCGCCGCAGTAGAAGACCAGAAGTCGTTGGAGGTCGATGTTCCATCATTTGGCGCAATCCCAAATTCAAGCAAGTAGAAAAAGCCTTAGTTGCTTTCAATCTCGTCTTCCCTCAGATCTGATGTGTTTCAGTCTCAGGTTTCCTCAGATCTATTAATTTCTAATACCATTTGTTCAGATTTGTTGGTTTTCTGCCAAGATCTGTTAAAAAATGCTTCACCATCTTTTAGATCTGTATATCCATCACATTTTTTTAGTTCAGATCTATGGATCTATAGGATTTCCTTCACTCAAACACTCCCCAAGTTTGCAAAATCTTCTTAGAATCATTTTTTTGGTTCATATTCTAGGGGTTTCTTGAGTAGGATGAAGAGAAAAGAAATTTTTCATAAGTTTTTCTTCAGATCTGTTGATCTACTTCGTTTTTAGCTCAGATCACCTGATCTACTTAGTGTTTTTGTTCAGATCTATGGATTTGCTTTGTTTCTTAGACCAGATCTTTGGATCTGTTCTAGTTTTGGTTCATTCAAAGCTTTTTCGAGTTTGCAATGGCATTTCAGATCAATTTTCGTTTTTCTTTTCAATGACCCATTTAGTAAGTTGAACAGATTTTCGTTTTTAGCTCAGATCACCTGATCTACTTAGTGTTTTTGTTCAGATCTATGGATTTTCTTTGTTTCTTAGACCAGATCTTTGGATCTGTTCTAGTTTTGGTTCATTCAAAGCTTTTTCGAGTTTGCAATGGCATTTCAGATCAATTTTCGTTTTTCTTTTCAATGACCCATTCAGTAAGTTGGGGAGAAAGGAAATTTTTACAAGTTTATCATGTTATCAAGTTCATATTATTAGAAAATCGTTTCTCAGTTAAGATTTTTTGTGTATAACCTTACTCCCAGCAACATTTGTTTGTAAACAAAGTTGGGATGCTTGTACATTTCACCCAACTTTGTTTATATTTATGATGTTTTCTCTCTAGAAGTTTAGAAAAGGAAAACGAAAATTTGTTCAGATCTGTTTCTTTGTTCATACTATGATAGCTTGTTAAGCAAGCTGAAGAGTGAAGAGAAGCAAAAAAGTTTTCTAAGAAAAATAATATACTAAATCCGTTTTTGCTTTTTATTTTTGAGGTTTTTTCAGAAATATGAGAAGGAAAGAGGCTTCTTATGAGTTTTATCTCATCATTTGTTCACATATTATCAGAAAACCCCTTTCCAAGTTGTGCATTTTCATGTGTTTTTTTTTTTTTTTTTTTTTTTTTTTTTTTTTTTTTTTTGCTTTCTTATGGCTTGTACAAAACCTTCAAAAACAAAAAAGAGAGAGAGGAGAGGAGAAGTTTTTATGGGTTTTACACCACCTTCAGATCACATATTTTCAGAAAATCTTTCACTTATGATTGTTTAAGAAGCTTGAGATAGAAATAAGTTTTCATGAGTTTCTTACCTTCTTCTTTGTTCATATTTCATCAGAAAATCTTTTTTAGTCAAGGTTTACTATGTTAATATCCATTCCATTTATAGTTGTTTGTACACCCAGCTATATTTCTTGTACATACAGCTATGCATATTGTCCACTTCATAAAACTCATAACAACAAAACCCGTTTATTCCTCTCAACAAAATTATCTATCCTCAAAATACATTTACCCTAAACCCAGTTAGAGTGAGAATTACAGTAATGCTCATTTCAAGCAAAAGAAAAGAAATTACAAGAATTTTACTGTCTGTTTCTTTGAAGCCGACAAAAAAAAGGGGAAGGGTGTACAGGCTGTACACCATAAGCCAAAAGTTAAAAACCAGTGTGGGACCCACGTGGTCCAACGCTCGATGAACAGAGAAGACAAAAGTCGGGGCCAGCCCGGTCAACATGTTTCTTGGCAGTCAACAAAACTCCTCATCAACAATTGCAATTGCCGGTCAATGCTAGCGCCACCGATCAGCCCGACAACAACGAATCTAGCGCCAAACACCACTGCGTCCCCCTCTCAATAGCAGCAGCTCGTGGGTGCCACCACCAAACGAAACCAGACCAATGTTACCATAGGTCACCTGCTCACCGCTACAATCAGTGTTTTTGCTCAGTAACAGATAGCAAACCAACCCCTCTAGCGTTACCATCCGGCGAGGAGCCCTGTGCCGCTGCTCGACCATTGCAGAACCGCCATAGCCATGAACCACCTGTCGGCCCCCAATAACTATCGTCCTCGTCGATGGACCCCCAACAAGTAGCACAACTAACAAGCGCCGACGGACTCCATCTCTTGATTTGACGTCGGCGACCAAATACGTAGCACCACCAGTCGCCACCAGATACCCACCCAACGGACCAACGTCGTTGACCAAGCCAAACCTCCGACCCTCTCTCCACCATTCAGTAGCATCCAAAACCCAAGAACAGCCGATTTTAGGCCCCTTATGCTTGATTAATCACCGCATGTTGGAGCTAGGGCACCATCAAAACCATGAAGACGAGATGCGGGCTTTGGAAACGCCTTTTGATCAAAACTGAGAAAGTAAGTGGCACTCCTATGTGAATCCTTGCTGGTTAGGGTACACACGCACACCACAAAAGAGAATTGGGCTTATGGTTCAAGTAGGCTCCTTATGTTGGGCTTCTACATTACATTAGGCTGCATAAATATTAATTAAAATGGGCTATTCGCTTGATCAAATTCAAACAGCCGTTCACTTGCTACAATCCTGAAACAAAGCCTAGCTTTGGAAGAGACACTGTGATCACCGCCCCTTGGCGTTTTAAAAACAAAAAGAAAAAAAAGGGAGGGGGAAGAGTAGTATGCTACTACTACTAGTAAATGATTTCAAAATAGTAGTAAGCAATTGCGCTGCGCGGCTATCAGCAGCCGTGCTGACCAATACTGGGAAGTCTTGCTACTCAGCTCTCATCACTCATGTTGACCGGCCCTCGCTAGTCTCGTTGCTCGGCCCTCATCAGTCGCGCTGCCTGGCTCTCAGCGGTTGCGCAGCCTGACTCTTAGTAGTGATGCAGCCCAGCTCAGCGGCTGCAAAGTCTAGCCATTAGTAGTTACGTTGTCGGGCTAGCAGTCGCGCTGCCTAGCCGTCAGCAGCCACGCTATCCAGCTCTTGTTGGCCGGCTTGAGTCGTCTAGCTCTTTCCAGCAGCTATGTATCTCGCCTTTCAGCGGTTATACATCCATCTTCGCCTCATCTAAAGAGAAGAGAAAAAATGGGGGGGGGGGGGGTAGTGTTGGTACGACACTATGTAGAAGTGATTTTTATTCCAAAAGGGCAGAGTTAAAGTACATGAAGAGCTGATGTATGCATGAGAGTGCACTCCCGAGGTGACATTAATATTTCAGGTCGAAAGATCAGCCTCGTGGTTCAACTCCCGGTAGTCTCGTTGCCCAGCTTTCAGCGGCTGTGCTGCTCATCTATCGCTAGCAGCTCGGTGCTTAGTTCTCAACGACTCGGATGACCAGCTCTCGTCGGAGGTCTCGCTACGCACCACTTGACAGTAGCTACACTATCCAGCTCTAAGTAGCACCCCCGCATAGCCCTCGACAAACAGTCATGATAGCGAAGCATCAGTTATTAGTACGAGTAGCGATGCAACAGAGCATCAAGTACCATTCCACTTTAACCCTGACTGGTCACACGAGCTAGACACATAGATTGTAGGGTGTTGCACCCAGTCGTACGAGGTTCAGTACCCTCGCCTCAAGTTGCCTGGCTTCTCAGCCCGACTCCATTATAGCGGCAAGCTCCGCATGCGAGGTTTAGCACCCTCGCCTCTAGTCGCCTGGCTTCTCAGCCTGACTCCATTATAGCGGCAAGCTCCGCATGCGAGGTTCAGTACCCTCGCCTTGAGTCGCCTGTCTTCTCAGCCCGACTCCATCATAGCGGCATGCTCCGCATGCGAGGTTAAGTACCCTCGCCTCGAGTCGCCTGGCTTCTCAGCCCGACTCCATTACAGCGGCAAGCTCCGCATGCGAGGTTCGGTACCCTCGCCTCGAGTCGTCTGGCTTCTCAGCCCGAATCCATTATAGCGGCAAGCTCCGCATGCAAGGTTCAGTACCCTCGCCTCGAGTCACCTGGCTTCTCAGCCCGACTCCATTATAGCGGCAAGCTCCGCATACGAGGTTCAGTACCCTCGCCTCGAGTCGCCTGGCTTCTCAGCCCGACTCCATTATAGCGGCAAGCTCCGCATACGAGGTTCAGTACCCTCGCCTCGACTCGCTTGGCTTCTCAGCCCGACTTCATTATAGCGGCAAGCTCCGCATGCGAGGTTCAGTACCCTCGCCTTGAGTCGCCTGGCTTTTCAGCCCGAATCCATTATAGCGGTATGCTCCGCATGCAAGGTTAAGTACCCTCGCCTCGAGTCGCCTGACTTCTCAGCCTAACTCCACTATAGCGGCAAGCTCCGCGTGCGAGGTTCGGTACCCCCTCTTCGAGTCGCCTGGCTTCTCAGCCCGACTCCATTATAGCGGCACGCTCCGCATGCGAGGTTCTGTACCCTCGCCTCGAGTCGCCTGGCTTCTCAGCCCGACTCCATTATAGCAGCAAGCTCCGCATGCGAGGTTCAATACCCTCGCCTCGAGTCGCCTGGCTTCTCAGCCCGACTCCACTACAGCGGCAAGTTCCACATGCGAGGTTCAGTACCCTCGCCTCGAGTTGTCTGGCTTCCCAGCCCGACTCCATTATAGTGGCAAGCTCCGTATGCGAGGTTCAGTACCCTTACCTCGAGTCGCCTGGCTTCTCAGCCCGACTCCAGTATAGCAACACGCCCCGACCATTCCACACGATGCTCTTCCATGTGATTTATCTACGATCGTCAGCAGCCAAGCCCGATCCATTCCACGCGAGGCTTTCCCGCATGACACCTCCATGATCATTGGCTGCTAAGCCCAAGCTATTCTCCTAAGTCGCGCATGACAAGCTTATTCCACGACCAACACCATGATCTTGATGTTTCCTATCTCACAGTCATCACGACTCTCTGGTGCTCGGACGAGAAGTGTTACCCGCATTACAACCTGCTATAGTGAGGATACTCTCCAGCAAGAAGGTCATCCCGACAGCTACCCTACTACCTATAGCCTCATCGCGTACTCCACGGCAACTCTGTTTCCTGGCTCTCGGAAACGGCCTTGCTGCGCAACCCATACCCCTGGCCTCACCGCTTATCCTTTAGCACCTCTGCTGCCTGGCTCACGGCAACAGTCGCACTGCATGTTTCCTACCTATAGCCTCACTACCTGTTCTTCAAGAATTCTGTTGTCTAGCTATCGACAATAGTCTTACTACGTGACCCTCGCTAGCAACCTAGTCGCCTAACTCTCGGAATCTATTCCTCGCCTCCTTTAAGAAAGAAGGGGGGGGGGGGGGGGGGAATAGGGTTGGTATGCCGCAACGCAGACTATGTAGATGGTTACTGGTGACATCTCATCTCACATGGCTACCACAACAATCACGTCGGATAACAATCTCAGGGACTGAATGGCAAGCTTACGCTTCTTAGCTACCCCGTTCCAACATTCCACCGACATCAGTGTCGCGTAACACTCTGTAGCAGCCTCGGTCTGCATGATCGCAACAACAGTTACGTTGCATCTCACCAATCGGCTCGCACTCTTCTCAATGAAGGAGTATCAAGTCAGCTCAAGCAGTGTTTGGCTCATCGCATAACCCCACGGCTCCCGTGGGAGAGGTTCGGTCATTCTCTTTACTGTTTATTGTATTGGTGCTTTATCTAGTCTGATCCGATTGTCAGCAACCCAATCGCATCAGACTAGGGGGACTTGACGACGCACAATTTATTTGACTAAGTCTAGTCTGATGTCATTGGCCGCGTACCAATAACATCAGACTGGGGGGACTTGATGATATATGGTCCATTAGCATGGCCCAGACTGCTTTAGCGTGCCAGCCTGGCCTGGCGTGCTCCTGCTAACCTTGTCGGGGACTCCCTTGTCAGCCCCGCTAGGGACTCTCCTGTTGGTTTATCCAACTAAGTCTAGTCCTATGTCATTGGCCGCGTGCCAATAACACCAGACTGGGGGGACTTGATGAGATATGGTCGACTGGCGTGGCCTAGACTGCTCTAGCACGCCAGCCTGGCCTGGCGCGCTCCTGCCAGCCTTGCCTGGCGCTCCCTTGCCAGCCTTGCTGGGGACTCCCTTGCCAGCCCTGCCGGGGACTCTCCTGCCAGCTCGGCCAAGCGCTCCCTTGCCTGGCGCTCCCTTACCATCCTCTCCTGGTGCGCGCCCGCCAGCCCCGCCCGGAGCCTCCGGGCGGCCTTGCCCAACTCCTTGCTAGTTGGGCCTGAATGGGGCTTGGCCCAAGGCCTAACCTAATTGTCCCATATATAATGAACAATACCTCTTCCTTGAAGGGGGACTGTCCCCCAGGTGGTTCAGCCACCACTAGACTTCCCCATGGCTCAGCCGCCACTATACTTCGGCCGGGTGGCTCAGCCGCCACTCGCCGCCGTCAGCCACCACCAACACCAAGATGGTTCCCTCCAGCTATGGAGAACCATCTCAGATCTTCTAGCTGATCTAACTTGACCGTCAGATCCTGCTCCTGGGGCACAGTCCTTGGGGCGGCTCTAACAGGTTTGCACTGTGATGTCATATCTCCGCTGCAGCAGAAGACTAGAAGACACTGGAGGTCGATGTTCCATCAGCCCACTAATGGCCCAAATTTTCAAATTGGGCCCAATCCCATATGGGCCTTTTCCGAAGCCTATACTTCCCTTAATTACAACTCAGATTACTTCAAATACCCATTGGGACAAATTTGCTCACAGTCATAAATCAAAATTCAAAGTCAACAGTCCAACCTGACCCAACTCACCAAGTTGTCCTTCAACTCGTCGAGTTTCTTCATTAGTCTGCAATGATCGAGCAAAACCCTATCAACTCATCGATCTCACCCATGAACTTGCCGAATTTGCCAGAAATCTAACCTCTTAATTCATTAAGCCGCCTTTTCAAAACTAAGGGCTTCTCAACCCAGATCTTAACTGAAATGACCTCAAGAAGGGTAAAGTTTCCAACTTTACCCCTAAGAACCACCAAAATGGGTTCAAATCCCAAGCCCTAAACTTAAAAGGGTAAGGACTTAATCATTAAACACTTACTCAACAAGGTCACAACTCCAAAATGAAGATCTGACCATATGAGGATAGATGGCCACGTAAAGTTTCCAACTTTACACTTATTCATGACTAGAAGAAGCTCAAAAGAGGCCAAAAGAAGGACTTAATGAATGCATGAAGTCCTTAAGACCAAAAAGTTGGCACCTTTATACCAAAAGAGCTCATGAAGATCATAGATCTAAAAAGGATACAAATAAACCCAAGAAGAGATCTACTTCCCCAACAACCACCCATCCATGGGTAAAAGCATACAAATAAACCCAAGAAGAGATCTAAGCCAACCCCGACATCGGGCTTACCCCGACACATACACAACATGACATATATCATAAACACATAATAAAATCACATAATCTGCATTGGGCTTGCCTCGACATCAGACTGAAGCCCACAACATATAACTCATAGCATATAAACTAACATACATCAGCCTTGCCCCGGTATCGGGCTGAAGCCCGGTACACCTAACACATAACATATAACATACAACATACAACATACAACATGCATGAATCACAAAGACATCACGCATATATAACTACTTCTCGGGACCGCCCCGACATCGGACCGAAGTCCGGAAACATTTGAACTGCATCGGGCTAACCTCGGTATCAAGCTTACCCGACATACTATAACTACTTAAAAGGGTCGGCATTGGTGCCTTAGACCCGTTCCTCCTAAAGGAAAACTCACCTTGTAAAGCTAACTGTCTGCTGAAATCCGAAAGAGAGATCCCTGTTTGCTGTTTCGGTGACTCCCCGACTATAAATTCCATAAGGATATTTAGTCAAAAACTGATAACTGCTCTTAGGGTAAAATGACCATTTTGCTCCTGGAAAAAGTCAACGTCCTGGTTAAAGTCAACCTCCAATTGACTTGACTCGCCGAGTTGGTCCACCAACTTGTCGAGTCCTTATCCTTTCGAAATGACTCCATCCTCGACTCTACTCATCGAGTCTAGCAAGAACTTGACGAGTTCTCCTTTAACCATAACATCGGGACTATCTTCAACCGACTCGCCGAGTTCATCCTTGAACTCATTCAGTTCGTGTTCATCATATGAATGTGTCCAGTCTATGACTCGCCGAGTTATATGAAACATCCCACAAATACAACCCAAAAATTTTGTTTTTAAAACAATATTAAAACCATAATATCATAACCAAAGTATGAAAATCATAAACCATGTGTTTCAAAATGTTATAATATCTATCACATATCAAATCTCATACCGAATATCATTTCAAAATATCATAGTAAAACTCCCATGCTGAAGACTGTGGTGTGTGCCATGCGATCATCCCGAGCTCTTCCCTTTGCTACCGGAAGTACCTGAAACCAAAACTGAAACTGTAAGCATGAAGCTTAGTGATCTCCCCCAATCTACCACATACCATACAAATAACATATCACAAATAACAATACTCCTGGACTACTCCCAACTGCATCGGGAGGAATCCCGACATCGGCTTACCCGATATCGGACTCCTGTCCGGCATCGGGCTCACCCCGGCATCTTACAGCATCGGGCATCGGGGGCACCCCGGCATCGGGCTTACCCCGAAACATACATAGCATGACATATATCATAAACATATAATAAAATCACATAATCTGCATCGGGCTTGCCCCGACATCGTACCGAAGACCGGAACATATAACATATAGCATTCAAACTAGCATACGTCAGGCTTGCCCCGGAACACATAACTCATAGCGTATAAACTAACATACATCGGGCTTTCCCCGGCATCGGGCTGAAGCCCGATACACATAACACATAACATATAACATACAACATACAACATACATGAATCACAAAGACATTACGCATACGTAACTACTTCTTCGGACCGTCTCGACATCGGAACGAAGTCCGGAAACATATGAACTACATCAGGCTAACCCCAACATACTATAAATACTTAAACGGGGTCGACATTGGTGCCTTAGACCCATTCCCACTGGAGGAAAACTCACCTCGTGTGACTGACTACTGCAACTCTAGGTGAGGAATCTCTGTATGCTGCTCCAGCGACTCTCCGACTATAAATTTCCATAAAGGTACTTAGTCAAAAACTGATAACTACTCTTAGGGTAAAATGACCATTTTACCCCTGGCTAAAGTCAACATCTTGGTCAAAGTCAACACCCAGTTGACCTGACTCGCTAAGTTGGATCACCAACTCGTCGAGTCCCTATTCTTTCATCTGTTCCCAACCCATACTCTACTCGTCGATTCTAGCAAGAGCTCGACGAGTTCTCCTTCAAACATAACATCGAGACTATCTTCATCTGGCTCGCTGAGTTCATCCTTGAGCTCATCGAGTTCATCTTCATCATATGAGTGTGACTAGTGTGTGAGTCGTCGAGTTGTATGAACAAATTGTCAAGTCTGTATTTATGGGTTGGGAGATTGCCTTGGACTCGCCGAGTGTGTTCATACACTCGCCGAGTCCCATGGTTTCCAGGTCCATAACTACGTCTATTTTGTGAAGTCCCCCTTCTGGAATCATCTAGATCCCTTCTAGACTCAACTAGATCCCTTTGAATCAGAAAAGTTTGGGGAACCAAACCCCTGACTCACCGAGTCCCAAGAACGACTCATCGAGTCAACTAATGTCCATGCCCATAACTCGATTTCTGTTGTACTAAACTCATCCAAAGGGTAGATCTGGACTCCTAAGGTCGGTACAACACGTAAAGTCATGAACTTTACGTCCATGCATGGGACTTTTTAGCTCAAAAGACCAAAAATAGGGTTTATTACATGCATGGGGTTCTTATAGCCATAGAGTTGGCACCTTTATGCAATGAGAACCCTCCAAGGTTTCAGATCTGAAGCATTTACCCTATATTACACTCTACAATACGAAATGGTTTGGAAATGCCCCCAAAGATGCCAAGATTCAAGCCTCAAAGTAGATCTACCAATTAAGGAGTCAAGATAGGAGCTCTTTACCTTGAATAATAGGAAGTGCAACCACAACTCTGGATCCACTGACTTGCTTGTTGATTCACCAAGTTTTCCCTTCCTTCTTCTAACTTCAAACCACAAGGAAAGGCACAAATTGCTCAAGAATGCTCACAATTGATTTGGGTTTCGAGGACAGAGCTTGAAGGGGATAGAGGCTGGGGTGGAAGCCTCATAAGATGTTTAAATAGAGTGCAAACCCTCCAATTTAGGGTTTCACTCAGACAGCTCCTACTCACTGAGTTGGTCCTCCATCTCATCGAGTAGGTCGCTTAGTTCCCCAACCCGGAGTCGATCCTACTCGACGAGATGGGCCTCCAACTCGCTGAGTCTAAGGGTAAAATATGAAGTTTGGCTTGAATTTAAATGTGTACATGATACCGGGTGTTAAAATTCTCCCCCACTTGTCTTATACTTCGTCCTCAAAGTATGTTGTCTCTGAAAACAACTCTGGGTAGTGCTCCCTCTTTTCCTCCTCGGACTCTAATGTCCACTCCGAACCCTTGCGGTGCTACCACTGCACCTTCACTAACTCTAACCTCTTGTTCCTCAGCTTCTTTGACTTGCGATCTAAAATCTCCACTGGTCTCTCGATGTAGTTTAGGCTATCGTCAACCTGAATGTCCTCAAGGGGTACCACTGCTAAATCATCCACTAAGCACTTCCGCAACTGAGAAACATGGAACGTGTTGTGGATCTGGCTGAGCTCTACTGGAAGATCTAACCGATAGGCAACCTGAACCACCCGGGCCAAAACCATAAATGGACCAATGAACCTGGGGCCCAGCTTTCCCCGTTTCCGAAACCTGATAACACCCTTCCAGGGTGACACTTTCAGGAGGACCATATCACCCAATTGAAACTCCAAGTCCAAAAGTCGCTTGTCAGCTTAACTGTTCTGTTGACCCTGAGTAGTCTGGAGCCTGCTTCGGACTTGCTGAATCCGCTCCGTGGTCTTGAGTACTACCTCCGTACTCCCCATGACTCTCTAATTGACCTCACCCCAACAGATTGGGGTCCTACACTTCCTCCCGTAGAGCATCTCGAAGGGAGGCTGGTCTATACTGGAGTGATAGATGTTGTTATACGAAAATTTTGCTAACAAAAGGTACATATCCCAACTGCCACCAAAATCTAGCACACATACCCGAAGCATGTCCTTGACAGTGTGAATCGTCCTCTTGCTCTGCCCGTCTGTCTGAGGGTGGAAAGCGGTGTTGAAACAGAGACGAGTACTCATCTCGTCGTAAAACCGCTTCCAAAACCTGGAAGTAAATTGGACATCTCGGTCTGACACCACCGAGACAGGAACTCCATGACGTGCCACTACATCTCGGACATATATCTCGGCCAACTTCTCGGCCGAGATGTTCTCCTGGATTGGTATAAAATGGGCGTTCCTGGTCAACCGATCCATAATGACCCATATCGGATCGACCCCACGTGCAGTCTTGGGAAGCTTAGTAATGAATTCCATAGTGATATCCTCCCATTTCCACACGGGAATGTCTAACGGCTGCATCTTTCCGTGGGGCCTCTGGTGCACTACCTTGACCTTCCTACAAGTCATGCATCTCTCCACATACGATGCTACGTCCCGCTTCATGCAAGGCCACCAATAATCGGATCGAAGATCTTTGTACATCTTCGTTGCCCCTGGATGGATGGAGAACCGAAACTTGTGGGCCTTATCCATCAACACCTGCGGTATACCGCCCTAGTACGGTACCTAGACCCTCCCATGAAGGGTCAACAATCCTTGGCTATCGTAATCAAACGAAGCTACTTGGACCACTATCCTCTCTCACTAATGGCGCTCCTCCTTCAGGCCATCAACCTGTGCCTCCGTAATTTTCTCCAACAGTGGAGTAATCACTGTCATCCTCAGACAGATATCTCAAATCGGAGCCGCTACCGCCTTGCGGCTCAAGGCATCACCGACTACGTTGGCCCTGCCCGGGTGGTAAAGGATCTCACAGTAATAATCCTTTACTACATCTAACCACCGACGCTGCCTCATGTTCAGATTCGGCTAATCCATGAGGTATCTCAAATTCTTGTGGTCCGTGTAGATAGTACACCAGACCCCGTAGAGGTAATGCCGCTAAATCTTGAGGGCGAACACTGTTGCCCCCAACTCCAAATCATGCGTCGGGTAGTTAGCCTCGTGAGGCTTCAACTGTCTCGAGCCATAAGCTATCACATGCCCCCGCTGCATCAACACTACTCCCATAACTATGATCGAAGCGTCACAGTAGACTATAAAGTCATCTACTCCCTTTGGCAGGGTAAGAATCGGTGCCTCGCATAGTCGCTGCCTGAGCGTCTCAAAGGCTTTCTGCTGCTTAGGACCCCAACGAAACACCACCGACTTCTTGGTCAGTCGGGTCAACGGAAGTGCTATCTTGGAGAAGTCCTGGATAAATCCCCTGGAATACCCTGCCAAGCCCAGGAAGCTCCGAATCTCAGATGGAGACCTCGGGACTTCCTACTGCATCACGGCCTCTATCTTTGCCGAATCAACTAATATACCCTTCTGGTTGACGAGGTGCCCCAGAAACTGCACCTCGCACAACCAGATCTCACACTTGGAGAACTTTGCGAAAAGTCTCTCCCTCCTCAAGGTCTCTAGCACCTTCCTCAGGTGATCCTCATGCTGCTCCTAAGGCTTAGAATAAACCAATATGCCGTCCATGAATACTATTACAGACTGATCCAACATTGGTCTGCACATGCGATTCATAAGAACTGTTCCTCAAATAACCGCAGTGTACATCCTCTATGAACTCTCGTGACCCTGACGGTCCTGTCATCAACTATCTCAATGTCGAGTGGGCAATCCAGCTCCTCTGGAAGTCTGCTAAATCGCTTGCTAAGTGCGAGTGACACAAAAGATCGGGTAGCCCACGAATCAAACAATACCATAGCTGAAATGTCGTCACTAAGAATGACCCTATACACAAACACATAAACATGAGAAACAAACAATATCAAATACAGAGATAAGAGGAAAATAATGTGGGATTAGATGTCTAAGCCCATAACTATTATTGGTATGTACTTGACCCGAGAGTAGCATGGTTCATTTGGGTTGCATAACATCTAGACAATTTTTTAGGATGGACTTTTGAGAGAAGATGTTATATATGATTTATTAATATATTATAAGTTATAATATATTAATATGAAATCATATGAGTTAGTTAGTATTGATCAAGAATTAATTTGGTGATCAAAAGAGACTAATTAAATCTATGGGGACTAATTATGTTAATTAGTTATATTTATATGTGTTGGGCTTATGATCCATGTTGGACCAAGTTTATGTATGGATACATAAAGAGTTGGGCCACATGAACCATGGATCATAAAACCCATGGGTATGCATTTGGGTTATATCCATGAATCTTGAAATACCACACATATAAATACATGCATCATGACCTAAAAATGCCACTTGTGGTTACACATGAAGTTCTTGGATTTCATGGGTGTTTTTAGGTGCATGAAGATTCTCTCTCAAGTTCATCCTTTGTCCCTGGTGTGTTGTGATTCCACTTGAGGCATCCACACTATTGGGGTTAAGCTCTTAAGGCTAGATACATCAAGACTTCAAGATCCACCATAATGTATGTTATCCTAACTAGATTCTTGGGTAGTATATGATATTTGTATGCTAGTATAGGGTAATACCTTGGAAACTTCATATTTGCTTGTGTAATAGAGAAAACATAGATACAAGGTATTTAGGGTTGTATGTTCACCATCGGATGTTGTAGTATACCAAAACCCAACAAATACATACCCGTGACCACGTCAGGAGCTGCTCGTGCCTTCTCTGTAGTAAGCTGAAAAGCCCTACTTCGCGCCGTAGGCGCATTAGCCCGGCCCTAATGGCCATCTGTAATCCTCAAGGTGTTAGGAGAAGGTGCTACCACCTTCCCTGCTGCTGCTAAGCTCGGGTACTGGGATCGCTTGTGTCCCCTCTGATTGCACTGAAAACAAATCAGGTCTGATGCTGGTGTGGTGGTGGTAGCAACTGTGCAATCTCATCTCATGTGACCAATTTAGCCGCACTTGTAGCAGCCCGAACTCCCTGCCTTGCACGCTCCCTCGTGCATCCTGCCGCATTTGCCACAGCGACCGTGGCTCTGATGGCTCCGAGATCTGTGATTTGATACGTTGGGATGCTTGCCTGAACCTCCTGTCTGAATTCCCTCTGGATTCCTATTCCTCTCCATCTCTAAATCTAACTCTCTCTTTCTCTCTCTCTCTCTCTCTCTCTCTCTCTCTCTCTCTCTCTCTCTCTCTCTCGCCCTCGCTATCATATCGTCTAGCGTCTTGCAGCTGGACTGGCTCACAAACTGGCGGATATCACTTTGCAACATCTCATGATATCAGACCTTTTTCATCTCCTCGTCCGCCACATACTACAGAACAAGAAGGGCCCTCTCCCTAAACTTGGCGGTAATCTCCGCCACAGTCGTCGTTGTCTGCTGGAGGTCCTGAAACTCCCTAGCAAGCGGTTGCAAATACAGGTTTGAAATCCGCTATGAACCTGGTTGTGAAATCACTCTAGGTCATAGCATCCAACACAGTGTAATCTCCAATGGCTTTTCCGACCTCCTCCCACCAGTCACGTGCCCTTCCCTTCAGAAGACAGGATGAGAGCCTAACCTTGTCCCCCTCGGGACACCTGCTGGTGCGGAATGCGTTGGCGACTTTTGCCAACCATCTGGTACTAGCAATGGGTTCTCGAGCCCCTGGTAATCAGGAGCTCCGCATGTCATGAACTCTCTGAACGTGAGCGTGAGCGACCCCATCATGGCCGCCACCTTAGTGCGAAACGCACTCAATCTCTCATTCATAAGCTACAGAATACCCTCCTTGATCGAACCGAAGTTGACAGGGGTCTGCTTAAGTATGCTATGCGTGATCTTTGAGGAGATGAACTCTCTAGTCTGCTCATCTAAATGCTCGACTCCAGAGCCTGAACCTGATCCCTCCCCGGCACCTGAACTGCCGACTACTGGTCTAAGGCGTAAAACCACCATTCTGAAAACACATAATGACAAACGTCAGAATACCAGTATAACTAGAGGGATCACATACACTACAAGTTCCCTGGTCTTATCTTAGCCTTCCTTGATTCGAGTACGGATCCTCTGCTTTCAGTAGTACGGGCCCATACTACCTTCCATATCTATCCGTACTTTCCTCAAGGACTTCCTTGACTCCACCAAGTCCTTTCTACTGCTACTGCTCCCTGCTACTCTCATCCTAGGCTTGCCCTAAGGTAATCACCAACTCGCTCTCCGCTGTTAGCTTCATAAGAATTCTCTGCTTTCTTCCCCTAACTAAATCGCGAATACTATTACATATTACTCAGACTAGATAATTCTTCGAACGAGAGATCCTACCCTACAACGGTTGGACTCAAACAAGAGTTGCGAAGTAGAGCTAGACCTAACCTTCTAAAATTATTTAGTCCTTGCAATATGTAACTTAGCATATTCGTTTACTAGTTAGTGAAAGACAACTATAACTACTAAAAGCACAAAGCAAGCAGCATTCGGGCATTGAGTACACATATGCAAGCATATACTACTCTGGCTATCATACTGATAATTCTGTACTAGCATGCAGTTCTCATAAAGCTGAAATACATATAACAGGCACATAAGGCATCCTTCCTAGTGTTGGAATAGTGTTTAAGGCTGCAACTATATTAAGCAAGTATTTGACCCGATTGTGCATGGTCCTTTTAGGTTGCCTTCACCATAGCAACTTGACAGGATGATTTATTATGAGAGAATAAATATTATTAATATATTATGAGAATAATATAAGGAGTAATAATATTGTTATTTGATTAATATAAGTCATAAAATTAATTAGAATTAATTTGGTGACTTAAAGAGATTAATTAAATAAGAGGGTATAAACTGTCAATTGTTTGATAGTTACACTTTGGGCTGTAAATCCTTCATGGATAGGGTTGGACGATTTCTAGGGCTTGGGATAAGCCACAAATTGTCCAAGGGCTTATCTTAGAAAGGATATGGATTGCTTTGAGTAGAAGTTATCCAATTAGGGTTTAAGAGTGAAACCCTAGGAGCCTTACAAGTATAAATAGACCCATGGGGCAAGGGAAATTGGCACCTCTGCTAAAGCAAAGAAACCCTGGCCGATTTATATTCCCTCTCCTCTCTCTCAAATCATCCTCTTGCTAGTTGGTGTTTGTAAGCCATTAGAGGAGTGACATTTGTGACTCTAAAGCTCCAAGAACAAGAAGATCAAACAAGTGTTTCAAGGTAAGCTTCTAACTCTGATTTTGTATTGTTCTTATACTCTATTAGCCATTAGAAGTCTTGGATTCAATGCATGTTTAATTAGAGAAACCTAGATCCAAGCATTAGGGTTTGCATGTGCACATAGGAATGTTCATATGGCCAAAACCCGTCAATGGTATCAGAGCCTAGATTGGTTTCTATTAAATTGATGCTTGATTGTTTGTTTCTTACTTGCAAAATTCGAATTTTGTGTTTCTATGTCATGAACTCGATGAGTCCTATGGTGGACTCGACGAGTTGGCCTGACTCGACGAGTTGGCCTGACTCGACGAGTCCAGTTGAGAACTCGGCGAGTCCGAGCGTCAGGAAGAGCTAAAATCGGGATTTTTTGATATTTATCTTATGGAAACTTGCCTTTATCATATTAGGTAAACCCTAATCCGTTTTTTTTGATATATATGACTATAATCTTGATCTAATTAAAGATATTTATCAATTAATAAAATATTTAATTTCCTTATGTGATAATCAATTAATTATTTTGATTAAATTGGTAAATTATTTTGCAAGAAATCATTAAATAAATCAAATATGGATAATTATGAAATTAATTGTTAATTAAGATTATTTGTTATTTGATCCTCCATGTTTTAAGTGTTTAAAACTTGCCCTCAAGTTTTGAAATTTATGTTTTGTGATTAAAAATTTTAATTTAGACAATTTAAATTTCAAACCCTAGAGTTTTACAAGTTTAAAATACAACCCTATACTAATATAATATTACAAGATTAATATATATATATATATATATATATATATATATATATATATATATATATATATGTATGTATAACTAAAATGCTAGTCTTACTGTTAGTAGGCATCATTCACGAAGCCGGTCTATAAGGTGGGTATAAGGTTGCGGCCTATAAAATGGCGCTTAATGGGTGTACACTCACACCCACCGCTTGCTTGATCGGTGGAAGGTCGTTAGCCGAACGGGTAGGATAGGGCAACCTCATCCTCTCATTAAAAGTATAATATGAAATACAAAGTAACTACATTTTTTTTTAAAATTCCCAATCTTAGTTACTTTAGGAAAAGTGAATTGATGCAATCCCATGAAATTACACTTTACACCCTTGCTAAGAAGTTAGTGGAGCGTGTGTGGTTTACCGCCACACTAATTGGTTCTAAGCAAAGATGGCGAAGGGTGATTCATTGTTTATCATAGTTCGATGGAGCGTGTTTGGTTTACCGGCACATTGAATAGGTGATTGTTACAATGAAGGCACCATGTGAATTTGCATGGTAATTCACACCCGCTTTGTGATCCTCGGTATCCCAGTCACAAACAAGAGGGGCATATCGAGATTTAAACATGCCATTGAAAAGTTTCAATGAATCTCATCTAAACCTAGGAATTTTCAATACATTTAGGACTTAAAGTTATGGTTTTATGGTGGAGAATCAGTGAATCGTCATTCACTTAACTTCATATTATTTGCATGTTGGATTACGGCATCCCTTTCTAATATGTAAATATTGTTGTTGGATCCTAGCCCTAATTTTCTTATTGGGTGATAATTAGGGATTTATATTCTAATCTATCTTTGTCCTTTCTATTTGTAGATGTCAAACGCAAACAACGCTGCTGCTAGTTCATTCACATTGATGAGCCTTTGTCAAAAGGTCACTTTCGAATGAGACGAACTTTAGAGAATGGATAAGATACATTCACACTATTGCTCGCTATGAGGACAAAGAGTATGTCCTCGATGAGAAGCTCGAGAAAATCAACCCTGAAATCGCTACTCCGGCTGAAATGACCGCTTTTGAAACTCACGAGCGTGATGCAACGAAGGTACATTGCATCATGATAGCCACTATGAACTCCAAATTCCAAAAGTCCTATGAGGACATGTACACGTACGAGATGCACCAATACTTATTGGAGAGATACCACCAAAACACGAGACAAGAGCGCTATGAGATTTTCACTAACATGATTTCCGCTAAGATGGGTCATGGAGAGTCTCTTACCGTGCACCTGCAAAAGATGCAAAGGTATGTCGACCGTCTTCGCAAGTTGAATGTTGACTTTGGGGAAGACTTAGCGATCGACATGGTGCTTCACTCTTTGCGTCCAAGCTATAATCAATTTAGGATGACCTACCACATGAACAAAGAAGAGGTCACCCTAAGCAAGCTCCAAGGTCTCTTGAGGGTCGCTGAGAGCAACTTCAAGGACAAGTCTGTTGCACCAACTCCCAATCCACCCGCTTCTCCTGTCTTGGCTATTGGACAAGGAAGGGGAAAGAAGAGGAAGGCTTCATCTAAGAACCATCGCAAGGTTAAGTCCCGAGATGGTGCCTCTTCTAGTGGGACCAAAGTTGATCCTGCTAAACCCTGCCCTAACCCAAAGGAGGCAGAGTGCCACCACTACCACAAAATAGGACATTGGAAGAGAAGCTGCCTAGAGTACCTGCAAGCCATCAAGGAAGGAAAGATCAAGCCATCTTTCGCAGGTATATACACATTTAAATCTAACGATTCACCTCATGCTATTTCTTGGGTTCTTGATACCGATTTTGGTTACCACATTTGTTCTAATGTGCAGGGACTAAGAAGAAATAGAGACGTGGAGCATGGAAGGATAAATCTAATCATGGGGAACAGAAGATCGTCGCCTGTGACCAAGATTGGAGTGTATTCTTTAGTGCTTAGGAATGGTTTAACTTTAGATTTGAACAATTGTTGCTATTCGCCAGAAATGGCTAGAAACATCATTTCATTTCATGGTTTGTTTAGACAAGGTTTTAGATTTTCTTTTAATAATGAGAATGGTTCTATTTTGGCTTATCTAAATGGTGTCTTTTATTTTGAAGCTATACCATGTAATGGAATTTATGAAACCGTTATGATTGTATATAACTTAGGAAATGATGATTTATGTATAGATTCTTCCAATAGTATGGATAGAGCATCTTTGTGGCATTGTCGTCTTGGACATGTCAACAAGAAACGCATAGCCCAACTCCAAAAGGATGGAGTGTTGGATTCATTCGACCTTAGGGAAGATGACATATGCGAACCTTGTTTACTTGGAAAGATGACTAAGTCACCCTTCACAAGTACGTGTGAAAGGGGTGAGGGTCTATTGGACCTAATACATACCGATGTATGTGGACCGTTTAGATCAACCACGAAGGATGGAAACAGCTTCTATGTGACTTTTACCGATGACTATAGTAGATATGGGTATATCTACTTAATCAAGCAAAAGTCAGAAACTTTTGAAAAGTTCAAAGAGTTCAAGAATGAAGTGGAGAATCAATTGGGCAGGAAAATCAAGATGTTTTGATCCGATCGAGGAGGAGAGTACCTAAGTCTTGAATTCCACGATTATCTCAAGGAGTGTGGAATAGTTTCACAATTGACGACACCTAGGACACCACAATTAAATGGTGTGGCAGAAAGGCATAATCGAACCTTGTTGGACATGGTTCGCTCTATGATGAGTCGTGCTTCACTACCTATCTCTTTTTGGGGGTATGCCTTAGAGACTGTCGCCCATATCCTTAACCGAGTCCTTACTAAGAAGGTTGCCAAAACACCTCACGAGATGTGAACAGGGAAAGCTCCCTCGTTGGCACATATCAAGGTTTGGGGTTGCGAGGCTTTCGTAAGACGAGATACTCACGACAAGCTCGAACCTCGTAGTGAGCGATGTATTTTCATCGGCTACCTCCAGAAAACCTTTGGATATCTCTTCTATAGACCGAAGGATAATGTTGTCTTTGTTGCGAGGAGAGGAGTTTTCCGAGAGCGAGAACTCGTAAGCCAAGGAGACAGTGGGAGGCAAATTGAGCTTGAAGAGATTCAAGAGTCAATAGATGAAGGAACCTCTATCGCTGGCACTCAACCCGAGGAGGAAACTCCGGTTGAACCGATTGACGAGTCCTTACCTCTTAGACGTTCCGAAAGAATTAGAGTTCAACCCCAGTTTTATGGTTTTCATATTACTACCGAAGGGGACACGTATATTAGTGATGGTACACTAATAAACCTTAATGAACCTAATAGCTATAGGGAAGTCATGGCAGGCCCGGAGTCTGCGAAATGGAAAGAGGCAATGGATAGCGAGATCCAATCCATGTATGATAACCCAAGTTTGGAATTTGGTTGATAATGTGTTCGGACGTAAGACCGTTGGGTGCAAATGGATCTTCAAGAAGAAGACCGACGTGGATGGAAATGTACACACATATAAGGCGTGATTGGTTGCGAAGGGCTTTACTCAAACTCCCGGAGTTGACTAAGATGAGACCTTCTCACCAGTTGCGAAGATAAAGTCTATTGGAGTGATTCTAGCTATTGCCGCATTTCATGATTATGAGATTTGGCAAATGGATGTTAAGACCGCTTTCCTTAATGGGAAGTTGGCTGAGGATGTTTACATGGCTCAGCCAGAGGGGTTTGTGGATCCGAAGCATCCGGATAGAGTGTGTAAGCTTGAGAAGTCCATTTATGGACTTAAGCAAGTGTCTCGCAGATGGAATCTTTGCTTCGATGAGAAAGTCAAAGAATTTGGATTTGTACGAAGCGAAGATGAATCGTGTGTATATGTCAAAGCCAGTGGGAGCATTGTTAGCTTTCTCGTTTTGTATGTCGATGACATACTACTCATAGGAAACGACCTCCCGACTCTGCAGGAGGTTAAGTCCTGGCTCAGGAAGTGCTTCCTATATTTTGGGAATAAGGATAGTAAGAGAGAGAAGTAAGAGACTAATAGGACTTAGTCAGAACACTCACTTAGATAAAGCACTAAAACGTTTTAGTATGGAAAACTCGAAGAAGGGAGAATTACCGATACAAAGTAATGCCAAGTTGAGTAAGACTCAAAGTCCGAGTACCGAAGCCGAAATAGCAGAAATGATCCAAGTACCATACGCTTCTGCAGTTGGCTCAATCATGTATGCTATGACTTGTACTCGCCCTGATGTAGCCTTTGCTTTGAGCATGGTTAGCAGATATCAAGGGAACCCTGGCAGAGCCCATTGGATTGTGGTGAAGAATATCCTTAAGTACCTTCGGAGGACAAAGGAATGGTTCTTAGTCCTCAGAGGGAGTGATAACTTGAAGGTGAGAGGGTATAGTGACGCCAGCTTTCAGACCGACAGGGACAACTACCGTTCGCAGTCGGGCTAGGTCTTTACTCTAAATGGAGGAGCAGTGACTTGGAAAAGTTCCAAGCAGGAAACCATAGCTGATTCAACGTGCGAATCAGAGTACATTGCAGCGAGTGAAGCGTCAAAGGAGGCAATATGGTTGAAGAACTTCATTGGTGATCTTGGAGTTGTACCCGCCATAAAGGAGCCCATGGAGATTTTCTGTGATAATGAAGGAGCGGTTGCCTTGACCAAGGAACCGAGAGATCATGGTAGATCACGACATATCGACAGAAAATATCACTTTATTAGACATCGTGTAGAAGAAGGACAACTCATAGTGAAGAGGATATCATCAGAAGATAACCCCGCAGATCCGCTTACGAAGGGGCTGAGTAGGGTTAAGCACTTGCAGCATGCTAGGAGTATTGGGCTGAAGGATGATATTAGTATAGATTAGATAGTAGTAGAAACATGTAATAGATAAATGTAATTGACATTTGATGATTAAATAAAAGAGTATTATTTATGAGTAATGTTACTGTCTTATGTTAATTGTTTAACTATTGTTTCATTTTGCATGTTTTGACTTCCAGAATAATTGAGTTTATTAAGAATAATCGAATTATTCAAATTGTCCACAATCGTTCATATGTTGGAAGTAGATATGAATGAAGATTGTCATGAATCGGTGTGTAGATTGTTTAAATAGTATCAGACATAGCAAAGGGTTGCTGCAACGTTCATGAGTGCTTATGAACTAGTTTTGAGCATTGGAACAAACCCGCGCTTGCTGGAATCACCTTATGGAATATGATATAAAAGGGTGATCGCAAGACGATAATATCATATAGTCTTAAAACCTAGATATATGGTTTTTTTATTTGTTAATTGGTTGTACATTGATAATGCGAAAACGCATCAGTAACTCGGTGTTATAAAACACATTATTGTGTATAGTTGATTAATGAATAAGTAAATGCATATAAGTCGAAGTTTATCTGTTACTTTTATCTCAAGAGGGAAAAAGTGATATCTCGGATGCTCGATGATTTGATTTGACTTATGAGCCGGGCCCGGTCAGAACTGAATTGATGTGTTCGATTAAGTTCTATGTCAAATGAATCAGAGATCGAGAAACCAAATGCTAGACAAGTTATTCCATAGAATTGTCAGCACGATATCTAACAGAGGACTGTACGATCCCTTATCTAAAGGACAAGATTGATTAGATCAGAGTTTGACAGCGTCTTTGAGAGCTATGATTGCAAATCAAATTGTACTTGTACATATAGTTACTAGACTTATCCAAGTGGGAGACTATTGGAATAGTGTCTAAGGCTGCAACTATATTAGGCAAGTATTTGACCCGGTTATGCATGGTCCTTTTGGGTTGCTTTCACCATAGCAACTTGACAGGATGATTTATTATGAGAGAATAAATATTATTAATATATTATGAGAATAATATAAGGAGTAATAATATTGTTATTTGATTAATATAAGTCATAAAATTAATTAGAATTAATTTGGTGACTTAAAGAGATTAATTAAATAAGAGGGTATAAACTGTCAATTGTTTGATAGTTACACTTTGGGCTGTAAATCCTTCATGGATAGGGTTCGACGATATCTAGGGCTTGGGATAAGCCACAAATCGTCCAAGGGCTTGTCTTGGAAAGGATTTGAGTAAAAGTTATCTAATTAGGGTTTAAGGGTGAAACCCTAGGAGCCTTACAAGTATAAATAGACCCTTGGGGCAAGGGAAATTGGCACCTCTGCTAAAGCAAAGAAACCCTGGCCGATTTCTTCCCTCTCCTCTCTCTCAAATCATCCTATTGCTAAGTTGGTGTTTGTAAGCCATTAGAGGAGTGACATTTGTGACTCTAAAGCTCCAAGAACAAGAAGATCAAACAAGTGTTTCAAGGTAAGCTTCTAACTCTGATTTTGTATTGTTCTTATACTCTATTAGCCATTAGAAGTCTTGGATTCAATGCATGTTTAATTAGAGAAACCTAGATCCAAGCATTAGGGTTTGCATGTGCACATAGGAATGTTCATATGGCCAAAACCCATCACCTAGATCCTTAGTCCTAATCTAGCATGCTGTTCTAATAAAGGTGATAATCATAACATAGCGTAAACTTGTATGGGTAATTTGGGAGTACTTACTTAAGCTCGGCTGATTGCAGGCACCACACCATAGTCACATAAATCGCAGTACACTTTGGTACGGGTATGGGTACGCGGTACACAATTTGCTAGGTCTCTAAAATTCGGTACGAGAGGGGGTAGGCTCATTTCGATACGCTCAGGGACGCTCCGGTACGATATACAAAATATTATGGTACCATGTACCAAAATTCCAAAACTCAAAACATATTAGATAAACGTAAAATAAAACTTGCAATCAAACAAAGTAACAAACATCAAAAACTCAAAATAGGTTACATCAAATGCAAAAAAATAAATAAAAAAAATCAAAAGTCAAAAGTGCTTACTTATCCAATTTAGATTCCAGAGTTTTAGATTCCGGCATTTGAGATTGAAGAAATGCAGAAAGATAACTGATAGGGACATAACTTTCAATGAACCCATGTTTTCTTCCTTAATTCCACAGTTGAATTCCGTTCTTCTCACACACCCATCAAAGAAATCACCCAGATTCCATCATTCAATGATTTGGGAACAAAAGCAGTCAAGCAACTACAGAAAGGTATTTGTACTTCTTTTATTTCTTGAAACCATGATTTTGTAATCAAGAATAAAAAAACGAAATCTGATTTATGATGTTCTGGAAATTAAATTGAATGAAAATTGTGATGGGAGGGAAGCCAAATATAGGTCAAATGACAGCGTATAAACTCAATTTTAAAGGCTCGCTCATAATGCGATCAAATACATAGAGAAACGCATGCCAATTAATTGACTTTTCAAATTCCCAATCATGTACCCAATTGATTGCAAACACGTTTTGGAATCAAGAAAGTCGTGATCCAAATAGCATCAGGTACGATCGAATTGCAATTTTGGAACGCCAATTTCAGGTTTAGAAACGCGATCCCGAGCATCCCCGGTACACTTTCGTACCGCATTTTGGTATGGGCGAATTGGTACGTAGATCGCGCCTCACCCAACGATTTATGTGACTATGCACCACACCCTTTTCTCTTTTCAAAATTCTTATACTTTTCAAAAATTGTTTTCTTTGCTCAAAATCCTTTTATAAACATGGGTTTTCTTTTAAAACTTTATACCACTTCCTTAGTTTGAGTTCAGACACACCTGAAGTGTGCCCAAATTCCTCAAACCAAGGCTCTGATACCAACTTGAAACATCCCAACAATACAACCCAAAAATTTAGTTTTTAAAGCAATATTAAAACCATAATATCATTGCCAATCTATGAAAATCATAAACCATATGTTTCAAAGTGTTATAATATCTATCACATATAAAATCTCATATCGAATATCATATCAAAATATCATAGTAAAACTCCCAGGCTGAAGACAGTGGTGTGTGCCATGCGATCATCCCGAGCTCTTCCCTTTGCTGTCGGAAGTACCTGAAACCAAAACCGAAACTGTAAGCACGAAGCTTAGTGAGCTTCCCCAATCTACCACATACCATACAAATAACATATCACAAATAACAATACTTTGGGACTACTCCCAATTGTATCGGGACGAATCCCGACATCGGTGTACCCAACATCGGACTCTTGTCCGGCATCGGGCTAACCCCGGCATCCGACCGCATCGGGCATCGAGCTCACCCCGACATCGGTCTTACCTTGGCACATACACAGCATGACATATATCATAAACATATAATAAAATCACATAATCTGCATCGGGCTTGCCCCGACATCGGACCGAAGACCGGAACATATAACATATAGCATTGAAACTAGCATACGTCGGGCTTGCCCCGGAACACATAACTCATAGCATATAAACTAGCATACATCGGGCTTTCCCCGGCATCGGGCTAAAGCCCGATACACATAACACATAACATATAACAGACAACATACAACATACATGAATCACAAAGACATTACACATACGTAACTACTTCTTCGGACCATCTCGACATCGGACTGAAGTCCGGAAACATATGAAATACATCAGGCTAACCCCGACATACTATAAATACTTAAACGAGTCGGCATTGGTGCCTTAGACCCATTCCCACTGGAGGAAAACTCACCTCATGTGACTGACTGCTGCAACTCTAGGTGAGGAATCTCTGTCTGATGCTCCGACAACTCTCCGACTATAAATTTCCATAAAGGTACTTAGTCAAAAACTGATAACTACTCTTAGGGTAAAATGACAATTTTACCCCTAGCTAAAGTCAACATCCTGGTCACAGTCAACACCCAGTTGACCTGACTCGCCGAGTTGGTTCACCAACTCGTCGATCCCTATTCTTTCATCTGTTCCCAACCCTTACTCTACTCGTCGAGTCTAGCAAGAACTCAATGAGTTCTCATTCAAACATAACATCGGGATTATCTTCATCTGGCTCGCCGAGTTCATCTTGAACTCGTCGAGTTCATCTTCATCATATGAGTGTGACTAGTATGTGACTCGCCGAGTTATATGAACAACTCGTCGAGTCCGTATTTCTGGGTTGGGAGATTGCCTTGGACTCGCCGAGTGTGTTCATACACTCGCCGAGTCCCATGGTTTCCAGGTCCATAACTATGTCCATTTTGTTGTGTCCCCTTCTGGACTCATCTAGATCCCTTCTAGACTCAACTAGATCCCTTTATATTAGAAAATGTTGGGGAACCAAACCCCCGACTCGCCGAGTCCCAAGAACGACTCGTCGAGTCAACTAATGTCCATGCCCATAACTCAATTTCTTTTGTGCTAATCTCATTGAAAGTTTAGATCTGGGCTCATAAGGTCGATATAACAGGTAAAGTCATGAACTTTACGTCCATGCATGGGACTTTTAAGCTCTAAAGACCAAAAATAGGTTTTATTACATGCATGGGGTTCTCATAGCCATAGAGTTGGCACCTTTTATGCATGAGAACCCTCTAATGTTCCAGATCTGAAGCATTTACCCTATATTAAGCTCTATAATCCGAAATGGATTGGAAATGCCCCCAAAGATGGCAAGATTCAAGCCTCAAATTAGATCTACCAAATAAGGAGTCAAGATAAGAGCTCTTTACCTCGAATAACTGGAAGTGCAACCACAACTCTAGATCCATTGACTTGCTTCTTGATTCACCAAGCTTTCCCTTCCATATTCTAACTTCAAACCACAAGGAAAGGCACAAATTGCTCAAGAATGCTCACAATTTATTAGGGTTTCAGGGACAGAGCTTGAAGGTGATAGAGGCTGGGGGTGGAATCCTCATAAGATGTTTAAATAGGATGTAAACCCTCCAATTTAGGGTTTCAGTCAGACAGCTCCTAGTCGCCGAGTCGGTCCTCCGACTCATCAAGTAGGTCACTTAGTCCCCCGACCCGGAGTAGATCCTCCTCGACGAGTTGGGCCTCCAACTCGCCGAGTCCAAGGGTAAAATATGAAGTTTGTCTTGAATTTAAATACGTATCTGAGACCGGTTGTTACAAGGTTAGAGCTTTATACACCAAAGGTGCTAAGAATGGAGCAGAGAACCAAGATCTGAAAGCTCCTACTTGAACCACCACCTTACACCAAGGTTCTCTTCCTAAAAAGAGCTTCAAGCACACCAAAACACACCCACGATGAGCTCAAAACACTCAAGGTGGATCTAGGGTTTCCAGATTAGGGTTAGGGGATATGGGGGTTGGGAATGAGGCCAACACCTGGAACTTTAATTGTTTAAATAGGGTGCAAAACCCTAAAATTAGGGTTTCCTTCTTAATGGCCAACTCGCCGATTTGAGGCTCCTCAACTCGTCGAGTTGCTTCATTAAACTTCACGGTCAAGCCAAGTTCTACTTGTCGGGTTGAGGCTCCTCAACTCGTTGATTAGACCCATTAAATCCCCACAATTCTTTATCTTCAACATGCCGAGTTGGCTCCTCCAACTCGTCAAGTTCAACTTGAATTTTTCATAATTCCACAATTAACATTCTAGATTTCGGGTGTTACAACTCTCCCCCACTTAAATCAGATTTTGTCCTCGAAATCGCTCCTTACAAACACTCATCTCAAATCAAACAACCTGAGGAACACAAACGAAAATAATGTGCATAGAACAATCTTCTCAAAACAAACTGGAACCCAAACCAGAACTTCCATCCCGAAGACACTAATCAAACCTTTAGCCCTTTCAAACCACCTCTACCTTTCTGAGACCTGAAATCTACAATGATCTGACTTCCCGACAGATCGCTGAACGAATAACAAACCAATCATAACAGTTCCAACTCTGATCATACTACAGCCTGTCCAGATCTACTGAAAACCATCCTTAAAATAGTTCTTCAAGCCCGGTGAAGAATGAATCCTCAATCTTTTGAATAAAACCCAATCCTACCTTGCCTGAATTCCGAAACCAATAGTCTCAATGGTCTGACTTCCTGTCAGACCTGCCACACCAAACCGCCTCCAAGCCAACCCCATAGAGTTTTTGAACCAACAAAATGCTCCAAAGGGGACAAATTCACCGACCATATACCGCTACAGAACACTTATATCCGACAGAAGGCTTAGATAATCCTTCGAGTAGAAGATTCATCCATGCAACAGTTAGAATTAGACGAGAGATTCACAACAAGGTCAAATCATTTACTCTGAGATTATTTAATCCTACTGCGAGTGACTTAGCATTCCCCAATAAACCAGTTATTCTACTCCCACACGAATCCTCGAATCACAACTATTGCCTGAAGCATCACGCTCCTTCCTGGATGCTTCCCACATGCATCTGAGACCTCCCTAGTCCTAATTTGTCTTCCAACTATCTGAAATACCGAATTCCGCTCGACTACTGAGCCATATGACACTCCCACAGTCGCCCCACACAACTTCCGAAAGAAAACCTCGACTAACGATAATCACCCGAACCCTCACGACATTAACCCGATGCTAAACTGAACGCTACAGGACCAACTGTAGCCTTATCTCATACCCGGTCTCCCGCGACCTACCAATTCCTGATTCCAAACATGTTGTGGCCCTCCCACAGCCTTGCGAACAGACCCGCCTTGTCCTAAACCATTTGAAGAAATCCATGAGCAAATCAAAAATTTACCACAATCTCACCACTACACAGGGACCAATGAATGCTAATGGTTACCCTACAGTCTTACAACACTTCCCACACGAACTAACCACTAGTGAATGCTACGAGCCACCATGTAGTCTTACAACACGCCTACACTATTTTTAAACTAGTGAATGCTACGGGACATCCCGCAGTCTTACAACACTCCCATTCTAACGGCTAACTAGTGAATGCTACAAGCCACCCCGTAGTCTTGCATCACTTCCACCTTTCCACAACTGCCGCCCAAAGCCTTACTGTTGATCTATTAATTTGAACACATCCAAAGTCGAGCATACACTTGACATAACACCTGAGCTGAACATGAGTCATACCTAGAACCCCAACCTGGGTCCCCCAAAGCCTGCCATCAATACCAAGAAGACGCGAACTCAATGTTGGGAAGTTTCCCGAACTCCTAACTCTCAAAATCCTCAATCTAGACAGCCAAATAAGATGCCATTCCCCAATGGGGATGCGAAACTTGTCCTAGTTTCACACCCACTTCTTTCTTGAATACTTCAACGGTTCTCCCCCGCTTTGATTCAACTAAGCCCTCGCAACACTCGAGAATTGAAAGATTATCAATCCTTCTTACCCTCCAATGAGTGATATGCCAACAATCGGCGCTTACTAAAGCTAGTGTTCCATCACTATCCAAATACCACACAATCCCCTAAAGACCAGCTGAACACTTCCCGAATCCCAACATTACTGATAACCCTGAATACTATAACATGATACTACACTCAAATCCTAAAATCCAAGGAAAAGATGCTCAGAACAAAACCTCTGAAATAGACCACTTCCTTCGGCACATCCAAGAAGACAATATGCACACCAATGCTAAATCCATTGAATCCTGGTGGTGCTGGAGAATCGCACTGCTGAACCAAGACCATAAGCCTTCCACACAATGCCTCTGACCGAGCCAGACCAAAAACCAGAATAACACCCGAAAACTTGAAACCCGCTATACAATAAACAACCCTTACTAATCCATTAACGATTCATGGCATGAAAATGGAATATAACAAAGCAAAAGGTACATACCTGCAACATCGCCAGCTGGAGACCTGACCTCCCCTGTCTGACACTGCAAAGCCCGACTCCATTCCGTTGGGGCTCCTGCCCTACCCTCATGTCCATCTGTGATCCTCGAAGTAGCCAGAGCAGGCGCACTCACTGCTCCTATCCTCAACATCAGACAGTCGGCCTTCTTATGGCCCACCTGATTGCAGTGAAAACATAACGGGCTTACCCCCGGAGGACAATCCCTGCTGACGTGACCAACCCTGCCAAACTTGTAGCATCCCAAACCCCTAGAGTGACAAACTCCAGCACTAAACCCGGCCCTGCTGATCTCTCAAAAGTTGGTCAGAAGTCTTGGGTCTCTTCCCGAGACTCTCCAATATATGCACCTAATCTGACCCCCTCTTCCTAATGTGCTCCAAAATCAATCTCCCACTCTCGGGCTCTAGCAATCTTATCATTTAGGGTCTCGCACCCCGAAATGCTCACGAACTCCCTAATATCATCCTGCAGCTTATCATGATACCTCACTTTCTTCATTTCCTCATCTGCAGCATATTGTGGTACCAATAAAGCCCTCTCTCAGAACTTGCCAGTGATCTCTGCCACAGTCTCAGTAGTCTTGCGGAGATCCAGAAACTCTTGCGCCACCTGTTGCACCTCAATCGCAGGTGCTAACTCAGCTCGAAACCGGATCGAGAAGTCATCACATGACATAGCATCAACAACATCATTACCCAACTCACTACTGACCTCTTCCCACCAATCTCGTGCCTTGTCCTTCAATAAGCAGGAAGCATATCTGACCTTTACCTCCTCGGGGCAGAAACTTGTCTTGAACGCGTTAGCCACATCCGCTAACCACCTCCTACTGACAATGGGGTCTCTCTCCACATGAAACGTAGGAGCTTCACAAGGATGAAACTCCCGAAAAAAAAAAGAGTGCGAGCTCCAACAATAGCCATAACCTTCCCGTGGAACACGCCCAAACACTCATCCAATATCTCCAAAATACTATGAGAAATCTCCGATGAGATGAACTCCCACAACTGCTCGCTAATCGACTCAATACCTGCACCTGAGTCGAAACCCGAACCAGAACCTGAACCACCTCCCTGAGAGCTCATCTCCAAACTAAAATACCAGAAGCCAATTATCAAAATATGCTCGGAATTCCCTTCCCACAAGCTCCTTAGATTCTCCAAGGCTCTTGCTGATTCGAGTATAGATCCTATGCTTTCATTAGTATGGGCTCAATATTGCCTTCCACACATTTCCATACTTTCCTCTGCAATCCTCCCGAATCCTCTAAGTTACTTCCTCAAACCAATGCACAAAATTCACTAAACCTCATCACTAACCCACTGAAGCATATCTTAGGCTCTCCTAGGTTCCCGACCACACCCATCCTTCAGCTGCTGAACGACTCCCACCAATGTCAACTAGCATTCTCATGAATATAATCCCATGCAACAAGGATCAGATAATCTTTCGAGTAAAAGACTCAATCCTAGAATGGTTGGAATCAAACAAGAGTTGTGCAATAGGAACAAGTCCATCACTCCGAGATTATTTAACCCGTGCAACATGTGACTTAACATATTCACTTAACAGTCAGTTCACATCATTAAGAGTCCCACAACGCACAAAGCAAGCAACATTCAGGCACGGAAAATCTAACCAACATACTCTAATCAATACAATCTATCCATTTATCAGATATATAGACTAGCATGCAATACTAAAGCTCATACAATCAGGCATATAAAGGCATCTTTCCTAGCATATAGTACTGAGTAGATCCTTAGCCCTAATCAAGCATGTGATTCATATAATGATAGCATATCACATAATAATCATGTATTGGTATTTTAGGAATCGCTTTCTTGAGCTCAGCTGATTGAACGCATCACACACCTTTCTTTGATTAGAAATTCATTTTTAGTTAAATGTTCATTTTCTAAAAATTTCACAAAACCCTCAGTTTGAGTTCGGGAATACCCAAGAGTATGCCTGAATCCCTCAAACCAAGGCTCTGATACCAACTTGTAACATCCCAAGAATCAAGGTTGAAATTTTCATTTTTGTTATAATCAAAATACTATTGTAAACTTATCTAAACATTTAAAAAGCATTTCAAATACATAATTATCAGAGTCATTCCCAAAGATCACAAATTGCAGAAAACAAGGGTGTATAGGCTGCGATCGTATCGAGCTCTCTCATTTGAAAACTGGAGTACTTGAAACATAAACTGAAAATTGTAAGCACAAAGCTTAGTGAGTACCCCAAATACCATATACCATACATATCCAACAAACCATATATATATCATACATACCCGTGAGCCATACATATCATTCATATACCATAATCAATAAGAGTGTTATGTGCCAACCATAGTCTTGCCATTATGCCACAAGCCGCCTCGTGGTCTTTCTTTCCAGGCTGGGGGCCACAAACCTGGGTCTTACAGATAAGTGCCAAGAGACACCTCCTAGTCTTCCATGCAAGCATCACAAAGACAACTAGCATACAATCTATACTACTTAACTAATTACTTGCCAGAGTTTAGACTTTGGTCTTACATATAGTGTGCCAGGAGCTATCTCCTGGTCTTTCACACATAATGCCAAAGGCTAACCCTGGGTCTTCCTACAATACATAAACCAAATGGGCCGACATTGGTGCCTTCGACCCATACAACAGTGAGGAGACTCACCTCGAATGCTGAAGCTCGCTGAAAGAGTTCCCTAGCTGCTGCCCTGACGACAACTCCGACCTAACATATCAAAATTACACCAAATCAACAAATGGATTCCATTCCAAGGCCCACTAACCATACTTGGGGTAAAATGAGCATTTTACCCTTAATCCAAATAAGAATCTAAACTGGCCCAACTTCAAAAACCAAAAAGGCCCAAAACCAAAAGTTCCACAAAGGCCCACTAATGGCCTAATTTACAAATTGGGCCCAATCCCATATGAGCCTTATCCTAAGCCCATACTTCCCTTAATTACAATTCAGATTACCTCAAAGACCCCTTGGGACAAACTTGCTCAAAGTCATAAATCAAAAGTCAAAGTCAACGGTCCAAGTTGACCCAACTCGCCGAGTTATCTTTCAACTCATCGAGTTTCTTCATTAGTCTGCAAAGATCAGGCAAAACCTTATCAACTTGCCGAGTTCACCATAAATCCAACCTCTTAATTCATTAAGCTGACCTTTTCGAAACTAAGGGATTCTCAACCCAGATCTTAACTGAAATGGCTTCCAACTTTAACCCTAAGAACCATCAAAATGGGTTTAAACCCCAAACACTAAACTTAAAAGGGTGAGGACTTAATCATTAAGCACTTATTCAACAAGGACAAAACTCTAAAATGCAGATATGGCCATATGAAGCTAGATGGCCATGTAAAGTTTCCAACTTTACACTTATTCATGACTAAAAGAAGCTCAAAAGCTCAAAAGAGGCCAAAAGAAGGACTTAATGAATACATGAAGCCATTAAGACCATAAAGTTGGCACCTTTATGCCAAAAGAGATCATGAAGATCATAGATCCGAAAAGGATAAACACTTGGGACTTATAATTCCCTAACAACCACCCATCCACGGCTAAAGGCATACAAATAAACCTAAGAAGAGATCTAAGCCAATACTAAGAAAGGTTAGAGCTTTATGCCCGAAATATGCTGAAAATGGAGCAGATAACCAAGATCTGAAAGCTCCTACTTGAACCACCACCTTGCACCAAGCTTCTCTTCCTTCAAAGAGCTTCAAACACACCAAAACACACCCAAAGTGAGCTCACAACACTCAAGAAGGCTCTAGGGTTTCGACATTAGGGTTAAGGGTTATGGGGGCTGGGAATGAGGCCAACACTTGGAACTTAAAGTGTTTAAATAGGGTGCAAAACCCTAAAATTTGGGTTTCCTTCTGAGTGGCCGACTCGTCGAGTTGAGGCTCCTCAACTTGTCGAGTAAACCCATTAAATTCCCATGATTCTTCATCTTCAACACGCCAAGTTGGCTCCTCTAACTCGCCGAGTTCAACTTAAATTTGGCATCATTCCATAGTTAACCTTCTAGATTCAGGGTGTTAGAAGTTGGGGATAAGGATCTACTCAATGTTTACATGATAAAATACTAGGAGAGATGCCTTGTATGCCTATTCTACGAGCTTGTAGCCTTTCATGATAGTTGTGATTAGTCAGTGATAAATTGGCCTAATATGTGATGCCTTGTGGCCTAAGAAGCATGGGATGCTAGATTGGGTATAATTTGTATGTGTAAGGCAATCAACAGTGTGAGTAGGAGTTCCTAGCATGAGTTGTAGTATGTGGGATTGGGTGTTCTTGGTTATTCTATGGATTATAATCTTACTACTCGAATGTTGCTTGCTTTATGATTTGTGGAAATCATAAGTGATGTGAGTTAGCTATTAAGTGAATATGTCAAGTCACATGTGGCAAAGGTTGGATAATCTCAGAGTGACAAATTTGACCATATTGCACAACTCTCATCTAAGTCTAACCATTTTAGGGATGAGTCTGTTCCTCGAAGGATTATGTAAGCTTTGTTGCTTGTGATTGTATTCATGAGGCGGGTAACTGCCATTATGGGGAGTTCGTCAGTAGCTGATTGCAGGGTGAGGTCCGGAACCTAGGAAAGTCTAGGTAGTGCTTCAGTGGGTTTGGTTGCGCTGCGTAGCAAGTATTTGGGTATTAGTTTGATAGGGTGGCTTAAAGGATTTAGGATGATTCTTGAGGAAAGTATGGATAGGTGTGGACGGTAGTATTGGGCCCGTACTACTGAAAGAACAGGATTCATACTCGAATCGGGGAAAGTTTTGAAGAAATCTTGGAAGCCTATGGGATGAGGATTCTTGGGTATGTTCTGATCATTTGCATGTTGTTTTTCAGTATGGTGATGAGCACTCGAGAATGAGGTTCGAGTTCAGATTTAGGCTCAGGTGTAGGTGTTGAGCTGATCGATGAGCGCATGCGGGAGTTCATATCATCGGAGATTACATGCAATATTTTGGAATGGACTCCTGTGATCTTTGGTTCGGTCAAGGAAGGGATTTTGGAGCTCTTGGATGGCCGTCTCCAGGCTTTTCAGGCCGAGATTGTAGCGGGGTAGTTGGGGGCTCATCTGGAGGCCAGAGCTTGTGGAGTCGTAGAATCTTTCAAGAAGGAGGATCATATTGCTAGTTTTGGTCATTTGGGATCAGAGGTGGGTTATGCACCATGTTTTCAAGGGGTTCTATCTCATGATTGGATTGTCGCGGAGGTTTCGCGAGGAGTTACCCAACATCTTTGGGTGTGTCACTAATAGATTGGTTGTCAGGTTCGAGGGCTGGACCTTGGCGGACGATCGGATGGTCGGGGTTACCCAGGAGCGGAAGATTGATTTGGGGCAATTGGAGAAGAGGAAGCGGACTCATGGTCTGACTCAGTAATTTGAGCAGTTAGACGTTGCAATAACTAGTGTTAGAGACCTGATGGACCGTGTTGGTTGTATGAAGGATGAAGGGGAACATGAGCATGTGAGCGGCAGGTCTCAGTGCGGCAGGTGCGGACAGAAGGGCCACCTTCGCCAAGAATGCACACTGGAGGTAGAATTGTGCCATTGTTGTCATCAGCCTGGTCATATCATGGCATATTGCCCATGGTTAATGGTTGGGGAAGCTCAGGTTCCATCACGGGTACCTCGATAGGTAGAGGAGGTCAGGGTTCCAACAGGTGCTATTGCGGGTATGTTATCTTTTGCTTTCTTCTTGTTTTTTTTTTAGAATTTATATTGCTTGGGAATTTTGTACTGGTTTGGGTAAGAATTATCTTTGGTTTGTTTATTTGCTATTATCTGGTTTATATCTTCAAGAATTGTTATATGCCAGTTTTGCATGCCAAAAGTTATTAGTGAGTTGTATCTTGCTTAAAGGGTTTCAATTTGTTCGATTGATGTTCTGATTCATTGGTGGGATCAATTCAGGGGTATCATTTGGGAGGTTTATGTTGGAATTAGCTGGTTAGTTCTCCAATGAAGTTAGAGTTCAGTTGTATTGGCGTTTGTTCTAGTATGATCGACAGTTGTCCATGGAAGAGCCTTTGGGTTCAATCATTACCGTTGCTACGTAAGGAGCGATAGCAAGAAGATGGTGGTGATAGTTGCATGAGTTGTTTGGTCATTGGAAGTACTTAAGGAATTTTATTATCGCATGGGTCATAGATGGTTAGAATTCAAAGATTCTTTGAGGATGGGAAGTTGGGTGAAGATTCACCAGTTTAGGGCAAGGGTTATGGATTTCAGTCACCAACATAAAGGACTTAAGTATTTAGTGCGGTATCATGGGAGGTGATTAGGATTATCGGACTTGCTAAGATTCCGGGGAGTATTCTTCTGGATTTCAAGAGTTTGGGGATCAACGAGATAGGCTAGTAAGGGAATGCTAGTATTGGTAAGTGCAGGTCATAGTCGGTTCATGTAATAAAATAAACTAGAGGTTATATTAGAAATTATTTGATTTAAGTTTCGTGTAATAGGTCAAAACATAAAAAATTGATCTTTCACACCAAATTGTTAATAACTAAAAAGATTGTCCACAATAAATATTTTATCTTTGAATGCGTGCAATTAACATCAAAAGGTTTCAAACACACACACACACACACACACACATATATATATATATATATATATATATATATATATATATATATATATATATATATATATATATATATATATATATATATATATATATATATATATATATATATGCAGGGCGGATCGGGGCGAGGATAACCCACTCTGTGCCTCAAACCTGATAAAAAACCTGATAACGACCCGTTACCTGACCCGAAATCATTAGGTTTCGGGTTTCCCACTTGGGTTTGGGCTTTTTTGCCATCCCTAATAATGAGGGGGGTATTAGATATTTGTATTTAGTAAAAGATTATGTATATCCAGTGTAATTATCCTAAATTAATGTTGTACGCATTATCATATATTGAATAGTGATCCTTCACAAATTGTGTGGTTGATTTTCATAATTCTATAACTATAAATAAACATGAACATAGCAAATATAAATTGGCAGATCGTGAAGAGGAAATCATTAAAGTCAATTCTATAATAATTAAAGGAAGAATATTATTATTTAGTATAAACAAAGCAAATTTTAGCTTAAATGGTGTGAAATATGACATCACTAGGTGTAAAACTTATGTATTACTTGGGTTAGTTAAAAAAATTAAATATAAGGTCTAAATATTTAAGAACTTTGGATTTATAAGAAAATAAGAAAAATAATGGATTATTAAAAATTGATTAGTTTTTATCTTTTAATTTTAAACAAATAAACAATAAAAAAAGCTTTTGTTTTTAAATCATAATGCACCTGCTGGTAAACGCACCAAATCAAAGGTTATATAAGTAATTCATCATCTAGGAACAACATTAAACCGAAAATAAAAAATGATATAAAGTGTTTCGTGATGAAAGTAAGTTCACTATGGATGGATTGCAACAACATACTCACCCCTATATCTTTGATCTTTCCATCATTTCAACTTTAATTTGAGCCGAAATATCTTCATCTTCCTCGTCAACAGAAAAGGTTAACTCTAAAACTCTCTTATGTAATAAGTGAGGATTATATGTCTAACAATATTTGGAATACATTCTTTTTTCTTGAATGATAAAAGTTGTAATTATTGATCACACTTAAGCACTTTATCCGTGTATTCAACAGCACCACCACAATAAAAGTCACCGAATGAATGATGTAAAATCTCAATAACCGGTGTTGAATGTCGGAGTAGAGATGTTATCGAAAGTACGATGGTGTGTGGAGTACTTCAACTTAAAGTTTTGCACGGAAAAAAGGCAATAATTTAGTGTGAAAGTAAGATGGTGTTTTGTGTACCCCACATGAAAACATTTTCCATAAATAAATAATAAACTCAGAGAATTTGGTAAGGCATTTTCTAGAATTATATGGTTATTTTATAATAATTTTGAAAAGCGCAGCTAATGCGCATGTATTTGGTCATTTTTGTAATTATCTCGTAACATACTCATGTTCTTTTTTTAAAAGATTGTAAGCTTTTGAGTACAGTTTGCTCTCGTTTGACCAATCTATATATATCACCAGTTTGTTTAAGCTCTATAAATTATGAATCTTTCTGAAAACATTTTTTTGTGAGGTCGATTATCAAAAAGGTGTCTTGTGCGATGAAGTAGTCTCTTGTTGGTAGCTTCAAATGTATAAAACTGATACAAGGGATGACAAATGATAAAGAAAAAACAAAATCAATGCACCCCTGCTGTCCTCTTCTTTTGCATTGGGAAAAGCCATGAACTTTGTTCTCACTCTCTTATGTACGTAAAAAACAAGGCACATCAGTATTCAGTAAAGTTCAAAATATATTATTAAAACCCGATGTATATGTATGTATAATGTACTAATTAAATGATAAACGTGATAAATTAATTAACTATTACTAGAATGAAATGAATAGGGCACCTCAAAAGGCTACAATCGAGAGAACTTGCAAGCTTTGGTCATAATCTTCAAACGGCATCGACCGGCCAACATTCGGCAGCCTTTCCTGCACTAATCGGATAACTCGCTCCCATCTTCTCCTATTTCCATCAAATCCATGATCAGCTCTAGATCTACCAGCAGCTTGAAAACCGATTATCTGGTTCAACTGAAACACAAAAAGCCTCGACTCTTGTGCCACAGACATGATAAGATTTTGAAAAGGTTTCAAACTCAATACTACTTTTAGAAAGAATGGCCATGCCAAGATGGCTACAAATGGTGCACCATGGAGCTTAGAAACCCCTAGGAGTTTCACCTTCGCCAGAGCCACTAGGTGCAACCCCATGTCTTCACTCAAATAAAGCTGCACAGGAAGAGAAAGAGAACGGATTAATTATTGTGTTGAGAAAATCGAGTGCGTGGGTATGTGTGTGGGTGAGTGTGTGTGTGTATCTATATGCAAGTTTAGATAGAATTTATAGAGATTCGATTCAGTTTTTAGTGTTTTGGTGTGTGTGAAAGGACAAAGAAGATAATTCATAGGGTGATGTGGGGTAAGATAATTGGATAATTGGAGTTTTTAATGCAACATGGGATGTAATGACGTTAAAAAAAGGTACAACATTGGAGTTAAAAGACAATGGATTGCCGTGAAAAACAAAGTAAGATAATGTTGTTTATGGCTTGACGATGACTTATCACTATATACCCAGATTGGCCTTGGCCTACCTCAATTCTATATCGTACAAGGCACATATATATAGAACTGTAAAGATATTATGATTTATGATTATGTGTACGCTT